>NC_141141.1:12567711-12877938 GCF_053477565.2 Lygodium microphyllum | reverse complement strand
CAACAGATGCAGGCATAGGATTATTGTGGTCATAGAGCTGCTTCACCCAGCACGGCAATGGCTTTCCCGGTGGGGTGATGTCAGGTTGGTGAACTTTTTCCTCATCATCTGAAGATGATGCTTCCTCCTCCTTAAGGATAGGGATAGCTCTCGGGACAGGTTCATAGTGGACTACTTCTTCGCTTGATGATAAAGTGGAAGAACTTGCCTTCTCCTCCTCCACTGTATGCGGCTCCTCCTTGAACACCACATCACGGCTCGTGATGATCTTCTTTGCCTCTTGGTCATATAATTTGTAAGCCTTCTGCTCATCACTATAACCCAAGAAGATACATTTTTTGCTTTTTGGTTGTAACTTGTTTCTCTTCTCATCTAGAACATGTGCATAACATTCACATCCAAAAATTCTGAAATGTGAGACAGATGGTTTCTTACCAGTGTAAGCCTCATGAGGTGTTTTTCCCTTGAGAGCCTTTGTATAGCTCTGATTTAGAATGTAGACTGCAGTATTAACAGCTTCAGCCCAAAAATGTTTAGGCAATCCCTTGCCCTTTAGCATGCATCTTGCCATCTTCACAATGGTGCGATTCCTGCATTCCACAACACCATTCTACTGAGGTGTGTGAGGCGTCGTCAATTGACGCTTGATCCCTTTGCTCTTGCAAAAGCCTTCAAACTCCTTTGAGTTGAACTCACCACCACCATCTGTTCTAAATTTCTTCACACTTTTCCCTGTTTCATTCTCAACAAGTATTAGCCATTCTTTCCACTTACCAAAAGCTTGAGCCTTATCACGAAGGAAGTACACCCACATCTTCCTACTGTAGTCGTCGACAATCAACATAAAATAAGAAGATCCCCCCAAGGCCTGTGTAGGCATCTTACCACACAAGTCAGCATGCACCAACTCTAGAGGAGCCTGTGCTCTATTCTTGCTTTCTTGTGGAAATGCCTTTCTCTGTTGCTTTTCCATCATACAAGTTTCACATGGTTCCTTCAATTCAATGATTGTAGGTAGGTGAGCAACCATACCTTGCTTTTGTATCTCCTTCAATACTACAAATCCGATGTGTCCAAACCTTTCATGCCAAAGCTTACTTGTGCCCACTCTAGCGGTGGCTGTAAGAGCACTTAGCTCATATAGGTTGTTTCTTCTTTCTCCTTTGCCAACAATTGTGCCAGCACTATCAATAATCTCTGCACCTGTCTTCTTGAACCTCAGTTCATGACCAAGATCAGTTATGGCAGCAACTGATAAGAGATTTCTCCTGATTTCGGGAACATACAACACATTTGAAAGCTTTTTTACTTCACCATTTGCAGCAACAAAAGAAATAGTACATGTGCCCGCAGCAGGGCATTTAGCATCATTTCCAACCGTCACGGTGATGGATTCTTGTAGAGGCTGCATAGAACTGTATAGACCTTTCTTGTTGGTCATGTGACGGGAGGCCCCACTATCCAACACCCATGAGTCAGTGGTAAATTCTTCTTGCGCTGAGGAGCACACTTTCTCAATGGTCGCCATGAATAATTCCAACTCTGCTTTAGCCGTATTGGCTGTCTCTTTCCCTTTACTTTTAAGGGTACCATTCTTTTCATCTGCCTTCTTGACACGACAATCTGCAATTGCATGTCCTTTCTTTTTGCAGTAGAAGCACTCTCCTTGAAACTTCTTCTTACCGCCCTTCTTCTTTTTGTCACCATCATTTTTGGTGGAGGAGACACCTTTGCCTTTTGCATTGGCAGAGAATGCAGCATCTCCATTGTTGCTTCCTTCTCGGGCTTTCAGCCTCAACTCCTCCTCCATTAATAATGCACAAAACTCCTCAAAAGTCAAAGCTTGAGGTCTCACTTGAGTATTAAGGGCAGTTACTAGTCCATCAAACTTTTGTGGACAAATCTGAAGACACCTCCGAGCTAGCTCTTTGCTAGTCTTTTGTATCCCAGCGCCAGCCATCTGGTCGCATAGATTCTTAATCCGAGTGATGAATGCTTCAACCGTCTCTCCTTCAGCAAACTTCTCCACTGCTAGTTGATTCTCTAAGTTTTGAATCCTCGTTTGGTTTCATGTTTCATACTGACTCCTTAGTACATTCCAAGCCTCTGACACTTTGGTTGTATGTTGAATCAAAGTCAGAACACTTTCAGAACAGCTTGTAACTAAGGCACACAATGCATCTGCATTCCTTCGTTTCCAAGCTCGTAGAAGATCTACATTCGGAGGAATCATCACACTAGGATTTGATGGGTCGGGGGTAGGTTGTGGTTCTGCATCAGTCCCCAGCACAGTCTCCAGAAGCTCATAAGAATCAAGGATAGTTGTAATTTTAAACTTCCACAAGGTGTAGTTTGTACCATCTAACTTGCCTTCGCTGAAGGTTGGTGGACAAATCCTCAGTGTTTGAATAGCCGGTACAGTAGCACCACCTTCTGCACCACTTCCCGATGCGCCAGAATTGCTTCCGGAAGTCGACATAGTTTCTCTTTGCTGTTGAAGCCTTTGCCTCTTACACACTCTCCGATGTCTAGAGCCCCCTGGGCTCTAGTACCATGTAAAATATTACACGGCGCAGCGAACAGAATCTGAGAAAGAGATAGAGAGTACACAACAGATAAGAGGAGAATCAGTAAATTCTTCAACTTCAAACAACTTATACAAAGATGGCTCTATCCACCCGTGTGCTTCCACTGTGTGAAGCTTAGATGGCGATCTAGACAGAAGATAGGTGAAGAGCTTAAGGCTAGCTGGAACAACAACTCTGACTGGGTGAAAGATCAGTGATCGATATAAAGGGGTTTAGCTTTTATACCCTGCGAAGGCCGTGAGGTTGGCCTAACTCACCTACCATATAAGCCTCCACTAGTCGGCCAGGGAATATTCCCTTTACCATCGGGCCGGGGGGCTACCCCTGGACCCCCGCCAGGAGGGCCGCTGGCCCCCCTGGGACCCCCCAGCCAGGGGCTCTTTCCGCGGCCCCTGGACCCCACAATAGGGGCCCCTTTTAACTCCCTTACCCCGCAACTCAATGCAATGCGCCTCGAGTTGCTACCAGCTTAACCACTCCGTCTAACCCAAAGATTAGACCCACAATGGTCACCTTTTTTCCATCCGGTCACATAGACCTCATCTGGTATACAAGTCAGGACTCAACCAATGTCTGAGCTCACATTTGGCTTCTCCTCATAATGGGGGCCTTACAACTTTGAGCACCATGGATCATTGGTAGCACCTAATGAGGGTGGGGCATTGATCATATCTAACATAGACTATTGGCTGACATATTTGGTGGTCAAACCAAATTCTTATGGGACCTCATACCCTCTGCTATTGGGAAGACCTTGGCTTTTTGAAGCAAGAGCCAGGATGGACTAGTTCAAAGGCACCCTAACCCTAGGCAAAGGACCCAACAAAGTGGTGTTGAAATTGTATGGATCGCAAAAAGGCAATGGATCTACATCCATCAAAGTCATAACAAACTCCTCCAATGAAGTGACAGATGGTACATCAGGAGACGAAGAGGCTGTTAAACAAATATTTCCCAAGAAAATAGAGGCAGAGTCCCTAACAGTGGGCACTGTAAGCCAACTACCAAAGGAATCCCAGTCTTTGTCCATGGGAGAATACCTCCTGTCTTAACTAGAATTGACTTCTAAAATCACCTTTGACAACGAAATAGAAGCATGGATGTATTTTTCTCCCTGTTACTTGGCAATCGCAGAGTCAAAAGTAGAGACAGTAGTAGAGACAGAGCCAAAGACAGAAGCAGAAGCAGAAGCAAACGCAGAGGCAGAAGATTTGTTCTTCTCTTACAGAGCCTCTATAGAAGTAGAGACAGAGCCTCCAAAGGAAGAGGATGAAAATGATCGGCAAGAAAACAAAGTAGGTTATGAAAGTGCAGATACAGAAGTTCCTCTCATAGTGGACGATCTTGTTGATATCTCTACAGAGACCTCAGAGATCGAAGATCTCGGGGTGTTGGATGGAATAACCATGGTTCCATTTGGATTGACCAATGGACCACAAAGTATGCAGAATCTGCATAAGCAATGAATCAAAGGTATAAACATTAAGTTCACCAGTTGCTCCTGCCGCGCTGACCATTCAGTCTGGAGAAAAGATAATCCTCTAAAGATGAATCCCTAAGTCCAAAAGAAATCACCACTCACACAGAAACAAACAAAGCTCTGATACCCTTCTAGCAATCTCAACAAATAAATGAGTCATCTGTTCAGAAGGTGGACATTGATTCTAGTGGAACATCAGACGATGACACTAGTCCCTTTTGAAAGAGTCAACCAGAAGCAATCCGTGGGGCATTTATCCGCGAAGTGGAAGGTGAAAGGCAAGTGACGTTCTTGGATACTGACGGTACTGAATGTCACTTGAAAGTGGGTCTCAATCTTCTCGAAGAAGAACTAGTGGTCCTGTGAGACCTACTGAAGGAGAACTTAGAAGTGTTTGCTTGGTCGTATAAAGATCTAAAGGGGATTGATCCCACAGTATGCCAACATCACATTGACCTAGAGCCTGATGCTAAACCTGTAAGGCAAAGACAAAGGCGTATTAATCCATATTATTCTGCTCTAGTGAAGGCTGAATTATTGAAGCTTCTTAAAGCCGAGTTCATTTATCCCGTGGCTAACAGTGAATGGGTTTCGCCCATTGTGGTGGTACCCACGAAGAATGGGAAACTTCTTCGAATATGTGTGGAATTTTTTAAGTTGAATTCGAAGACAAAGAAGAATCATTTCCCTATCCCTTTCATAGACCAACTATTAGACATAGTGGCGGGCCATGAGCTCTATTCCCTTTTGGATGGATTCAGCGGATATAACCAAGTCCAAATTGCAGAAGAGGACCAATCCAAAACAACCTTCACCAGAGAATGGGGGGGCCTATGCCTATAGAGTGATGCCGTTTGGGCTCTATAATTCTCCTGCCACCTTCCAACGAGTAATGATGGCTGCCTTCCAGAATCATCTGGTATCTTGATGACTTCTGTGTCTATAGCTTAATCCGTGAGCGTTGGGGACACCTAGAGCAATGTTTTGACAGATGCCGAGAGTATGGGATTTCTCTCAACCCCGACAAATGTATCTTTGGCGTCTCATTAGGAGTTCTTTTGGGCCATATTGTCCTTGCACAAGGGATTGCAATAGACCCGGCGAAGATTGAGAAGATTGCTACCTTGACATCACCAATAAACCTCAAGCAACTAAGAGGATTTCTTGGCCATGTGGGCTACTACAGAAGATTTATTGCACATTTTGCAACCAAGGCAGTCCCTCTGCACAAGCTCCTAAGGAAAGATGTGGATTTCCTTTGGACTGATGATTGCGAAGAAGCCTTTGATACCCTAAAATAGTGTCTCATCCAAGCACCAAGCTTGCAGCCTCTTGACTGGATGAAGGAGTTCCGTGTGCACACAAATGCATTAAATGAAGGGCTAGTGTTGTCCTATGTCAAAAGGGCCCCTCTAAATTAGATCAACCAATCTATTATGCAAGTTGAAAAGTAACTGACCGAGAGTGGAACTACACAGTGACAGAGCTGGACTGCTTGGCAATGGTGTTTGCACTAGAAAAATTTCGACACTATTTACTGTCAACGCATTTCAAGTTCTACGTGGATCATGAAGCCCTATCCTTCCTAATGAGCAAAGCAGATGTTAAAGGACGATTGATGAGATGATTGCTCCTATTCCAAGATTTTGATTCTGAAGTGCTCACTAAGCCTGGCCGTTCCCATGTCCTAGCCGATTATCTGTCATGGAGCCCTCAAATTGTAGAAGAGGAACATGATGATCCAAACCTTCCTGATGCTTCCTTGTTTCTAGTCAAAACAATTACTCCATGGTATGCAAACATAGCCAACCTCTTGGCAACTCAATAGTATCCTCTTAGTATCTTAAGCCGTGACAAAAAGAAGCTTCTATTAGAATCAGCCCCCTACACCTTGCTAGGCAGTGCATTGTATAAGAGAGGCAAAGATGAAGTATTGCAAAGATGTGTTGCATTAGACCAAATAGGCATAGTATTGAAAGCATGCCATGATGAACCATGTGGTGGACACTTCACAGGAGAAGCAACAGCCAAGAAGGCTCTGTTAGCAGGATACTGGTAGTCAACCTCCACAAGGATGCATATGACTATTGCAAGAGATGCGATGCTTGTTAGTGAATGGGAAAACCCACCAAAACAAGTGCCATGCCACTACAACCTATTCTTCCCCTAAAGCCGTTCGAGAAGTGGGGGATTGATTTCGTGGGTCCCATTGATCCACCCACCAGACGGAAGCAGAATAGATATATACCAGATGGAAGTAGAACAAATATATCTTAGTATATGTACAGATTATGTCACAAAGTGGTGTGAAGCTAAAGCTCTGAAGCAAGACGATGGTAACAATATAACCCTGTTCATGTACGAGAATATTATCACCCATTTTGGTAGTCTCCTCAAGTTGGTAAGTGATAGAGGTACTCATTTCCTTAACAAGATCATGGAAGAGTTGACGGAACTATATAAGATTCACCATCGCAAGTCCACTCCTTACTACCCCAGAGCCAACAGCCAAGTTGAAGTCACCAACCGCATCCTCTTCTTGATCTTGACAAGAACGATTGCCGCACATCGTCGCGATTGGGACAATCGACTTACAGAGGCCCTCTGGGCGTATAGAACCTCTCATAAGGCTACTACAGGATAGACCCCTTTCCAACTGGTGTATGGTACTAAAGCTGTCTTCCCTGTTGAATTGGAATTGCCCTCTTTGCAAGTGGCAGTTAAAGAATGCTTGGGAGATGATGAGTCACTTCAACGCTGCCTCCTGCACTTGGAATGTTTGGATGAGATTCAGCAGATGGCCCTACAGTGTATGGAAACCACTCAAGCATGACGCATGGCCTATCATGACAGTTTCATCAAGCACAAGGAGTTCAAAGAAGGTGATCTTGTCCTAACCTATGATTTGAGATTTGGCAAGTTTCTTGGCCAGCTTCAACAATGGTGGATGGGCCCATACAAGGTACTTGTTGTCAACCCTAATGGCTCTGTTCAAGTGCAGACCATTGATGCCTCTGATGATCCTTTTCTGATCAATGGCTATCATCTAAAGAAGTACTTCCCTCCTTGGGGATCTTGACAATCACAATCGACCTACCCTCTCCCTTTTGGACATCGCACTGTCCTTCTCCTTGTGCTTCTGATAGCCCTTATGATCTTCCTCATGAGGCGGTCTCATTCTACTAGCCCCTCACAGATACCTCTCAACCCTACCTTGTTCACTTCTCGTCTAATCCAGCAACGGTGGCGAGGTTGGTCTTGACACATGGTATTTCTACCATTCTCCTTATTAATGAAAGAAAAAAACAAAAAAAAAACAACAAACAAACTGTTATGGGAGAAAAGGAAGAAATTCCCTGTCATAGCAGACCTTGTTCCAAGAAAAGGTGGAAACACCCTTGGGCGGGAAGCTGACTGTGGAAAAGGTGGTAACACCTCGCAGTTCAGGATAGCTGATTCATTAGCAGAACCTTTCTACAAGCAAGTTGAAGCCACCTGCCTTGGTGACGTGTCAGCTACTTCCCTGGGTATGCATCATCTTCAACACTCTAGTGACAACAACCGACACGATCTTCATCACCAACCCCTTGAGTAATGCGAGCTTTCATCCTAACAGGATGGGGACGTGAGTATGGGTTGCCCTTTGTATCTATTAACAGAGTGTGAGACAGAGGGTGGGGTGAGTGACCAGTCTTTCCCTTCAAATCAAATGAGAGGCGAGATGTGTGAACGGAGTGTTGCACGCACGGGTTGGGCCTCTCAATGCACAACACATGATCAATTCCTGTGCATTGTACCATAAGGCTCCCTGGCCTTCCTTCTTGCAGTATATGCCAGCACAGGGCGGGATGCACAGTTGCACCATCAAATGCGCACAAGGCATACAACCTCTGCACAAGCGACAATGAAATTTACATCAATGGGTTTCAGGAATGGGTTGCCCTCCTGTAACTATCAACAGAGCGTGAGACATAGGGGGGTTGAGTGTGACTGGTGTTTCTTCAATCAATTATTGAGAGGTGAGGATTGAGGGACGTTACGACAATTGGAGTCAGGTACATTCCCATTTTCCTATGCACTTTGCCATCAGCATAGGACACGTCACTCTGTTCTATACACTAAAATGCAAGGCTCCCTGGCCTTCCTGCTTGCACCTATGCCAGACGAGGTTGGACGCACTGATGCACCATCAACTGTGCATCCTAGCATACTCCCTCTGCACCATTTCCTTGTCGATTCCTAAACACGGTGTGAGATCTAGGTTTCCATCAATATTCACTCGCGTGATGTAAGTTATGGGATGAGTGACTATTCTCTCATCCCATCTAAGTGCCCGTGAGTTGAGTGACTATCCTTCGTCAATGACACCTACCTCGACGGGCTTTATCAACCAGCTACCTCCTTGGGTGCTGTTGCATCATTCCTACCATGCTGGCTGGACACTGGAGCGAGCCATGGTACCTTCTACAGCCGACTCCAACCCTTCTATAGCAGTGACTGTTCCTTCAACCATACACGAACCGGGCCAAGTTTTTCTAACCCTATCCTTATGGTTGCAAGTGTATGTTATGTGTTAAGTGTGGGGATGCTAGAGTCCAGTCGGTTGACAAGTCCTAGGCTATGTTGATGCATCCAACCCTGTCCGTTAAGGTTCTAAGTGTGGGGATGTGTCCCTGCATGTCTATGATGCATATCCCCTACATATATCTCATGTTAATCATGCATGTATGCCATGACCTAATTTTACCCTAATGGGGTCCCTTCCCTACCCACCCGTCCACTTTCACCCCACTCCTGAGGCCGTTCCTTCTCTCTTTCCCTTTCTTACTTGTTTTGACGGTTTTCCATGTGAACGCACCCTACGTTCATCAAAATCCACATCCCCCCTTATCGCCCTATTTGTGACTTCAAATGGTACATGTTTCCTTTTTCAAGCCCCTTCTTTTGATCACCGGTTCAACAGTTATGAATTTTTGCAAAATTTCTCATAACTTTGACCTGTTTCCATGTGAACGTACCTTTATTGCTTTGGCACAACAATCTGACGTGATAGCCCTGACCTCCATCTTTCCCCTGACATTTTTCATTTTTTCTCCCTGTCCTTTCGATACACGATTCATCCAATCTTAATTTTTGTGCATTTTCGGGTAATTTTCGTGCATATTTTTTTCATATTTTCATGTGAACATGCCTTATTTTCACCAAAATTCTAGTTTAATTTGACATTCTTGTCTGACCAACCTTTCCCCACCTGTTTTCTTTTTTCTCCCCCCTATTCTGGCCATTGGAATTTTAGTTATTAATTTTTCATGTGTTTTAGGGTGTCTTTTTTATGTTTTTTGCATGTGAACCCCTCCTACTTCCCCCGAAACTGCATATTGATATGACGGCCTTGTGAATCCCCTTCTCACTAACATTTTTCCTTTTACTGCCCTTCATTTTGCTGCTCGGTTCTTTCCGTATTAATTTTTAGCCCTTTTTTTGTCATTTTTGGGGTTTTTTCCATGTGAACGCATCCTCTCTCGGTTAGAACTATGTTTTCATGTGATAGATTTTTTAAGCACGTTATTTTGCATATTTTTCCTTCTTTCTGCCCTGCGTTCCGACAAGTGAATTTTCCCATATTAATCCTTGTATGTATTTTTGGAGCCGTTTTTCGTGTTTTTCCCATGTGAACACCCTGATTTCGCCCCAGCATCCATGTTGCATTTTTCCATCAGCTTTCCCTCATCTCGCGACACATTTTTCCTTTTTACGATCTTTCGATCCAGTGTATGGTTTGGGTTTTATTAATTTGTATTCCTCTCGACGTATGGCCGTGTCTCTCGTGTCACACATGAACGCGCCTGTTTTCGATTTTAAGCGCCTTGGGACGCCCCGTGGTGTCTGTGCCTCGTGTGTCGCCATCTCAGCCTCGTCTCATCCTGTCAACTTAAAAAAAAAAACTCTCGCCTTGCGCATGCACGCGGGACGAGGGTGAGCTCACCTTTTCAGGGATTTATTAAAAAACGAAAAAATAACCCCTACAAAAAAAAACCAAAAACAAAAAACGCACCAATAACCAACACAAAAAAAAACACACACGCACTCACACAAACCCAAAAAAAAACAAAAAACAAACAAATATAACCCAAAAAAACAAAAAAACATAAAAACACAAAAACACAAAACCAACCCAAAAAACAAAATTTAAAAAAAACCAAAACACAACAAAAAAATTATTTAAAAAACAATAACAATAACAATAATAGTAAACAAACAACAAAAAAGAGCACATTTTAAACCAAAAAAAAAGTACACGAAAAAAAACCAAAGAAGAAAAAAAAAACCCCACTTACCAACCGTCATCACGTATGTCCTCCTTCTCCCCTGCGGCCTCTCCATCTCCTGTGACCCCTCCTTGATGCTCCCCCCCTTCCCTCTCCTTCACGCCTCCTCTCCTCCCGCCGCTGCACCCTCCTTCACGCTCCTCCTCCTCTTCCTCTTCATTCTCCTCCTCCTCCCCCCACCACCCCTTGCTTGCCTGGTCTTTGGGCCCCCTCGCCCGCCTGGTTCTTTGCGCCCCCCCCCCCCCCGCCCCCATTTTGAACCCGCCGCACCTGATAGGCCATGACTTGAATCGTGTGATTCGGGCAATTTATCGTTGCGCCGGCCAAAAAATGCACTGCGCTTGGCGTGTCCGAGTGACAGCAATTCTAGGCCGAGTCCCAGAATCCGCTCTCAGCCCACTACCACTCGGCCCACCTGACTCGGCCCTCGGACCACTCAGCCATTTGGCATTGCCGACTCGGACCACTTGGCTCAGCCCACGTGACTCGACCCTCAGCCCACTCGGCCCTCCTCCCACTGACTCGGCCTCGGCCACTCGGCCCTCGAACAACCAGACTCGGACTGGCCGAATTTGATATTCGGACCTTCCTACTCGGCCCTCAGACGGCCCGAATCGGGCACTCGGCCCGTGCAATTCGGACCTGTTAGGCCAAATTTAGATTTTTTCAAATTTTAACCTGTAGACCTTGACACTGGCCGAGAGACCATATAGAGCCGAAACCACCTCATAGATCAATCACTGGGCTGAAATCTAGAAGCAAATAGTTCAAAATTGTATGTAGATGGTCCTTCAAATCACATATGGCATTTACCGTAATGGCCCTGCGAGCCGAGGGGATTGCCCCCCCCCCCCCCCCCCCCCCCGGACCCCCACAGAGGGGGCTCTGCCCCCTCCCCACCTCCCCCGAGTAGGTTGGGGAGAAAACGCGTGCCATGACAGGTCCTCCAAAACAGACCCTAGTGTAGCAATGGCTCTACACGAGCATGAATTCTCACTTGCAAAAGAGCAACCAAAAGCCCATACCCGAATAGAGACAAACAAAGACCCTAGAACCTCAATGGGCCCATCTAGCCAACAAGGGCAAAAAGGCCATGTTGCAAAAACACATACGTGTTGCATTCAGACTGCATCTAGTCAAAGCGGGAAGCAACAACATCAAGCTACAATAGCGAGAATGACTGGATATGACAGTCTTGACAATAGATGCTCCTTGAATAGTACTACACTGCCAATCCAAGGCACTAGTGGAGAATCGACATCTGGTCATGCAGTTGGGGATTCAAGGGCATTTGTCAGAAGGCTTAAATTTACAAGTCAAGACCCGGAAAATGAAGACATAGTGCCATCTGCTTATCTTAGGGTCAAACTCACCGCGAAAAGAGAGCATACTATCTATGCTCTGATTGATGAAGGAGCAGATTTTAATATCTTGACCTATGAATCATGGACCCTACTAGGCCAACCAGAGCTCACACCGACTAATGCAACTCTTAGCCCTTACGGGGGACACCCACAAGCACTCATAGGGAAGTGCAAAATCCTTGCGACAATTGAAACTGAAAGCTTACCTATCATATTTCATGTTCCTCCAAATAGTGCTAATTGTGAGGAGGGAACCCTCCTTGGAAGACCCTTCAAAAGGGCGACCAATCGACTATGTAGCACAGAGGATACACCTAACACTACCGAGTGTAAGGATAGTCACGACCTTTAGCAAGGGTGACATCATCGAACCTTGAGGGAAAGGCAAGCAAGGTGCTGACATAATAGTCAAGCCTGCTGATGAGAGCAACGACTTGTTGGAAGATTTAATACAAGCACAGGTCGAACGTCGAGAACCAGTGAGTGAGACCATGCCTGAAACAAGTAGGTCAGGAGACAAGGCCAAGGATAGGGTTTGGACTTACGAATATTGTAGAAGACCACGAAAGAAGCCCAAGCCTTATAGACGAAGGCATCAATGGAGAGCTAGCACAACATCGCGATGGATATCCAAGGCGTTGCTTCAGGCTCAAGGTTATTATGCAGGCAACTGATGGATTTGGGTACCAAAACCCCCTGCTAAACCACCTCTGTCAGAAGCCCAAATTATGTCAAAAGCAAAGTGGCGTAGGAGGAAACCTAAACGAAAATCCAAGTCTCAAACCAAAAATATTGGAGTGATTGAGCCCCTCACGATTGAAATCAAGAAACCAAACATGACCTATCAAAAAGTAGATCCTCAGTCTAGCGTGCTTAGCAAGTAGATATCAGAGGTAACTGTCGAGCGTGCACAAGGTCCACTAGTGCCCAAGGAGCATGTGACTTCCCAAGAGGATAATGAGCATCACATGCACAACATTGCTCATAATAAGGCTGATTGCTCAACAAAGCTAATGACAGAATCGTCTAACAATCACGAGAAAATTCTCTAGTCAGTGCCAAGCCCACGTAGGAGTCCCAAATCCCCTACATCCTCTTCACCTAAATGGACATGGGAAGCACGGCAACAGCAGCCTCGTGCCGCTGCTCAATCTGCACAAGTGAATGTGCAAAGGGCAACAAAAGACACGACCACTTCTGATTTGCCTAAGGACTTGACACCATAGTCTACCAATGGTAGCCAGTCCACTGAACTGGCCACCACTACTTTCAATCAAGGACCACAGCAGTCACAACCTTTGGCCGTGACAACACCTATTGCGGAACATGTCCTTAGCAATTCACCTTTGGAAGAGATGTCACAACAAACATCCTTGACACTTGCAATCCGTCCAAAGCACCTAAAGCCTAGGCTTGAGGATAAATCTCTTGAAGACTTGGCAAGAGAAATGGCGCATCTAACCAATGAACCAGAGATGAAGTGCATGGTGAAGCTTGATCACAAGCTGACAGCCATCACACGTGCATACGTCCATGTGGACATCGGAAGGCCAACACCAGAGCACACAAAGCTCATAGTTGAACCACTGACTTGGTATGAACAGCAACATGTTTGTTTCTGCTGTGCAGCTATTGTTGAAGAAGTCATGAAGGACATCCCAAAAGCCAAAGCTAGAGAATTGCGCTTGATACCCTCATTTTATACAGCTCTATGTGAGACAAACAAGGAAAATCTTGAAGCAATCAAACGAAAAGGGAAAGGACAAGGTACCTTTGCACAAAAATGGTACTCCAACCAAAGTTTGGCAGCTAAAATTGGCCACCGACTAATGACACTTGCTGAGCAAAGGAAAGCCCTTTGGACATCAATACATGATTCCACGTATGTTGCCTTGACCTCATTGAGAGTGTTGGCAACTTCCCATGATGTCCAGCTTTCTACCACTGTCCAAAAACATCCCTTGTATGATAAAGTGCTTCTAGAAGAAGATCTACATGTGGCTAGCAGGCTAGGAGTAGGGAGCATGGTACTTGATGTCAGCACATATGTCTTTTGCCTCACTCAAGACCCTGCAATCCTAGATCTCTATGCTTTCCATCAATACAACCCTGACTTCTTAAATTGGTTTCTTCCAAGCCTACATGACAAAAACCTTAAACCGTCTCATGGTTCTACACTAGAGTCACCCAAACCTCCAAAGCAAGAGAGCAACAGCTCTAAACACACCAACTCACCTTGACAAGGAGCAATGGAGACAGGTTCTAATAGATAAGGACAAAAATCTAGAGCAAATACCTAAGCAGGAGCAACTTTCAATGCAATTGAATGCGGGGCTGAACAGAGGAGAATTAGTTGGATAGCTAGACTCTCCAAAAAGAGAGGTAGTTGAACCCTTGCAACCTAGCAAGGTTGTTCGACCTAGTAAGGCCGTAGCAAAATCCCATGACGACAGGCCACAGAAAGAGAATGCTAAGGCCCAACCAAGCACATCAACTACTGACCTAGTGCAGGATCCTGAGTCCTTAAAGGATACACCTCTAGTGCCCAAGAGAAAGAGAAGAAAACAACAAAAACAATGACAGTTGCAAGCTACTGCAGACGACAAGAAGATTGGGACCATGAGTACTGAAGAGATAATGAACAAAGCTTATGGTTCATCCATAGATATAAACCCATTGCCATCTCTCGTAACAGCAGTGAAATCTCAGATACATCCATGTGTTATGATAAAACAAAGCAACAATTACTGTCAACTGTTGCTTGTGACACTCAATCCACCGATAGAGAAACTCACATTGATCAATCAAGAGTGGATACAAAATTGTCACAACAAGATGCTAAGACCACGCCGGTCACATCCGAGGAGAACCATGACACGACTACCATAAAGCCTCAGGAGAAACATGAAAACCTTGAAGGCATAAGCAATCCTGGCATTTATCAATCTTGCTCATCTAGGCCTGAGCCCCTAGCTATGCTAAAGCCTAAGGAAACCCTTAGAACATTGCATGAGATAGCAATCAAGCAAGCCCTCATAGAACATAGAGATGTCGCAGAGTGCTTGACCGAGTGGGACACTAAACTGAAATTATTCGCACGTGTCTATGTTCATGCAAACATGGGCACATTCCCTAGGGAGCAGCTTGAGGAATATTTTCCTTATCTGCTATCGTGGAAAGAGCAAGAATATCTTGACAGACATTATGACAAGCTCTTACATGAACACATGTGACTCATCTCTGACGAGGAGGCTGACGAACTACGCTTAACCGTGACATTTAATGAAATGCTCTGCCAGCCAAATCTCTTAGAGATAGAGCAACTAAAGTGACAATCAGAGGGTAGAAGCCAATTTGAAAAACGTTGGTTTGAAAACCGCACTACAATGGCCGAACTTGGAGCCCAAATCATGACAGTCTCAGAGGAGCGACTTGCCAAATGGCGTTCCTAAAGAGACCCGACCTATGTGGCACCAACTTCATTTCGAGTTCTAGCTACAGTTCGAGGTATGGACCTAGCTGGAACTAGCCTAGAGAGCCCTTTGATTGATAAAGTTCTCACTGAGGAGGAGCTACATGTTTCCAGTAGACTCGGACAAGGCACCATGCTACTCGATGTTGTCAAATACTTATTATTGCTAAGTAGGCTACCACAAAAGCTAGATATGTGTGCCACACTCGAGTACAATCTTGAGTTCTACAATTGGTTTTTATCCTCATGGAGTGACAGGGTTTCATGAACATGTACATAGATAAACAACGTGTTTTGTGACTGTGTAAATAATACCAAAAGAAGCAAAGGCCGACACACCCCATGAGCAATGATGACCAAGTGTAGGTGATACAAAACTAAGGGATTCAGGTTGGCAATGTCTTGTTTAGCTGGACATTTTCATTATGGTTGAAGCATGTGACTTGCATGTACTCTCACGCCTTTCCAAGTGAATGCAAAATGACATAGGTCAATGTCTAGAAGCGTTTAATATCCAAGTCACCACAAGACCACCAACCCCACAAAGAATCATTATGGAGGAAGTGATAGGAATACCAAGAAACAAAAGCCATGACAGAAGCGCCACTGGATGAGAACCCAAGGACACCTCTACAGAAAGCACATATTGCAACTGAGCATGGCCAAAGCATAATCATCAATTATCCCCTCCTTCTTAGCCAAACTCTATGTTCGGGTAGGAGCCACGCTCTCAACAAGGGCGAACGTCTCTTCATCATCTAGGATTCAATTCGCAAGATGCTCTGCCCTTGTCCATGCACAGCTCACTCCAAGTGCTATCTCAATTGTTCGATGTCTCACATGTTACAAAGAGGTTTGCAAAATCGCAAGTGTATCTCTTCATCTCAACAATAGTTCCTTTAGCATCAAGGCTGGTGACACAATCATATATGTAATATCCATTCTTCATAGCCTTTGGATCCCAACATTTCTCAATTCGAATGAAAGGCTAACAGCCTCAATGTATGGCGTTGATTGTATTCATTTTTTCCACTTTTTTTTAAAAAAAAAGGGAGAAAGAAAGAAAAGAAAAGAAAAGAAAAAAAAAGCACACAAGATCACAGCACCGCACCTAGGGGTCCTCAAATTAGGTACGTCCAGTGACCTTGGTTGGTTGGCTCTGTCCCTAATCCCCTAGCCCTTTCTACATCCCCCACAATTGTTCAGGGCACATCAAGGGCAGGACATACCTAGGGAGCTCACCTCGCCTATGGTTAGACCTGTCACCCTGAACCACTTGCACAATTCTTTTGCACTCCATCTCAATGCCATTACAATCAACAGTGGTAAGCAAGGCATGAAAGATAATGGAAAAGTATACCATACTTTTCGAGCACTACAAGTAGCCACTAGCTACCAGAGGCTAAGACATCAAGGAGCTCAATTATGCTACATTGTCGTGACAAGACCATAATGATGTCTCAAGAAATCTTCAAGTGTACTCCCCGTCTTCATCAACAAAGTTTTCCATCAACTTAGCCCCTTGCTTCACTGCCCACTGCTATACAAGGAACCAAGCCGACAGTCTTCTAACTAAGTAATACCTAACTACGCACGTGTACTACATTAATATTCACACTATAACCTATACACGGTTTGGGTCCTCAAGTGCAGGACAATACTCCAGGCTTTCTTAGAGTTCGACATGTCTCCCAAACTAATCAAAATATGTCTTGTGCACGATAAGAAGACTCGCACTACCCCTTAGGGAGAGACCACCTGAGAGGTTTTCCAATTGCAGGTACTAAAGACTCCAACGAAAGTGCCGTCAGCTCTATATCTTCATCATGCAAATCACCAGAGAATCCTCACGAGCAAAATCCACCATGAGCATCCCACGAACACCAACCCCCGTGCCAGCTATGAGTGGCCCTTCCCAACAACACGTAACCCTATCACCACCTACAACAATCATATCACCCGCCAATTGGAACATCACAGTGCCACCAACAACCTTCATCCTCACCAGCATCAGAACTCCCCCAAGGCAAGCCACCACAGTCCCTTCCACCCATGTCTTCGATGCAAGCTCCGCATGCTACCTGCAATGAAGAGTGCCATGGGACTGGCACTCGTCTAGGAGGGGGTAATGTTAACCCCAACACGAAGAAAGAAAAATGAAATTAAAAAAAACGCAGGGCAAAGGCGGAAAAAAGGTAGCCCGACAGAAGAAAGAAGAAAAGAAAAGGCCAAAAGCCCAAGGGCAACCTTAAAAAGCCCAAGGCAAATGAAAAAGGAAAAAGGTGTATTTTAAAGTATAAAGGTGCACAAGGAAAAGTGCAAGTCAAAACTTTTATAAAAGAGCGTAAGCGCATCATGGTTTAATTCAAGGGGCGCTAGGCTCTCACCTGTGCAAATTGTAAATGTAGATGGGCGGTGGAAAGAAAGCTAGAAAGATAGAAGGATAATGGGAAAAAGGGCCTAGGCTACGACCGTCCATGTAAAAAAGGGGAAAAGGGGATGACTGCCCAAAAGGGATTTAGGGTTTTGTATATTAAGTTGAAAAGTGAATGAGAAGCTCATTCTTGTGTGTGGCAAAAAGTGGCTCTCCTCTTCTTCTTCTTCTTGCTTGCTTGAGCTTGTGCTTGAGAGAGGGAGAGTGAGAGTGTGAGGGAGTGAGTGTGTGAGGGTGAGGGACCGGGGAGGAGAAGCTTTCCATCTTCTCCTCTCTTCTTCTCTTCTCTTCTCTTCTCTTGTCTTGCTCGCGGCTATGGAGCTTCGAGCATGGAGCTTGAGGATGGAGCTTGCTTGAAGCTTGCACTTGGATCGTGGAGCTACCGGAGTGCGCGAGAGAGGAGGTAACTCGAACGGCATGGAGGTGAGCTCGCTACACCCGTAGATATGGATGGCGCGTTGGTTATGTGAGAGGTAGCCATTAGTGCTTAGCTTGGAACACTCGAAGAAATAAGCAGTCCGTGGGTCTTGGCGGTTGAGCGAAAGCTCCCACAATTCTCTCTCTCTCTCTCGTTCTCTCTTCCTTTTTCTTTTTTCTTCTCCCTCTCTCTTTTCCTATCTTTCTCCCTCAATGCACCACCTCATTCTCAAGAAAAACTCTCTTTTTTTTTCTCTTTTTCCCCTCATGTTTTCTCACTCATTCTCCTCTCTCTCTCTCCCTCCCTCTCTCTCTCTCTCTTTCTCTCTCTCTCTCTCTCTCTCTCTCTTCCTTTTCCTTTCTTCTTCTCCCTCTCTTATTTCCTATCTCATTTTCTTTCTTTGTCCCTTGATGCACATCATTATAAAAAACAAACAAAAAAAACAAGAAAGAATAAGAACAAACCCTCTCTTTGTTTCTCTCTACTCCCTCATATTTTCTCATTCATTCTCCTCTCTCTCTCTCCCTCTCTTTCTCTTTCTCTATTTCTTTCTTATGTTTTATGTTTATTCTCTCTCTCTCTCTCTCTCTCTCGTTTCTTTTTCCTTTTCCTTTCTTCTTCTCCCTCTCTCATTTGAATCTCTTTTTCTCCCTTGATGCACCTCATTCTTAACAAAAACAAACAAAAGTAAAGAAGAAAGAACAAGAACAAACCAAGAGTGAGTAATGTACTCACCGCAAAGGCCCTAGGATGGATTCTTTGTCTCCTCTTCGCGACGGTCCCTATTCACCCTTTATGCACTCTCTCCTCTTCTTTGCAAACATAGAGGGCGGTGGCAGCAAAGATGAGAATCTCTCCTTCTCTCTCTTTCTCTCTTTCTCTCTTTCTCTCCCTCTTCCTCACAAACACATGATCTCTTTTGCTCTTCCCGAAAAAATGCCACCCTCGAGTTTTGGCCATTTATTTTTACTCTAAGTATCGTCACTATTTGCATCGCATTTGCGGTGCAAATAGTGACGCCACTGATATCTGTCATAACAGGCTGTCACTATTCCCCTATATCCTTGTAGTGTGAGAGGGGAGGGAAAAGTCACTTTTGGGTCATAATTAGTTTGCCTTGCTGATGTGGCACTTAGGAGAAGTAGTGGAGTATAAAGTGGATATGTAACTACATCTACAGGATCCCAAGTATCACAAGTATGAGTATTAAAAATACAAACTGATTTAGAGGGCATATAATATAAACATGTGTATAAAAAATGAGTATATCAACTTGTAATATGATTGGGTATCTTTTGAGAGAAAGAAACCTATTTTTTGTGAAAATTTTAGGGAAGTCATTTTTGGAACAAAAATAAATCCAAATTATTAATGTGGGACTTTTGAAAGAGTGATAGTTCCATCTTAGAGAATGAAAAAGGCTACTTATTACTGGGGTGAAAAGAAAGGGAGATCCCCCTCTTTTCTAGGTAGGGTTTATCACAAAAAGAAGGTGTTGGAGGTATAGGTGCCTATGCCTAGCCACTTATGTATTACTACAATGATAGTATCCACACACTTGTACACTATTGCAAGTGGTAGACATCCATTTTACTATCACTTCATTCTTTATTCTTTCAGTGAAATTTGAATAAAGGGAAGGCCAATCACACATTATGTTTGTTGGAGTTTCCATCTCTTCTCTCTCTCTCTCTCTCTCTCTCTCTCTCTTTCTCTCTCCTTCTACCATAGCCCTTGTTTTCACTCGCATGCTTCCACTCTCTAGATACCAGAGCCAATAGTTCAAGGAGCTTCTTCATCCTTTACTTCATCTTGGATTCAAAGCTTCAATTCAAGGTTATATTACAGTCATTGTTTATTTCTCTTGAGGTATGCATTGAGTTTTTCCTTCAACTTTTTACTTGTTCTAGCTGGCTCCTTGCTTGTTGAGGAGCTTTCCAAGGCTTAGCTGAGCCTTATTGAGTGCTTATTGAGATGAGGAGCATACACTTTATCCATTTTTGAGTGGATACACAACATGCTATAGAAGTCATGGATAGCTATAGTAGCTTGATAGCACTATTGTATTTTGGCTATAACTTTTGTATATGGTATTAGATTTAGGTGTTCTATAACTAGAAACAAAGATGATGAGATCTATACATTTGAGCACTCACAAAGTTGATTCTTTGTAGTTTTCTATTCTTTGTTTCACATAGAATAGAACTATTCTAGTTTGGAGAGCAAACAATAAATTCCATAATATATGTTTGATGCTTTGGGGATGTTTTTTTAATGCCCGAATGGTATGGTTACACTTTTGAAACTAATTTGAGCTTGAAATAGCTTTGATTTCATTGCCATTTTAGTACTATAATAATAGGGCAACAAGCATTTATCAGTGAAAAGATTATGATTAATTCTCATTGATGCTTTGCAGGATATTCCATGGATGTACCGCTACTTCGATTATTATGTATACTTTTCGATATACTATGGCATGATTTTGAGATGATATTTGAGCTCCATTACATTGATATTGGTTGTGATTACATACCTTAGTTACTACAGTGGGGCTTATGTAGTTATGGGCTTGAAGAATATATTGGGTTTTGTACTTCTGAATATATGCTTTTTGATTCTTGGATGTTTGAATGCCATTCACATGATGTTTCATCTCTCTTCTTCTCTTCTCTTCTCTTCTCTTCTCTTCTCTTCTCTTCTCTTCTCTCTTATGTGGTTATGGAGGATGGAGCTTGAAGGTGGAGGCTTGAGGTTGCTTGAGCTCGCATCACAAATTGTGGAGCTACCACATCACAAATTGTGGAGCTACCGGTGTGCTTCAGGAAGGAGGCAACTTGTTTGGGCATCAAGGTAAGCTCTCTACACCCCGTTAGGATCAAAGGTGCATCGGCTAGGTGAGAGATAGCCATAGGTATTTGCTTGAAGCACTTGAACAATAAGAGGTTCATGGGTCTTGGTGGTTGAGCATGAGGTCCTCTCTACATTTTGGTTCCATTGCCGGGACCAATGGATTCAAGCTTGAGCACTTGCATGCCTCAAATTGAGCAAGGAAGTAAGGGTTTCATTCCCGAACGGGAGTTTGAGATAGGTATAAGGTTCTAGGTTTTTAATCTTGGCAATAAGTAAGTATTTTGGTTTTTTGATTATTAGGCAAGTAGGAGGAATCGCTTCAATATTTTACTTTTGATTTTTGTTGCATTTAGAGTAGATTAGGACCAAGAAATTGAAGGAAAACAACTTTATGGTTTCTGCTATTAAACAGGCCCAAATAGGGAGAAAAATAGGGAAAAGGAGTGCTTAGAGGTGTTAGAATTGCACGAGGAGTGATTGAGAAGACTAAGGCTAAGTCCAGCAAGGGTTTAAGACCCTCGGAGACAAGGGGAGACCTCATTTTTAGGTTCTACAATAGAGAGAGTAGAGTAGAGTAGTTTATTATCATCCATGGAAGGCCAAATTATGACCCATGGGACTTTTCCAAATATACAATGATTCTCCTCCCCCATGGTAGGAAAGGGTAGCTACGGTGAAAGAATGATCTATGCAGCGTGGTTCTCCCGAAAGCATAACATGCGGGTGATGAGAGCCCCTAACTTTGATATAGGAGTAGTGGTCAAAAACTGGTGAAGTGGCCCTTGTAAAGGGATATCAAAGTCAGCCCCTATGTGTGCATATGCTGGGCATGTCATAATCATGTGCCTCCTCTGATTCTACACTCTATAGTCCACGCAGCTTGCATAACCTTGTCTCTCTTACTTGTCCACTCCATGCACCTCTCTCGATCAATAAAGTGTGTGATTGAGTTTGAAGTCGTGCAATACTCTGTCGAAATACCACTGAGAGCGGGTTGGCTATGTATGGCTGCGTGTGTGCCTCTGCTTGCATGTAGGATTCCCAACATGAAGGATAGATATGCATACTGTAATAAGAAAGTTTGCCATTTTCTCCCTTGCTTTGATGTTTTTCTTGATATGCTCGTAAGAGGTCTATCCATTCACCGCCCTTTGAACCATTTTCGCATATCCAGTATCCATTCTGTTGAAAGCACTTTACTTTTCCATGTTTTCTGTAGGCGTGTGCTAGCATCCCATGCCCATTTGGGGAGCCTATTATCATCCATTTGACGTAATCGGCTAGCATATCTCAATACTCAAATCATAGCATGTACCTCAATTGGCCGATGGCCAATTTCCAAAAGCATAAGTACATATGGTGTGGTGCTTTTGATGCTCAAATGTCTATGAATAAAATCTTTTTAGAGCTTCTCAATGTCGTTCCATGTAGATGAGGAGATGCTCCCCCCCCCCCCCCCCCACACACACTTCGACTCCATATAATACCGTTTGTAGAACATATGCATAAAAAATCATACAATGTATTTTTCAACATTTAGTATCTGTATAGCTATAGTCATTTTCAAAGTGATAATACTTGCTTTTTCCTGCCACTAATATCTACTCCACACATGCATGCCATCTGTGGTTTGCAAGTATCTCAATCCCCAAGTATTTGAAAGTAGATACTACCTCTATAGATTTTCATGCATAATGTACTTTTAGTGGGGTCTTTGATTGCTTGGTGCACACAACCATTAGCTTCGTTTTTGATACATTCACTGTCAAACCACTATCTTAACAAAACCATTCAAGAATCCCCATGAACTGCTGCATACGTTCCCTAGTATATGTAAAGAAGACCACATCATCTGCATAAAACAGGAGTAAGATGGAAAACATACCAATATGCGGGCTTTTGGCTTCCTCTTCATTCATAGCCATGAGAAGTATTTCCTCTAGCTTATCAATGCATAAGCCAAATAATGTAGGGGAGAGCGGGCAACCTTGTTTGACTATTATTCTCAAATACTTGTGACAGCCCGTTGCGACCTCTGAGGTGGCACACCACTCGTTGATATATCCTATAAAATCCCATGCATAGATTATTTGGAACCCCTTATTCTTGCATTCGTTGCCATAAGCCAACCCTTGGTACAGTGTCAAAAGCCTTCTTAAAATCTACAAAACAGCAATACAAGGTTGCTTCCTCAAGCTGACTCTCATCCATAAGCACACGTAAAGAAACCAAATGATCTATAGTGTTATGACTAGGGCAAAAACCTGCTTGTCCATAGGCTCATTTGTTATTACTTTCTATCCATTTACTCAATTGAATTTCCAGGATAGTGCTGAATAGCTTTGCCATAGCTAAATTGACCATAATCGTGCGATATTTTGTGAGAAAATTGCAATCTCCTCCCTTATACAACCATTGTATCCAATTCTCTTGCCATTATTGGGGAAAACCATATGCAAAAGCATGACATATCACATGCAACATGAATATTCTTGTCTCCTTTGTTGTCCATTTCAATTTCTTTGCTTTCAACTGTAAAGTATCACATGCTTTTCCATTAGCCAGCTTGTTGAAGGATTCCTCCAATGTTTCTAAAGTGAACATAGCACTAAATGGTTGTGTATGTACATCACATTTGATGGGCTGTACCCCTTTATGCATGTAAATTTCTGTAACATACGATAGCATGTCAACATCTGTAAAATTCCCCATAACATTTGACCATTTGGTTTGCAATTTTCTCCATGCTTGCCTTGGACATTTCTCAAACTCCCTAGCATCTTCACTTTCTTTGGCCACTACATATCATAATTGCTTTTTATGGGTGAGAGCATTATATCATTTTTCTACCTCACTTCATTTTTGTCCCTTAGGGAGGATTTTCAGCTTTCTACATGCAGCCTTACATTCATCATCAAACCATTTCTTGCATGGAAATCTTTTGACATTTTTATGACTACTCTTTGGTTTCCCAAAAACCTCTATAGCCATATTTAACATTGCATCTCTCATATCAGCCCATATGCTCCTAGTAAGATTGCTCATAAGACTATCTAGGTAACCACCATATGCTTGATTCTTGTCTACATCAATACAGAATGCACCAGTACCTATTGTGTCCCCTGCATGTTCTACATGGTGGCAAATATAAAATGTCAAGCCCAAAGCTATATGATCGGATTCTAGATGTTTTTCACCTAACTAGAACTCTCTGATCCTGCATAAATCATTCATGTGTACCATTGCATAGTCTACCACACTAGAGCCTCCACTAGTTGAGTAGCACGTGTATCCTTCAGTATCGGGGAAACAATTCATACCATTCAATATTGGCATGTGCAAACCATTAACCATATCCATAAAATCACATCCATGAGCGTTAATGTCACTATCCTCAAACTGTCTACACCAACATGCATCTATATCCACAACCTCTTCCTTGCCTAGCTCATCACGTGTTATGGGCTGAAATTGCATGCATCCAATACGTGCATTTAGGTCATCTGAGACCATCACATGTCCTTGTTGCATATATGTGCATGCATCCATACTCAAATATTCAAAAGGTTCTTAAGAATCCACTTCATGTCGTGCATAGAAGGGGGACTCCTTATGTGGAATGTAACATCCCACAATGTACGTTAGTGTAGTGTGCTTGAGCATAATCCATATGTACCGCTCATGTTGGTCTACTTCACATACATCAATCATTCCTTCCAAATGAAACTTTTATATGCATGCAACTCCTCTTTTCCCTCTTTTTCCTACATGTGGCTGATATCTGCTATGGATTATGTACCTTGGGATATCTGGAATTCTACATGTCTCATGCTCCCTTGTCTCAGTGAGGAACACAATGTTAGCATCACCAACCATAGCATTAATGCTTTCACCTTTATGCCATGGAAACCCTCAGAAATTCCAAAGAAACACCTTCACAAGTGCGTAGCTCCCATGGGTCGCGCATCCCTATGCATCCTTTGAAGTGTTATCACTAGATTTCTTTCACTTATTGTATTGCTTTTGACGTTCCTCCTATTGCATGGGGATGTGATCCTCATTTACATAAAAATGTGTTCCCTTGAGGTATACTTGACTACTATCTAAAAGTATAGTTCTCTTATGTGCATCCAATAGAGTGCATACAATGGCTCTTGCCTTCCCATCATCTTTCTTCTTGCCCATACATCGAGCACCAAAGACAGGTACATCTTCCATGGCAAAATTCTTACCAAAAAACTTCGTGACTTCCGTAGTAAGAGACAATGCAGTCTCATGATCTATTTTAGACAATCCCCAAATAACTAGGTTTTGGGCCCGCTTTTCTATTTCTTTACGTTCATGTGCATCCACATCATCTACCACTATCTCACCACCCTCTGCATGAAGTGCATGCATGTCTCCATTTGGGGGAGTATATGCTACTACTCTGGCCCATATTTTTGGTGTTTGCATCATGTGCGTGTCTCCATACTCATTTCCAAGTTTGTGATTCTCTTGGAGTCTATTCCAAATGTGTATTCTTACTTTCCAACACTTGACACTCGAGAGCCAAGCATGTGATTTCTTGATTCTCTGCATTGATTGATTCTTGAAGTGTTGCCAAAAAATTCCATATCCCATCCTGTGAGATTTCTCCAACACATGGCTGCTCCAACATGCCAGTAGAGAGAGGTGAACCTGTGGTTGTTGAGGTGGCTTTGCTGCGTGCTACAGATCGTCCACTCTCCGAGAAAGGTGCTCATTAGTATGTCCAATCATAGCCATGTTTCCTGGTTCTCATCTTTTGCGGCAATAAGCAGGGGACACGGGAGAGAGAGAGAGAGAGAGAGAGAGAGAGAGAGAGAGAGAGAGAGAGAGAGAGAGAGAGAGAGAGAGAGAGAGAGAGAGAGAGAGAGAGAGAGGGAGGGAGGGAGGGAGGGAGGGAGAGAGGGAGAGAGGCAGGGAGAGAGGGAGAGAGAGAGGGAGGGAGGGAGGGAGGAAGGGAGGGAGAGAGAGAGAGGGAGAGAGAGAGAGAGAGAGAGAGAGAGAGAGAGAGAGAGAGAGATCTTACAATAGAATCACGAAGGGTGGACAAGAGAAGAGTAGGGCCAGCATCAAGGTGTAAGTGAGCCATGGAGAATGGATGTATTTCGTCTCCTACTCTCCTTGTTGAACCATGGTTGTCAGATGCAGGATTCACCTTTGCAGAAATCAAGCGCACACAGAGTGATTATTTGTGCTCAAAGTGATCAGTCTTTTCATCTCTTTGCCATCTTCTTCTAGAGGACAGCTTGTGCAAGACTTGGTGCTTTCAACAAATCAATCAAAGGCCATAGGATTTTTTTGCTTGGATTAGGTGTGTAGAAACCTTTTTGTGCATCTAACCTTGGATCCTAGTGAATCTTACTAGTGTGTGTGGCTAAAAATTGTTGGCACGAAGAGATTTTCATTGTTGCTATTTATGTGCCAACGGAATCGGACATGATCGGTAGGTGTTCGATTCCTAGAATCGGACGCTTGGACACCCTACACCCATTTGATTCCAAGAATCAGATGACTGGACCAACTTGACTAGTTTGATTGGACTCATAAAAATCAGACTCCAACACTCGGACACACTAGACTTGGACACCCCAATAATCAAACCACTACCACGCGTTCGAATCTTGAGGATTGGATACTCGGATCTATGATCTCATCCGATTTTGAAAAGCAGACTCTCAGACCACCTTGTCCGATTTTGAAAATCAGACATACTCAAATCAAACCAACCTGACTTGTCCAATCGGATACACCTTATATGATTCCTAGAATCAGAGATCCCATAATCAGACCATTTAGAATTGGACATCTCAGAATCGGACGCCTATCAAATCGGATGTCCGATTCCTGAAACTGGACATTGCAGAATCAGACTCTATAGAATTGGACCAAATTTTGACACATCAAAATTGACAAATTTAGCATGTCCGGGATGACAAAGAGTATAACCCGCAACATGAGAACTCACCAAAATTCTTACAAGAAAAATTGACCCTAGAAATTGTAGCCAAATGGCTAGGCACAATGTTGACAATTATATCAACATGTTCAACACACTTAGAGCTACAAGCAAACCAGGAGACCCCATTTTACCCTAAGCAAGCTGAATGACATAGCACAGACCCTAGAGACTAGAGGAAGTGGCCAAGGATCAAGACTAGAGCCCCATTAGGATGAGTACATAGACGAGAGTGCGAGAGATATAATTGTCACTTTGTATTCACACTCACATTTTTTTCCAACACTTAAAGTGCACTTAAGAAAAGTTGAAAGCTTGATTTCACATAGTGTACAGAAGAGAGCATGCACACACACACACAAGCACACCAATTGAGCTTAAGTTGAGGACTGTTTGCAAATAATAAGGAACTCACTCAGACCTAATAATCAGAATGAACCCAATGGTAGGAGAAGACCTTGAAACATAGTCAAGTGATGGAGAACCCCAAGCGTAGGACCAAGTAAGGACCAACACCATCAGAGGAGTGGATCTGCCCGACTTGATCGAACTCATTGACAACCTAGTGGAGCACAAGACCGCAAATATGGTAGAGGCAAGCACTAACTACGGACATGGCGAAGAGCTTGACCTAGGTGGTTTCTCGATAGAAATCCAATAGCTAGTCACCAACTACAGTCTATAAACTCGACAGACCACCACGACGATAGGGTATCCAAGGATATCATAGTGGACCTCAAAGAGGAGAGGAGACTAGTGCGGGAAGCTTTGCAGGGCATAATGGCCTACAATCAGGAACAACAAGCCAGAAGCTTGTGAGACAGAATATAGAAATGTGTGAGATTCGGCGATAGTGCTAGCCTTAGCAAGAAGAAATAGGAATGGACCGCCTAACGGAGAGAGGAAAAGAGCGCTAGAAGACAACCTCACATTGAGTGAGCTTCTTACGAAGTGACTGCTAGACAACTCGTTAGTAGAGCAGAGCACTACTATAATGGCAACTTCATTGCTTGCAGGCTTAGGAGTTAACCAAGGCTTTAAGAGTCAATCAAGAACCCCTATTGTGGCTAAGAAATTAGACAAGTACCAGCCAAACGATGACCCATACAGCTTTATAGAGCAGTTCGAGCAAGTCTGCGAGGCCAATTGACTCACTGATCTTACTCGATGCTCACAAGCTTTTGGTCTATTATTAGGAGATAAGGATAGGAGCCTTCAATAGCCTCAAGAGTCTCTTCATTAAAATATTCCCTGAGCTTGGGTACTCCGATAACCTTCTAGTGCGGCTGATGAACGTCAAGCAAAAAGATAAGGAGGACATAAGAGACTACACCATCCATATGCGGAGTCTTTTCAAAAGAATCCCAACTAGTGAGCGACCCACTGAAAGAGTGGACTCCACAGTCTTCATCAAATGGGATACGAAAAGGAAGAAATATATAAGGCCTTTGCAGGAAATTCAAGCTTGCAATGAGATGTGCTAGCTAGGGTCTTTGACGAGGAAATTAGAGTGGATGACTAGCTCAAAGAGAGAAGTTCCAAGAGCTCGACTCAAGAGGAGTCTAGCACTAGAAACTCTCAGGGAGTTTCAACTTCAAGAGAAAAATCAGACCCAAGTACGTAGGATAAAGGAAAGGGCACAAACTCAAGTCAAGAGCTAGTGGAGATGAAGACAGAACTAGCCAAATCACAAGAAATGATGAGATGATCAACAAGCCCTCACATCCAATGCATGTATTGTGGTGGAAACCACTTGCCACCCAAGTGCTAGGACTCGAGGTCTGGACCTTGCGGCCAATTGAGATAGGTTCGACCATGATATCCTACATTATAGGCTATCGGAGGAGACTTCTGTACTCACAACCATATACTGACAACCTTACCTAGTGAATAGGCCACAAAACTTCTTAGGAAGGGGAGCCCCATTGGCTCTCCCAACACCTAATGATACCAAATCGGCTATTCCTAGGATGGAGATAAACCCCACAGGCATAGCTAGACCACCTAGACCCTATGTAACCCATCCACTGAGCAACACTCTAGTCCACTATGTGGAGGAGCTAAACAACGAAGAACCTTATGTGCACCCCTACATGTCATATGACAAAGAGGGTAATGCAATCCTTATGGATTACTAACCTCTACGAGTGATGGCATTAGGAAGGGATAGAGGCAGAGGCTTAGGGAGGCATATCCAAGAACCGATTTCTTGTTGGAATTGCGATCACCCCGTACACATCTCCTCACGCTACCCCAAACAGGAGCATGCAATCGGGGCCAATCTTAGATGCCTAGAGTGTGGAATCACTCACCTTTTTGCCAAATGTCCTAGAATAAGGCCACCCTCTAGTGTGGAAAACAAGCCATCTATACCATCGGAGCTATTTGGAGTCGAGAAATTTAACAGAGAGGACACACCCATCTTGTTGCATGTCATGACCTATGCGCAAACAAAGCATGTTGGAATACCCAGCAACTTAGATGCACCCTCAATCGGAAAAAAGAGCCAAAGGTGAAGGAGAAAGAAAGCTGATACAAAGGTCATGCTAAAAACTGAGAGTGCCAAAATGTTACCTAATGGAAAAAGGGTGATGGATGCAGAAGCAAAAACATCAGCTCCAAAGATGACCGAGAAGGGGAGTGCAAAGGTCGAGGAGTACCCCAACCCGAAGCGCCAACTTGAGGCCATAAAAAATGCCAATGAGTGGGTGAAAAAAGCTCACCTAAGGATAGCGAGTCCATATAGGAAGATGAGATCAATGATCTCTCAAGTGTAAGCATGCCAACCTCACCGCCATGACAAAGTCAAGAATGCAGCCATACCACAAGCAGTGCCACTTAAACAAATATCTTATATTCATCAAGGAAAATACATGCGAGGCTGATAGTGATTGTAGATACAAAAAGCTGATAGCCAAAAAGAACTCTCAATTATTCCTTGGCTTTTTCATCGATAGAGAGGAGGGGCCAGCTTCCGATGAAAATATAAGTTTCTTATTTGCTTAAAAAATAATACACTCCCCCTTCAACTCTTTCTCCAAGAGAAGCAGATTTGACACTTTAGCAAGGTCACCTAATGTATTAAGCACACACATTGCTCCACCACGCATTTGGTCAAACAAGGTAAGAAGCTTTGACCACTTGATTAGCACCACCTTCTCCAAGCTAGATATCACAGGTATCGCTCGAAAAGGTCCAAACTTGGTCAAAGCTCTAATTTTCATGATTATTTATTACCCTCATGGTGAGCACTTTTTATGGAAGACCACCAAGTGTGCAACAAGGTTTCCAATGTACTCCTTCAGAGCTAAATCCTTCCATCGATCCACATGCTGAGCTCCTCCTTGCCTTGATGCAAACTCATCTATATACAATATGTCCTAAATGATAAAGTCAAATCAAACAATATATTTAGTGACTAACCTAGAGTTATTAGAAAGTGACAAAACTTGACGGTAGGGTGCATTGGATCCCCCGGTGAAATCTTGGCAAAAAATGATGCATGTAGTTGCCCCACCATCCGAAGTTTGGCATTTGGGCCTAGACGCCAGACTTCGGATGGTGGGGTAGCTGCAGGTGCCCAGATGCCAGACTTCGGATAGCGGGGCAACTGCAAGCATCATTGTTGGCCAAGATCCTAGAAAGTGACCCCAAATGCTAGACTTTTTGCATGCATCATTTTTTGCCAAGATTTCATCGGTGGACTCCCGGGAACCTAACGCATCCTACCATCAAGTTTCATTGCATAAAAATATATGGTATTTAGAAATCTCACCTTCTCAAAATCATCTTGTATCTTCATTTCCTCATGTTTGCAAGGCACCTCTTTGGACAGAGGGATCTACAAACTCCTTGGTAGGAAGTTGGGGCCTTGTTCTAAACAGATCATGCTATAGTGCTTCAAATTCACCATTGACACAAGGTAATCTTCTTCAACCGAGGTAATATGCTTCAAATCTCTGCCATCATTGGATGCACATCCATGTAATCATAATTGATCGAGTCTTCAATCAAATCCCTGACTAGGATGGAAAACAACTCTTCTTCCTTTATTTCTAAGTATTGCAGCACATTTGATAGAAACAAGTATTGTACACCATCTACTTCAATGGGCATCAAGGAAGCAAGGAAGCAAGGTTGGGTTTGCTTACTTGTGGCGCTGTTCTGAAGAAGATGGCACCATGAGAGCCAACCATTTCTTTGCCACCACCTGATGTTCCTCTTCAACATTTATGAGCTCTTCAATCGGTTCTTCTCCCATGTATCCAATGCAAGGAGGTAAATTTCCAATGCGCAATCACACTCCACAAGATCCAAAGGTGTTGTACCTAGTGCATTGGCAAAGCCATACGCTCGTAGATTGTCTTGCGGGTGGAAACTACTGAGCTGGAGTACGGTAGGGGCAGACGCTTCCATGACGATAAGCATGAACGCCATTGAGCTGTACGGCTGCTGATGAAAGACGGGCCCATGGGAATAGTGCATATTCTGTGCAAAGGATCCATATGGGCCAGACACCTATTCACCACTTTTTGGTGATTCTTCCCTGCCTGAAATACCATGAGCTGTTCTAGAGGCACCCAAGTCATGTCGGATCCCTCGATGGAGTATGTGCAGGTAGCAATGGTGCTCACAAAGTCTTCCAAAACCTAAAGGGGATGATCCGGCGCGATGAGAGCACGCTTTCAAGGTTGAAGTTCTTAGAGAAAACCTGAAATATCTCGTCACCCTAGCTGGCAAAGATAGTCTCATAGATCCACTCATCAAAGTGTGTGTGAGCATCCATTGTAGCAGGTAGGAGGGATGTTGGTGGATATAAAGAGATGAAGAGAGAAAGTGTGAAATGAAACAATGAAATAATAACTAACCTAGTTCTATCTTAAAAACCTTAGTTTTTAAACCATTAAGGGATGTTTGCATACGGCATTTAGTTATGGCTTTACTTACATCTTTGTAAATTTTACATGCATATCTAAATATGTTGATGTGGAAAGTGTATAACAAGTGTATGATTTTGCATAAATACCATAATTATTAAATATTACAAGTGACAATATTCTATTGGCCAAAAAAATCCAAAAATTTATAGGTGTTGAATATTACAATTTGTGGTGTTGGGATTTTTAGGGAGACTCTACAATTTCTAAAATATATGGAGCCACACACTTTCCATTGGTAACAATATCCTCAGCTTGGCTTCGAATTTTCCTACCATCTAGTTTTAAATAGAAGCTAACACGTGGATTTTGTACTAACATTGTAATTTCTTGGCGCATTATACTCAAGGGACAATCATCCTCCATTTGCAACACTTGAGGCTTGCGGCCCTCACAAATGACAGTAGCATCCACATCTGCACTTTCACGCATGTCTTGATCAAGGCACAACCATTTACCCTTGAGCATCCTCCATCTACGATACTTGAACACTAGGCATAAAGTTTGTCGTGAGACAAAGTACCTGTAATTGGAAAGAAAAGTTAGCCGATTCATCCCAAAGTAATATAATAGTCAATTAAGAGAGAAAATTTTTACGTGAAAGCCATGCCTCTTGTTGTGACTCGACACTCCACTGTGTCAGGACTGTGAGTCATTTTTATGTCCAAGTTTTTTCTAGAATCCTTGTTACATAATCCTTTGATGCACTTTTTATGACGTATGTGCTTTTGGTACTTCTCAAACCCTTACATTCCTTGAACATGTGTGCAAAAATTGCAATCGGTATGAACCAACTTAGATGTACATTCTTTGAGCCGGTGCTTGGCTTCATAGAGTTCAATATGTCTACTGAAATTTTTGTGCTACACATGTGCAAAATGTTGCTACTACACAATGGCCATTCTATGCTATTGAGATTCGATATGTGCATAGAATCAAGGGTTCCATATTCTCGACTCCCCTTGGGCAATATTTACTTGGAGTCATAGAAAAAAAAAAGGTCCTCTGTGAGCTACTTAGCTGTATGCCCCTCAAAGAGCAATCTACCAATTTCGAGGTGGTAACACTTAAAAGAACCTGTGAAACTCTCAATATTTTTCCACTTACAACAATCCAAAGGGTATACTTTTGTAAATACGAGACAAGTTATTACATAGATATCATGAAATTTATCATTCTCAATGAGTTGCAAATACTTATTATTTGCAATGTTTTGTTGAAAGGGCATAGTGGACGCAATATGTATTTGTTTTTGCATGAATACATGTTGTACAAATGCCTCTGTTACAAGGTGAGAATCAACATTCCTTTGTCTGAAAGCTAAAATTTTACCCTTCCATTGCTTTGATACATCTGCAATTGTAAATTGACAAAAGTATAGATTTAATTTCAAGGCATCACTTTAATCATACCATTTACATGAAATATAATGAAAAGAATAGCACAAGAATACTCAAATAATTTTACCAAAATAAACTTTATTATAATGAATAGGAGTCTAATTTGACTCAATACATTGTATGAAATGCGGGTATTATAGAGTCTTTGTTACAAGGATAGCAGCCACATGTCATGCAAATCTTAATAGGCACATTGGATTGACACCTAATATATTCTAAGACTCAACATATTGTGTGTTATATGGATGATATGATACAAGAGTTTCATGGATCATTGCCAATTGGCATGGAGATCTGAATGGACACATAGGACCAATAAAGTTGAGGATTTTTGAACCATCAACTTCTAGCAGATCCATATCATCTAGCACAAAGGAATCACTCACCACATCAAAATACTCGATCAAGAATTATGTGCTTCACCTAAATCTTGTACAATACTTGGATGTACAAAAAAAATACCTGCATGAATCCCTTTTAACAAAAATACTTGCACGAATCCCTTTTAACAAAAAATATCTAGATAACTGCATGGATAGAAGCAATACAAAATAGGGCCAATTTACCTATAAGCTGATCTGCTAAAGATAAGATTGAATTGTTGCTGATCAAAACCCATTGCAAATGATGGACATAAGAAAACATCAATCCCATCAAACATAAAAGTCACTAATTAAATGAATAAATTTTGACATCACAAAATATGGAAGATTTACCTGTAAATTGAGCTATAGAATCTCTGCTCTACCTTGTGTTAAGTGCTGCAACAATAATTGATCCTTAAGTTAGAACTTGCATCAAACCCTATTGTAAAGATAGTAGAAAAGGAATAATGCAGAGAAGAAGAAAGAGAGAGTGTGTGAGTACGCGGAAGAGAGAAAGAAATGAGCACCTATCCAATCTTGCCAAAATTGATCTCTGCAAAAGACAATAGCAAGGGTTAGTATTTACATGAAGGTGTACTGAAAAAATAGTAGAAAAGAGGAAACACAGAGAGAGAAAGAGAGAGGGAGAGAGAGATGAGCACTTATGCAATGTCACCCAAAATGATCTCTGCAATTAAACAACAACAAGGGTTAGAACTAACATTATGTTGTATCGAAAAGATATCGGCAAAAAAAAAAAACCAAACAAAGAGAGATTAACACCTTTGCCTCTTGCTCCAAATAAACTCTGCGAGAAAACAACAATTAGAACTAACATAAAATTCTATTGAAAAACAAAATAAAAGAGAAACAACACATAGAGAGAGGGGGAAAGAAAGGAGAGAGAGAGAGAGAGAGAGAGAGAGAGAGAGAGAGAGAGATAGAGAGAGAGAGAGAGAGAGAGAGAGAGAGAGAGAGATGAGCACCTCTATCTCTTGCCCAAAAAAACCTTTGCAATAAAATAACAATAACAGTAAGAAACAACATCAAATCCTATTGAAAAAAAAGCAAACAATAGAAATGCAAAGAGAGATGGGCAGCTTTGTTTTGCCCAATATCTGGAGCTGCATGGAGAAGAAAGTACAGAGGTAAGCAGAATGCTCAAAACCCTAATTACTCTCAACAGGGAGCTTCAATGGAGATGAAAATTCACGAGTATAGAGAAGAGAGGGAAAGTGGTATGTTGCTCAACTTTTGGGTCAAACTGATTTCATGAGAGGGAAAGAAACCGAAATTGAAAATTCTCCAATAAAAGGGGGAGAAATACAAGGTGAGAGAAACTCAAATTTTGTGTACTATTCATTCTCCCTTTTTAAAACCCCACACTACCCCTTTTTTTAAAGGAAAACCCAAGATTTGGAGAGAGAAGATTCCTCCTCTATGGATGTCAACATCTAGCCTTCCTATTGGACAATCCAAAAGGCCCACATCTTAAACTATATTATTTTTAAGGTCCAATTTGTGAGTTCATTTTTTTCCTAATGCCTGGTTGGAGCACGTAGGGGCAATTGACTATGAGCAAGCAGGCGTTGCCCATCCAAGTGCTTTGCTATTGCTTATGATAGAGTCACCATCTGAAATATGACCATGAGGCGAGACTCCCTCTTTTAGCAAATACAGAGATTTTGATTCAGAGTCGGAGGTAAGTTCCAATAGTGATCTTGAGGTGTGCACAACCACCTAAGACCAGGCGGACCATAGGGGACTTGCTAGTCAACCTCAGGCATCGAAGGTTGAAGGAAGAACAACCCAAGCAGCCTAGGGATACACAAGCTGAAGAGCAAGGGAAGCCGCAAGACATGCCAAACCGATTTACTGAGTTTAAGAAAGGTGATAGGGTAGCGATATTGCTAGGAGCCAAACAACAAGGGAAAGCAAGTGAACCAATAGAAAGACCAACCAAAGTCAAGGAGATTAATCTAGCTAAGGAAGGAAAGACACCCCAACCTATCTTTATTTCTGTTGACTTAACCAAGGAAGAGGAAAAAAATCTCATTGCTCTCTTGCAAGAGTACATGGAAATGCTATGTGCGAGTTTGTCAAATAGAATCTAGATACAATTAACTCCTCTTGATACCTGTGCTTTACAAATTTATCTTTTGAATGTATGAGATGAAACCTATCCCTTACCATGACCTATTCTCGTGTGGCATCTAATGTACTTCATGCAAGAATCAAAACAAGCATCTATTAATTTGGAAATACATTACTTACGACCGATATTGCAGTTGGATTGGCAGTGATGCCCTTAGGCTTCGTTTCTTGTTGTGGGATTGCCTTCCGTGCGTGATATTTTCCGCTTGGGGGCCATTCTCAATATTCATCTCCCTTAGATGCAAGTCACACAGGACTTCTGCACCTTGAGCTCGATTAGTGGGGCCGATTGGGGGAAAGAATTAGGCTTGCGGATGGACAATAATCTCACAGAAAGAGATATAGTGATTCGTGGGCAAAGGGGAAAAAGGATGCCCACCCTCCTAGGAGGGAAAGAGAAAGAGTCCCTCTCACTCTCTCTTTCTCTCTCTCTCTCTCTTTCCCTCTTCTTCTTCTTTCTTTCTCCTTCTTCTTCTTCTTCTTCTTCTTCTTCTTCTTCTTCTTTGTCTTTGTATCTTCTCACCTCTCCCTTTCTCTCCCTCTCTCTTCCTCTCTCTCTCTCCCTCTCTCTCTTCTCACTTCTCACTTCTCACTTCTCACTTCTCACTTCTCACTTCCTTTCCCTCTCTCTTCCTTGGCAGCAAAAGGGGGGGGGAGAGTAAGGTGGCCTCCCTCATTAGCTTAAGGAAGGGGGGGTTTTAAAATAGGAGGGGGGTTATTTTTTGGGGGGGAAATCTACTACTACTCCACCAAACATCATCAAATCGACGGAGTACCCATCATAGCCATGGCCAGGGAGGACAGATCATCACCACGCTCCTCCAACAACATCATCGTGAACTCCTCCTTCCTTGCCATGTCATCTTGTTATTTTCTCACCCCATGTTAGGTTTTGCATCATCTCCTCCTTCACATCATCGGCAACAGCTTTCTCTCATCCTTTTCCCATGTCATCGTGTCGTCTTCCTTCTCTTCCCCCTGCCACCTATAGGTGACAATCATGGGGGGGGAGAGAGATTTAAAAAAATTTCCATTTCTTTTAATTAAGATAGGGGGTGGTTCCTATGCAAGGGAATATTACATCCTTTCCCCCTTAGAGAACTCGAGATGTCCTCATGTTGGAAGGACCGGGGAAAACAAGCCTTAATGGGGCCTAGGGCCTATGGGTTAGGACCCACCATGCATTTTCTACGCTACTCGTAATGGCTCAAGTAGTGCAACTCATATTACTCGGGTTAATTGTAGTTACAAGGATAAGGTTTATTCCAATACAAGTTGTATTACATGTTGATAGAATTTCTAGGATTGCTAATCATTTTGAAAAGATGTAGTGGGTTGTAGGTCTTTGTCTTCATGTGATTCCTCCGTATATCCAAATAATACACTTGTGTAGCCTCATTTCCTTGGAGGTTCATTGTCTTCTGGACTTAGGTCAAGGGTAGTCTGCTTGGACATGTCCCAGCTCATTGTAGTGGAAGCATTGACAGTAGGGACATCTCCTACGGATGTGCCCTATCTCTCCACATGTGTGGCATCTCTTGCCCTAATCTTGAGGATTATCTTTGTCACTATTTCTCAAATTAAGTTCTTGGACAACTGGCTTTGCTTGAAGTAATGCATCTTGCAAGTCCGTTGAATACATTGCTTCACGACAGTGGTATAGAGGAGCGTTTAGGCCATGGCAAAACTTGGATACTTGCTACGTAATATCCATAGGTGGTGCGCATTTTATTGGGGTTATGAAGTTTGAGTAGTAAGCTTCCAAGGTTAATTCCAGCTGCTTGATCTTGAAGAATTCATTCATCTTCAAGGTTTGGTAAGTTGAGCTGGCGTACAACATCTTTCAGTTGAGCCTAAGTGACAGCAGCTTCAGAATCCCCAGGCTAGCACAACACAACTCCAATTGTGAATTTCAAAGTGTCGATATGAACATGAAAGGTTACATTCCAATCCGGGGCCCTTAAGATCGGTGCAGTGATTCGAATATTATCAATAGCTTGTACATAGGTCTAGCAATCAATGCATAGTTTAGCGCAAACTGTTGATAGTAACCTGTATGGCCGAGGAAGCACTAAACTCCCTTGTAATCGACTGGGGATGGAAGATCGACAATAACCCTGACATTTGAAGTCAGTGGAAATGCCATCTCGAACACCACATGCCCTAGGATGCATCTGTGCTTTACCCTAGAATTAGCACTTTAAGGGGTTTAATGAGAGATGATATAGTTTGCATCGTTTAAAGACTACTCAGAGTTTGTCTAAGTGTTCCTTCCAGAAAGAAAGAGATGATGCGTCGAGGAAGGAGTTCACAATGACATTGATGAGGGGGAGGCCACAAACTTACTACCCTTCCATGCCACCTCGATGAGTTTGTTGCATTGGATTCCCTGCACCACCCCACCTCTTCGACATTTCCCCCCCCCCCCCCCCCCCAAAAAAAAAAAACCTCCTATTATAAACCCCCCCTTCCTTAAGTGTCTAAGGGAGGCCACCTTATTCCCCCCCCTTTTAATGCCAAGGAAGAGAAAGGGAAAGGAAGGGAGAAGTGAGAAGAAAGAGAGAGAGAAAGAAAGAAAGAAAGAAAGTTATATTAACGTCTTCTAAAGACCAAAACTGGCCTATGAAACAAACTGTGATACAACTGATGAGGTCCAGCTATCCAAAATAGAGAGAGAGAGAGAGAGAGAGAGAGAGAGAGAGGTGAGAAGAGAGAGAGAAGGAGAGGGTGAGAGAGAGGAGAGAGAGAGAGGGGGGGAGGGAGATAAAGGGAGAGGTGAGAAGATAGAGAGACAACGAAGAAGAAGAAGAAGAAGAAGAAGGAGAGAGAAAGAAGAAGAAGATGGAAAGAGAGAGGGAGAGAGAAAGAGAGAGAGAGAGAGGGACTCTTTCTCTTTCCCTCCTAAGAGGGTGGGCATCCTCTTTCCCCTTTGCCTACGAATCACTATACATCTTTCTGCGAGATTATTTTCAACCTACAAGCCTAATTATTTCCCCTAATTGAGCCCACTAATTGAGCTCAAGGTGAGGAATTCCTGTGTGACTTGCTTCTAAGGGAGATGAAGACCGAGAATGGCCCCCAAACGGAAAATATCGCACACGGAAGGCAACCCCACAACAAGCAATGAAGCCTCAAGCAAGGGCATCACTGCCAATCCAACTCTAATACCAGCCATAAGTAATGTATTTCCAAATTAATAGATGATTGTTTTGATTCTCACATGAAGTACATTAGATGCTACACGAGAATAGGTCATGGGAAGGGATAGGCTTCATCTCATACATTTGAAAGATAAAGTTGCAAAGTGCAGGTATAAGGAGGAGTTAATTGTATCTAAATACTATGCAACAAACTTGTACATAGCATAATAACATTCCAAGGTATTGTCAACTCTCCTTTCCATGAAAATAATAGATGGGTATTTCCCCACACTGAAAGTATATTGTAGCTTGCACGCTTGATGGATTGTATGATAAGTAATCTAGCCTAGGGGAAACTCAATCCTGAATCTGTTAGATCATTGGGATCTTGATGATGTTCATAGTTAACACAAACAATGACCATAAGGACTAAGACTACCTTGGGATCTATCTGATAACCATTATGTTTATCAATCTAATTTGGAGATTGGGCTAGATCTGACCGGCCCCAAAAGGCAAGTAGAGAGCTCAAGGGATTGAGAAGACCGCGAGTCAAAGTCAAGACCACTACTCTTTGGAAAGAAGATTGTGTTATTGATGAATATAAGTGATTAATAGAACTTATACCTTCTACAGTGTTTGAAATTAGTCGAAAGAAAGGTGTCTTCAGTAAATTTTACATAGAACCACTCCTAATCCCAAGGGGGAGAGAAAATGCGTGATGGAAAGGTTATCGCCACTATTCCTACAATAATGTTTGGAGAAGTGGATACCATTGTTTCTTGTTGACTGAACAAATAATGTCCAAAATGCTTTTGCATTAAGCTGATTGTTGGGATGTGATTTGGATGATTATCCCAAGTGCTTGTGCTTGATGGTAAATGCATGGTAGGGATCTTGATGACAAGTTTCCATGGGAAACAAATGAATGTTTTCTTGGAAGATGATATTAGCGTGATTGCCTCGATTGTGCTTGGTTCTTAATTGGATTAATTAAGGAAGGATATTTTGTGTGGGTGGATCATCTCCAAGGTCACGCCGCATTTCATTCCGAGAGGGCACTCTCAATTCATGGGCCGAAGGTCAATTGGTGAAAAGTCCAACCATGGAAGTTGTGTCTCACTCCTAGGTCACTTGGGGTGAGTGGAGCTCTCGACACCCCTTGCGTAGTTCGGAATGGAGTTATAGAATGATGTGAGCCCAACGTCTACAGCGTTGGAAGATCCTATTCTGGATACTGGATGGAAATTATGGTGCTATGTGACTTGGACTGGGTATTTCTATTGGACAGAAGGGAATACATAATTTCTCCTGTATGGGCAGGAGACAAAGATTAACTTGAAGATAAGTTAAGAAACTTGTTTGTCAAAAGGATTGCTTGCTCTGTATTCATGTTGTGCCATAAATTACACGAATGAACCCTGTTCCCTAAAAGTCTTAATTAAGGAGGTTGTTTTTAAATGTCGCACATAAATGTGCTAGGACCTAATTAGAAAACTAAAGCTATCAAGGGAAGTAGGTGGACGGGTTTGCAGGGTGGTCCTAGAGAACTAGGAGGCTTCTCACAAGGTTTTACCTCAACCTTTACATATGGTTAAGTTAGAACCTGATTCATGCCATTTTAGGGGACCCGGATGGGACAATGCCCTACAGGTAGAGCGGTTGTGCAACGCATCCCTCTCGTTTCCCATTCTCCTTGAACCAAGTGCGGAATGGGTCTATTTCAGAGTGGGTATCTATGCGTAAAGTAGGATGTCCATGAACCCATGCTAGAATGCTGTCAAGAGACCTTTGTAGCTTGCATGCTTGATGGATTGCATGATAAGTATTCTAGCCTAGGGAAAATTCAATCTCGAATATGTTAGATCATTGGGATCTTGATGATGTGCGTAGTTAACACAAACAACAACCATAAGGACTAAGACTAAGAATGCCTTGGGATCCATCTAATAACCACTATGTTTATCAATCCAATTTGGAGATTGGGGGCTAGATCTGACTGGCCCCCAAAGGCAAGTAAAGAGCTCAAGGGATTGAGAAAATCGAGTCAAAGTCAATAACATTACTCTTTGGAAAGAAGATTGGGTTATCGATCAATATAAGTGATTAATAGAACTTATGTCTTGTATAGTGTTTGAAACCTTAGTCAAAAGAAGGGCATGTTAAGTAAATTTTACATAGAAATGCTCCTGATCTCAAGGGGGTGAGTAAATGCGTGATGGAAAGGTTATCGTGACTATTCATGCAATGTTTTGGAAAAGGGGATACCATTATTTTTTGTTGACTAAACAAATAATGTCCAAAATGCTTTTGCATTAAACTGATTGTTGGGATGTATTTGGATGACTATCCCAAAGTGCTTGTGTTTGATGGTAAATGCATGGCAAGGGTCTGTGATGACAAATTTCCATGGGGAACAAATGAATGTTTTCTTGGAAGATGATATTAGACTGATTGCTTTGATTGTGCTTGATTCTTAATTGGATTAATTAAGGAAGGATATTTTGCGCGGGTAGATCATTTCCAAGGACACGCCGCATTTCAACCCAAGAGGGCACTACTCGATTCACAGGCCAAAGGTCGAGTGGTGGAAAGGCCAACCACAGAATTTGTGCCTCACTCCTAGGTCGGTTGGGGTCACTAGAGCTCAGGACACCCCTTGCCTAGTCCGAAATGGAGTTGTAGACTGTCATGAGCCCAATGTCTAGGGCATTAGAAGATTCTATTCTAGATACTGGATGGAAATTATGGTGCCATGTGACTTGGACTGGGTACTTCTGTTGGACAGAAGGGAATATATAATTTCTCCTGTATGGGCAGGAGACAAAGATTAAGTTGAAGATAAGTTAAGGAACTTGTTTGTCAAAAGGGTTGCTTTCTCTATATTCATGTTGTGCCGTAACTTACGGGAATGAAACAATTTCCCTAAAAGGCTTAATTAAGGAAGTTGTTTTTAAATGTGGCACATAAATGTGATAGGACCTAATTAGAAAACTAAAGTTATTAAGGGAAGCGGGTGGGAAAAACCCCGACGGGTTTGTCCTACGGTAGGGTGGTCTGAGAGAACTGGGAGACTTCTCACAAGTTTTTACCATCATTCGACCTTTAGGTATGGTTAAGTTAGAACCCGATTCATGCCATTTTAGGGGACGGGAATGGGACAATGCCCTATAGGTAGAGAGGTCGAGCGACGCATCCCTCTCGTTTCCCATTCTCCTTGAACCAAGTGTGGCATGGGTTTGCTTCGAAGTGGCTATCTTTGCGTAAAGTAGGATGTCCAAGAACCAACGTTAGAATGCTGCTAGGTTACCTTGACCACTAGGAACCCAAATTTCAAGTCAATCCTAGTGGGTTCGGCCGTGAACGTTCCATTTCGAGGGTGGACTTGAAAAACCCTAGGAGACAAACCCCAAAACATTCCATGGGAGTGCTAGGCAGTGACGCTTAGATTTGTTTCTTGATGGAATACTAAAATGTGCTTGGAGAGCCAATAGGCGGGCATGTTACAAACACATTGCTTTGGCAACACGCCTATCTATAGAGCAACTATGTAGGTAGGATAAGTTGGGCACCATGAGGCTGGTCTAAAGATGAGGGCCCGAGCTCAAGCACACAAGTGCTAAAAATTGCACCAATCATAGCGAAGGAAGATAAGGGCAAGGCCCTGATCGATCCCACTCCTACTCTCATAGTGCCCGCCACTCCCACAATCATATTCACACCAAGCTCCATGGTCAAAGTGGATGCTACTAATCTCATGGCATGGGTACAATACTTTGTTAATAAAGAAATGACCCAAGGAATGGGAGAGGGTACCCCCATAACAGGAACTAAAAGACCGTTGGTAGAGTAGAGCAGACATCGAGTCTAGGCAAAAACTTAAGAAGCAGAAGAGGGAAGACAAGAGGATGGCAGTGGCTGAACTAGAGGTACAAAAAGGAGGCGATGGCTGCATCAAAATTAGAGAAAACTCATCAAGTAGCCATGTGCAAAAGGAGATAAGTGAGCTGAAGGAGCAGTTATGAGCCAAGGAGGAAGTAGAAATCAAGTGGTAGGCAAGGCTAGATGAAGACACTCAAGCCCTATTGAGCTTGCGATGCCATAATGATGAGCCCATAAGGCTCTATGAAGACCTACAAGGGGAGATGGAAAAGATCCATAAAGCCATAGAAGAGTTAGAGGTGGTGAGGGAAGAAAGCGCACATAGATACCGAGAGGAGATCAAGAAATTGAAGCCAGAGGCAACCTTGGAGCAGGAGGAACAACACAGGCTGAAAAGAGAGATCAAGGAATCAAGAGAAGAGATTGATGATACTTGCAAAGGCAAGGAGAAAGCCTTGAGGATATGGAGAAGAGAAGAGAGGACCAAGTGAACCATAATGAGAGAAAAGTTAAAGCTTTCGTGCACCATCTGGCTCAAGTGGAAAAGGACAAAGTGCTAGTTGAGAGCAGAGCAGAGGCCACCCAAGTGAGTTTTGAAGCCCACCAATGCACCTTCCTACACACTGCTGGATGCCACTCAAGTAGAGGAAGGGGAGGTCATTGACTTCATAAAGAAAAAGCTAGGTAGGACTGCACGAAGGGCCTTGAAAGCAGGCCTACAGATGCCAATGCAAAAAACCCATAGGTATCCGCCTTGGCCTTGAAGAGCAACAAAAGAATCTATTGTAAGTAGGCTTGACCCCACAAGAATTTGATGCTCTAGGGTTTGCTGAGAGGGCACAATAGGTGAGCCAGGATGGAGAGGAGGCTAGCACGCGCTTTGACATGGGACCTCACGAAGAAGAACTTGTCCCACAACCTCCTTCCTCATGCCCAAAAGAACAACAGTAGTTGGTAGACACCTCTACTAAAAGAAAATCAGAGCTTAAAAGGAAGAGGCAATGGATGGTGGAGCAAGCAAAGTGCAGATTGAATGCCAAGCTAGTAGTGGTGCCGAGCGCACCCATCCCACCAAGCTGGGATGACGGCCTAGCGAGCTTCAATGCCGAAATTGTGATCTGGGAGCAACAAGAGACCGCAAGAAAGCCCCTCGACCTTAATTTCCGATTCCCTGCCAACTTGCGCAGAGTACTGTTAGTCAAGGTGGTGGAAGAGGTCACGAATGTGGAAACCCGGCTAGGAGACAAGTGGAACTTAGAGAGAGAGTAGAATCCCACCCTATGGGGGATCAAGGATGTAGAATTTTGGTAGGATAAAATTTTTGAAGTGCTTAGGGCTGTGAAAGGCTATGAATGCCAGCTCACATGGAGGAGGTACATTTTTTATGTGAATATGGATGCCTAGATGGCTTTTTGTAACACCCTACCCTTTGAAAGAAATAATCCAACCTTCATGGCATATCCAAGAAGGGTAGGAGTGTATTTTAACCCCAACAACCACGGCCGGTACAACATCCCATGGATCTACAACGTCAATGCTACTAAACTCAAAGAGGCCCTTGTTTTCACACTAGATGACCTATACGCTTCAATAGCGCGCTTCATCGAAGAATTCTCCTCCTCTCCCGATCCGCATTCATCACAACCTGTAATTATCTTAGACTACTTAGGATACTACTTAGACATGATCCCCGCCACAAGAGCATTGCCTTACACCCCTCTTTTTTTATCCCAATGGAATAGACAGCTACACCATGGCAAGATTGATGATGTGAGCCACTCTACTTCCTTCCTTTTGTTTAGCTCTCTTAAAGGATATGAATGATAGCCACTTCACATGTTGCAATCATCCATTCCTTTCCACGACCACCCTCCAAGTACGCCTAAACCTCAAAGGATACATGTAGAGGTAGCAATTCCTTAGTAAATCTCATAAGCCTTCGTCATGACTATGTAATTCCAAAAACAAAAAAAAATCGTAAGAAAAAGTAGCTAACTCCACATTAACCATAGTCACTGCACCTAGGGGTTCTCAAGCTAGGCGTGTCCAACGGCCTTGATCAGCCGACCCTGTCCCTAGTCCCCCTAGCTCATTATTTCTTCCCCACTCCATGCTTAGGGCACCTCACTTTCAAACCTATCTCTCTAAGCCACACCCACCACACCTCCCTTATGCACAAACTGGGTCCTCAAGTGTGGGACAACACCTAGGCTTGTGCATGTGGTTTGGACCTAACTCCCAGTTGCACTAGCATGAGAACAATGCACCACACAGTGAGGTAGACATGTCCCTAGATAGTGCACCTTTTTTTCTTTCCAGGTAAATACAAATATGCAATCCACCAACTTCAAAGGCCCCATCATCCACTCAATTCACTCTCGTCCCCCAAGACCAATCCACATGAAACCCTATCATCATCGACTTCCACGATCGCTGTCGCTCGACGTGTCACCATGCAATCGAAACAAAGCAAAGGAAGATCAAGGAAGCCCAAGTCCAAAAGTGAATGAAGAAGCTCATTCTGCTCAGGCAAGAAAAGTGTAGGAGATGGCAACCTAAAAAAAAACGTGGGGAAGCTCCAAATAATTTGGCAAGGCCCTCTTAAGGATGAGGGAGGTCCTATCAAGGATGAAGGATGCTCTCTCAAGGACGAAAGAAAGTGCCATATATTCTAGCAAGGCTCTCTCAAGGATGAGGGAGAACCTCCGAAGGCTCTAGCAAGGAAAGTGCAAGGCACAATGTAATTCATTTTATAAGAAGTGCCAGGTTTCTTCCTATGCAAGTGGTAAACTCTAAACATACATAGCTGAAGGGATGAGGCAACTTGAAGTAAATAAGGAGAAGCCATGTTACGCTCATGTCATACCACCCTTAGAAGGCATGAGGATGCATTCGTCCAACACCATTGTCAATTTCAAAAATGGAGTTGTCCATCCAACATTCTCCAAGAAGGATCCGTCCAACACAATCTTTAATTTCAAGGGATAGATCCACTCAAGATCAATGCCAAGGAGGGACCTGTCCCAACTTTATCTTCAATTTCAAGGGCTTCTGCACCATCCAACACCATCTCCTCCAAGGGCTTGTATACAAACTCAAAAAAGCCATCTGGCCACATACATCCCACCTTCCAACTACAACCCATTAGTGCCATGGAAGTGCCACTAGGCTAGGAGGGGGGTAATGTTAACCTCAACATAAGAAAAAGCAGAAAAAGTGGAAAGGCGCAAGTTGGGAGCCAAAAGAGGCGGGCCAGAAGGAAATCAAACACAATAGAAGAAGTAGAAAGGGAAATAGCCGAAAGCACAAGGGCGGGCTCAAAAGCTAAGGAATAGGAAAAAGTGTATTTTCAAATTCGAGGCACCCCCAAAACTTTTTGTAAAAGAGCGCCAGGCTCACTCCTGTGCAAATTGTAAAAGTAGATGGGCAGTAGGAAGGAGGCTATGAAGATAGGAGGACAATGGGAAAGAGGGCCTACCGGCCATGTAAAAAAGGGGATAAGGTGATGAACACCCAAAAGGGATTTAGGGTTTTGTATATAAAGGTGAAAAGTGAATGGGGAGCTAATTCTTTAGTGTATGGCAAAGTGGACTCATCTTCTTCTCTTCTTATTGCTTGCTTGTGTGTGCTTGAGAGAGGGAGTGTGAGAGTGTGAGGGAGTGAGTGTGTGAGGGTGAGGGATCAAGGAGAAGAAGCTCTCCATCATCTTCTCTCTTCTTCTCTTCTCTTCTCTTCTCTTGTCTCTTGCACGACTATGGAGGATGGAGCTTAAAGGTGAAGGCTTGAGGCCTTTTTCTATTCAATCTGTAAATAACCTCTTTATATTATATCTATATGTAAAAAAGTACAAAAATGGTATTTTAAAAATACCTTATTTTGAATCCACATGATTCACACATATATTCACGAGTAACTTACCTAAGGCTGCACCCCGGTAGGATCAAAGGTGTGTCGGCTAGGTAAGAGATAGCTATAGGCTTTCGCTTGAAATGCTTGAACAATAAGCGGTCCATGGGACTTGGCGTTGAGCGTGAGCTCCCCTCTACAACTATTGGCATAAGACAAGTATTTTCATCCCAATACCATCCTCAAACAAATGTTTAAGAGAAATGTTAAATAAAACCATCAAACAAATGTTGGCAATTTAATTGACCCCTTACACTAAAGATGGGATAAAATGCTACCCTATGTCACTCATGAATATAGAGCATCAATTTGAGTGTCTGCTACTACGATTAGCCCATTCAAAGCAATCTATGGCATAGACCCTGTTTTTCCACTAGAAATGGCCATGATTAGAGTACAACTACAACACACAAATGCCATGGAGTGGTAATTAGATCAACAATCCATCGCAATTTACATCAAGCTCAAATGTGGCAAAAAGGAAGATATGGCATACATCATCAACATAAAAAATACTAGAAAGGGGATTTGGTCAACATCTACTACCCAATTAGAAGGCCAGGCCTCTCAAAATCATTTATGCATCGGTGAATAGGCCCCTATCAAATAATAGACAAAATTAGAGTGTATACAAATAGAGCCAAACATCTCCAAGGAGGCACAATAACATGTGCACATGTTCATTGCATAAAGCATATTTCAAACCCTTTCTTTAAAATACACAGGCTCAACAACAAGTGGGGCAAGTGAATCAGATAGAGAATGAAGAAGGAAGAAAGATGCACAATGTGAATCAGGATGAGAATGAAGGATACAAATGCATACAACCCGTATCCATAGCAACCACCAAACCAGACTTGCAAAGCAACACATGTCAAAGCCCATAAAAATTAAGTGCATGCACATCAACAAAAGACAAGATTCTCATCATCATGGATTTGGCAATGATTAGGTAACAAATGATGCATAGAAAGCTTGCCTTGTTCTTGAATGTATGATCTGAGATACTGTAGCAAAACATCCCAAATGGACCATAAAATCTCACAGATGCAAAAGCAAACCACACACACGACCAAATGAGGGAGCCAAAGAGAACAAGAGTAAAAAATTCCCTCCAAAAGATATCGAATGGAATCCTTAATCTTAGATACCCGTATAGCAAGTTTTCTTTTTACCTTACAGGTCTCATCATCTTTTTGGGGGAGGGGGAGTGTCGTGTCCATATGTTGTAGGGACCTCGTCTAGTTAGAGGTCCCACATGGTCACGTGGCACACATCATAATTGGTTGAACTAACAATCACTAAAACCATTCTTGGGATGTAACAAGGAAGATAGACTTGTTACATCCCACATGGGCACGTGTCACATATAATAGTTGACTTAACTAACAGTCACACCGAAGCCATTCTTGCAAGCGCCCTTGGCCTGCCATCTAAAAGAAAACATCATCCATAGCTACTCAACATAACAAGGAGTCAAACCCAAAAAGATTACATGTAAATGCACATTTTTGGTGCATGTTGAAATTGCTGATATTTGTAGAGTGATTTGATTTTTGTGTTTGCATTTGTTGTGAGCCCTTGAAGAATCACAAAGGGCACATTTAAACATTGTACATTGGAATGGTTTCTTCCTTGAAGTGTGAATGAACAAAGGGAAAATAGTGTCAAAGTTAATGAAAAAGTGTCCTTTAACTTTATTGCATGACTAGATCTCATATGATCATGGCCCAAATTTCCACATGATGGTTACATAAGAACTGATTGAAACATTCTCATATTAGTAATGAAGTCGACGGAAAACCAAGAAACCAAACCTTTCACTCTTATGTTTTAGATGCCAACTAATTTTTATGCCATTGGAGATGTGCCGTTAACCCAAGGTTTGAACTCATGCATCCATCAAGTTCAACCCACATTGATCCTAGCTAGCCTATAACCCCATTGGCTAACTCTCTTATTGTTTGTTGGTTTGGATTAAAATTTGTTAGCGAACATGGGAAGAAACAAGGGATACATGTTTTCAGGTTTTTCATGTGAATAAGTGTGAAGTCAATTTCCAATGCTTGGGAAAAAACACCATTAATGAGCATGGTGAGAAAAAGATACATGTGTTAATCCATTCTAATTGGAAGGGGTGTGGGACGTTGTATGATGTATAATGTAAGAAGTTGATTAGGATTTCACTCTGAGAGTGGGGCGACTTGTAAAAATCCATGGTCAAACCGGTTTGGGTGGGCACCATACCAAATCTTCTTGCATCTAAAAGATACATGTGTTCTTAACACACGACTAAACCGAGACTAATTATTTGTACCAAGGCGAGATTTTTGCGCGTTAGCAAGGATGAATATTTTTTGGTTTTAAAAAGAATAGAAACATCAGAAACTCCGGAAAATCTGGAAAAATAAAAATGTGAGAGGCCCGGGTTCTCGTGGGAGGTCATGTGGGAGGCGGTATGATGCGCCGCCAGACGCTGAAGGAGTCCGGGACGCCAAGCACCCACAGCAACGCCGACGCGAACAGCAGCAGCTGCACCAGCAACAGCCTCGCTTGCTTCCGCCACAGCCGCCCTGCCGCCAAATGACCCTCTTCCTGCCTCGCAGGCCTCGGTCGATTGGGCCACGTGCCGCCGGCGGACCGACCATCCCTCGCCCGCCGTCTCTGTGCCGCGCCCGAATATTCCCTCGCCACCTTATCACTATCAGCTCTAGCTGCTGTGCGTTGACGACGATCAGTTTCCAGCCCACCAACTGCCACGTCAGCACGATCCACGTCAGCGGGGCCCACCTCTGCCGCGCCAGCGCCCCCCGTGATCAGCCCGCCGTCATGCGCCGCCGCCCCGGTGTTGTCGCCAGCTGCGGCCTGTACATGTGGCAGGCCTGCCGACGTGCCGTCATCGCAAGCTGCCACCTCAGCTCTGCCCTTTGCTATGGCATCCCCAGTGACCTTCTTGCTTCTGACCTCAATAGTCGGATCTGACCCCTGAATGTGATCATCTGTACTACGTCGGCGCTTACATGGTTCATCTGATTCTATGTTCAGCTCCTTCACCCTGCTGTCCATGTCACGAATCTCCTCTTTTTCATATGTATTGGCTTCTTCTGCAGCAGCAATGGTGCTCAAGTCAATCACCTTCACATCTGCATTGTCTGTTGATAGTATGTCATTGTATGGTGGTTCTTCATGGCTTGACTGCATCCCTTCAGGAAGGCTATCGACGGATCTTCTGAGGTGATCAGGTCTGATGTTATCATCATCAGAACCTACTGGATTTTGGTCATCCCAACTAATGCCAGACGTCGACTCATTTGCTTCTTCAGTTTTCTCTCTTCCCATATCGACTTTCTCTGCGTCTTTCATGTCAGCTGCCCGTATTAACCCTTTAGTGCCATTCTTGATCCATTCAGCTTTGTCTGTTGCCATGAATGCATGCTGTTGAAATTGATCTGCAGGCCTCCTGATCAGTTTATTTTGCATATCTCCATTCACATTGCATTTCAAAGTTTTTACAAACTCCACTACTTCAGGAGTAGATTCATTCATACATTGCATATCAACCTGTCTTTGCATATCCTCAGCAACCCATTTTAGACTAGGGTTGATGATCACAATATCAGAGTATGGCAGGTTTTTTGCACTGTTAGGATTGTGATGGTCCTCTGGAAGAGAATCAGAATAGGCGGCCCCTTCTGATCTGCTAGGACTCACTGTTCTTCTTGATTTACCAACGGAACCCTGCAAGCTATTCACAGCTTCATCTTTTGATCCTGAACCTGTAGTTCCAGCTGGCTTATTGAAGCTGACATGCACATGCCTATATTCCCAGGATGTCTCCTCTTTTCCAGAGATCTTCTTCTCAGAACTCAAATCAATATCTTGGAAACCCCTTTCTCTGCCTTCTCTGATCAAGGCCGTTTCAATATCTCCAAATTCCCTTCTATAACTACCAGCAATCAAATCTGAGGTGGTAAGCTTCAATTCATCAGATGGTTGCTGTTGAGGGGACCGATCACGGGAGAGTGTATGTTGTTCGAAAGAAGGATCATACAAGAGCTTGCTTCGACTACTTGTATGATCAAGATGACTTTGAAAGCTGGAAGCTGGAAAAGAAGCAGACCTCAGATTGCTCGGAGCTCTCTTCATGCTCTCAGGAGTTTGCATACGTCTCAAAATATGTGGTGGATCTACGTGTCTGATGGATCTTGAAAGAGAGGCATCCAGCCTTTTGTCCATAGACTGATCATCACCCCTAAAGCTGTTAGATGGCGAAAGCTTAGCTGAGAGTGGTTGTGTCACTAAGGACATGCTAGGTGTTTGCCTACCAGATCCCATAGGCGACCTCAGCAACGGTGTATTAGAAGAGGTTTTGGCACAAAACGAGGGTGATATTTCATAAGCCTGCTTGATCAGCACTTTCTCCTTGTTTCTGAGGATGGCCATATGCCTCTTGAGCTGGGAACCGAGCTTCTGGACCTTAATCTCAGCTTCATTTCTCCTGATTTGCTCATCCTTGAGCTGCCGAAAAAGGTCGGTCCAAGCATTGCTCAGCTGCATGATACGCTTCTTTTGGTTATCAAGCTCATGTATGTCTCTCTTGATCATCTCCAAAGCATTCACTCCTGCTGTGTTGCTCAAGGGGGATGATCTCCAGGGCCTTGACTGCTCTCTCTCAGCTGTGACCTGCTGCTTCTTCAAGTCCAGCAGCTTGTCCTCTATAAACTTCTTCATATGGGCTATGTGCCTTTCAACTGTCCTCATCCTTGTCAGAAACATCCGCATGTCATCCACCCCGCCTTGCAAATGATTCCCTGTATTAATGCTGGATTCTGGCCTGAAGAATTCCTCCAACCTCTTTACCTGCTCCTCAGCTGCCCTTGATCTTTGCTTGGCCTCATTGAGCCTTTCTGCAGGCACCCAATTAAGCTCCTCCAGCTGCAAGCTACTTCCTATCGAGTCCCTAAAGCCTGTATTTGTATCAGCACGCTCTGTTATTGCCTGTTACAAATATGTTATTGATAGAGCAAAACAATGATTAGTGATACTATCCCTTGTTAACCCCTTAGTGCCCATGTATGTGAGGCTTTACTAGAGTTGATAGAAATGGCTCCAAACGGATTCCTTTAATAAAAGCTAGACAAATGACCAATGCAACTTCTAACAAAGATCAGATGTTTATTAACTAAGCTTGAGCTTTATATACAGTGGGATGTTCTAGACTGGATCAATTTTCTAGGAATGCTAGCTAGGTAAAACTAAAGCAATGTACTTATCTCTACGAAATTTGAAGATTTATATCAAATAAAGCTCTGTATGTATTTGAAAACTCACCTGCAAAAGCCTCCTAATCCGATCTTCTGATACTGCTAGTTTATCTCTGTTGATCCCATCTGAGCCACCTTGCAACCAGTCCAATACTTGCTGAGGCTGAACATTTAGACGAAGGTCTTGCCCATCAGGCTGATAATCAGCAGATGTGGACGTCTCTGATCTCGTCAAACTTTTGGGCCTTTCAGGCGATGCATCTCGGACCTCAGATCCTGTACGGTCAATTCGTCTGAACTCAGATCTTGATCTTAACCTCTTAGATGATACTGAATCTCCTTCTTCTGTGTCAGATGCATCTGCATTAAGCAGGTTATACTCCTCTGAGCTTCTTCTCCTTTCTTGGAGAAGCCTCCTCATCTCTTCCATCTCATGTTTCCCTTCTTGTTCCTTGTCTACATTAACATCTGCATCTTGTCTCAATCGCCTTTGCTCTTCCAATTGCTTCATCAGGTCCACGCCTTGTAGTTTTGCAAATGTGACCATGCTCCTAAGGACCTTCTCCTTAATCCTAGATGTTGATTTTCCATCTTCTGGATCGAGTGCATCGGATGAATTATCAACTCCTGGTGTATTATACTCATTGTCACTCTCATTTGACTTATCGGTAAGCAAGGATAACTGCTTTGACATGTATACTGGACCTTCAGAAGCCTTATTAGAGTCTAGGTCTCTGGATGCAGTAGGCCACCTTCTACTAGAATTGTGCTCTTGGGGATCAATGTCCCGATCCCTATCTTCTCTACTGAAGTACCCTTTCTCCATCTCCATGCCCGTACTTCATGAAAAGCTGCTCATGTGAATAATCCCAGACGTAGTGGTGCATAAACAGACTATCCCATCTGCAAGAGTAAGGTAATTACAGAAATTGTTACCTTCTCACCAGCTATAGATGAAACTGATAAATTTGTCTAGGAGCATTTGCAATCAATGCAGTGCTAATAGCCTCTGCCTATGAGCCTTCTACCATCACTGACGCTGAATCAGGCGACTTCAAACCACAACTGGGGATGATCAGTAGAATTGAAAGTATGGAATTACAACCTGAAGGTTAATTAAGCAGCCTGTGAACTGGATGTAATTAACTTCAGAACCCAAGTAATAGGCGCCATATGATTTCTGACGAGCAATATATCGGGCTGCTGAATTTGCTGATAATCTAGGGGCTTTTGCACGTCAGAGGAAGATTTCTCTGTATGGCAAGGACATCAGCTCATTCGACGTCGCTGTACTACGACTGCTGATAAGACCACGATATGATGGTATGCGAGAGAGAGAGAGGGGGGTGGGGCGGGGGAGCCAAACGGCGAAAAAGTTGACGAAACGACGCTTGGGAACCTTTCTTCTTCAATATGCAGTCTGTATTAGCAACTGGACCTTTCTTAAATTAAGAACATTATTAAGAAGGCTGAAAACTAAAATGAAGGTTAGTATGATCTCGTTAATATGGGCCTTTCTCGCTTAGGCCGGCAAGGGGCCATCTTAGCCTTTGTTGAGCAAACACTTCTTTCGGTGGTATCGAGTGCATCGGAAAATCCCCCCAATCTCAACTATGCTTTCTATCTAAGTATTGGCACGTGTGACCTCACATTCACTCGTCTCTCAAATGAAGAAATAAAAACCATGCCAGATGCATAACATGATGAGTTCTTTACATAAAATTTAGTCAAATAGATTTTTATGTTTAGTGGGTTCTATTTCTTAGAAGTAATCTAAAGGAAATTACAGCAATGGTTAAAACAATCAAAACATTGTGTTTGCCTTTATCAAGCCAAAATATTCAAGTTAAAACTCACAAAAAGAGACAAAAATATACTTGAGAAGGTCACTAAATGGTACCATGAAAGCATTTAAAGACTATCACCTAAGATGGGCTTTGCAGATGCTATTTGCTTGCAATATAACTAATGTAAGGGGTGTGATAGCTTCGCAATTGCTGAACGACTAATTGTGGGTACCCCGCTTATACATAACTTGCCTAGACTAGAATCATCAAATTTGAGATGGCAAGTTGGTTTGGGATGTAGAGATGCTATGCTTGGCAAGCTCAATTAGAGATGGCATGCTAGTCCCCATGGCAAGCTCAATCTCAATCCTAAATTTGACATAGGCCAAGCTCAATCCTATACAAGCACAATTCTAGGTCAGGTATGCTTGGCCATAAAACAAACCTTAGCCTTGGAGAGGACATGCTTGGCAAGCTCAATTAAACATGATATGATTAACCATAACTAGTGATTACATGTTGTACCATCTGTCAAAGAGATCAATCCTCCTCAACTAGAGATGGCATGTTGACCCTAGGCGAACACATTCTCAATCCTAGAGATGACATATGCAACGCTCAGTCCAAGGGGAGGCATGTGTTGGCCATATGCCACCATAGCATGAAGTTTTAACAAGAGATGACATGCCATACTTAATCTTAATACTAAGATGACATATATTTATGGGCTATAGTAGAGATGATATTATTGGCCTTGGGCCTCCCTTGGGCCAAACTTAATCCTATGTATAGTTCATACTTGGTGGTAGGAGCCCAAGGACGGAATGCTTGACCATAAGGCCCATATTAGTTCTAGGGAGGATAATCTTGGCAAGTTCAACTACACATGGCATGCTTTGTCCCTAGTGCTAAGTGAAATCTTAATGTGGGAGCTTCTTGCTCGACCGCCAAGATTCATGGAACGCTTATTGCTTCAAGTGTTTCAAGCCAAGTACAATGGCTACCTCTCACATAGTCATATGCCCTCTCACACCTACAAATGTAGTGAGCTTACCTCCATGCTCGATCGAGTTGCCTCCTCCCTCAAGCACTTCGGTAGCTTCACGATCCAAAATCGGGTAAGTTACTCATGAATATATGTGTGCATCACGTGGGTTCAAAATAAGGTATTTTTAAAATACAAATTTATACATTTTTTACATATAGAAAGGCGTAATATAAAGGGGTTATTTACAAATTGAATAGAAAAGGGCTATGTTTTATCATAAGAATTTCATAGATAAGGATATCTATAAATAGGCCTTGAACGCACGTGATGTATAGGATATACATATAGTAACTTCCCCGAGGATCCAAGGTGCAAGCTTACCTCCATGCTCAATCGAGTTGCCTCCTCCCTCAAGCACTTCAGTAGCTCCACGATCCAAGGTGCAAGCTCAAGCAAGCTTGGTCCTCAAGCTCCAAGCTCCACGCTCTATTGTTATGCGTGAGACAAAAGAAGAGAAGATAAGAAGAAGAAGAGAGGAGAAGATGGAGAGCTTCTCCACCATAGTCCCTCACCCTCACACACTCACTCCCTCACTCCCTCTCTCAAGCACAAGCTCAAGCAGGCAAGAAGAAGAAGAAGAAGAAGAGAGGAAGAGAGTTAGTTTTGGCCATACACAAGAATGAGCTTATTCGTTCACTTTTTGCCTTTTATACAAAACCCTAATCCCCTTTGCGCACCCATCTCTTTTTTACATGCCCGGCCATTTTAGCCTAGGTCCTCTTTTTCTATTCCCTTCCTATTTGCATTGTGCCTTCACCCATGCATGTCTACATTTACATATTGCACAGGAGAAAGCCCGACGCTCTTTTACAAGGATTTAGAATATGCTTTTATAAATAAAATTTACATTTTCTCTTTTGCTCTTGCCCTGAACTTTTAAGGTTGTCCTTGCTTTTTTTGGACTTTTTTCCTCCTATTTCTTCAGTCAAGCCGCCTTTTTCTGCTTTGCCTTGCATCTTTTTGATTTTCTTTTTGCTTTCTTTACACTAGGGTTAACATTACTTCCCTCCTAGCCGAGTGCGAGTTCCATGGCACTTGCGGACACTTGTTGAGATGAGGGATCGGGTGGTTGAAGGGTTGCCATGTGGGTCGGTGATGGGGCTTCGTGGAGATTGAACGTGGAGAAGAAGCATCACAAGATAGATGTGAGTTATGGAGGTTGAGAGTGGATTGAGTGGGTGATGGGGGCCTCCAAAGTCATGGTCGATTGCAGATTATCGAATGTACCTGAAAAGGAAAAGGAAGTGCAGTATCTAAGGGGGTATGCCTATGGGTTTGACTTAGGGAGTCATGTCTAAGCATAAAATCCCTAGGTATATCCTATCCTTGATGTGCCCTAAGTGTGAAGTGGGGAGATAGGGAAGGCTAGGGGGTTAGGCACGAAGCCGATTGACTAAGGCCACGGAAAACATCTAACTTGAGAACCCCTAGGTGCAGTGTTTGTGGCACTCTAATATTATATGTGAAAGCTTGTTGTTCCTTTTCTTTTTCTTTGTTTTCTATTTTCTTTTTCTTTTTATCTTTCTTTCACTTCTTTTTTCTAAGACACATTGGGAGGGAGCATGCTAGACATAATTGTGAAGCTCTTCAATAGTTACATTTCGAGGGGGTCTAAGAGATTTGCCAAGAAATACATGGCTTGGCATGTAGTCCTTTGCTCTCCTGACTGTACTTGTGGCCACAGAGGGGGGCTTGGCTCCTGCACTCTTTCTTTCTCTTGTTGAGAAAGGAGAGTTCGTATGTGGTTAAGCTAGTTGAGATTGGCTGAGTACGTTACTCCTCTAATCCCAAGCCATTGCTAGGCTTGGATGCCATGGCATAGAGTACATATTCCAGTGCCCTCCTTTTTAGCTCTAGTTTTCTTTTTGGTTATTCTAATGTATCTTCTTCTCTTGGCTGCGTGACATTCAATGTTGTGTTCAAGAATGCACTTTGTTGCTCTAGCATTCCTGGCTTGACAACTGGGGCTTTCCTTTCTGCCAAGAGGTGTTCACTCTTGAAATGGGCCAACTTGTAGGCTAAATCTTTGATTCTGTTTTCACTAAAGCAATCTCCTCCTCCTCCTATTGCCTTAGTCATTCTTCCTCCTCTTCTTGCCTTTTTTTGCACACTTCTTCTAGTCTCTTCGATTCCTCCTCCATCTTTTGTAGCTCTCTGTGAGCCTTATTGCTCACTCATTGTCCTCTCGCTCAAGGCTTCATGTTGTTGAGATAGTTGGTTATGTTGGGATGGAAGAGTGGTGGTCCTCTCGGATTGGTGATGGCTCTAGGGTCTCCTTTGCTACTTCTCTTTTCACCTCTCCTAGAGCTTCCTAAATGATGGCAGTCTAATACTCCCCTTCTACCACCCTTATTTAGTGTTGTGGCTAGTATCTTTGCCAATACATGTATTGTCTTTTGGACGTAGGCATTCCAATTTACCTCATCCAAGGCGTGTTGAGAAGTAAGCATGGGAACTCTCCTTATACTGGAGAGGATAAGGGTAGCTAGGTATAAATGGATTGGAGGATAGGGGAGCAAGGGGAAACCCTAACCCTAACTTCTCTAGAGGCTATATAAATAGCCTAAAGTACACACTCACAGTTGAGGAGAGTGTACTAGTTGTACCTGTGAACAACTTACTAAGCAAGATCTTATTCTTGTACTTGAGCTCTCTCTCCCTCTTGTACACACTCTTGTACTTTCAACTTTGATTTTACACATGGTATCAGAGCCATCTTTGATCCTTTAGTTTCTCTCAGCTTCCTTACATTAGTAAGTGCACATGAGCTTTCAACTCCTACCTCTTACCTCTTGACCACCATATCCATAGCCTTGACCCACCTCTGATGGAGGATGGGGAGAATAAAGGAGGGAATTTCAGCTCAAGGTTTCTTCTAAAGAACTCCTCCCTCGCTCAAGGCGTAGTAGCAAAACATGAGAGACCCCAACATCGTGGATGCAGAAGGATGACATTGTTGAAAATGCAGGAAATGGCATAGCTTTGATAGCGTGCTGTTCAAGGGCTTCATGCTTGCTGACGACGGCGCAATCATGGGGGCCACCATAGGGCTTTCATAGACCCCCTAGTGGGCCATCTCCCTCTAAGAGGGTTTGGAGAAATTCCTCCTTTGTTGGCTGTTATGGGCAAAACCCTAACTGTTGGTTTCTAGCAGCTATAGCCATGAAGCTTCAAGCTCACTCATTTTCATTTTTTCTCAATCTGGGCATTATTAACAATGATTTTAATAACTGAAAAACCCTTGTCAAGATTTGTTATTGCCTTGTGGAGCTTAAATGCAGAGTGTCTTCTCATTCCATGGGCAATATCAAGCTCGTAAAATCAACCTACATTATGAGTACAAGAATGGGAGATGGTAAAAGTGCTTCTTAGCACTACTGATGCATTCAACGATGCCTCTTACTCCTCTGTTGCTAGTAAATCAGAGAAATGAGTGTTATTGTACTCTCCTTTGATTCATCCCATAGCATAGAGTTGATTGATAAGCCGTGTTCCACCAAAAACTCCTCTAATAGGCCACATTATTAGGAGAAGCCTAAAGTCCAATCAAAGCTCACCTCAAGGGTTGTTCAAAGAACAAGACCTTGAAAATATTATCTTGAGATGTACATATATATGATTTTCAACCTTTTTCATCTCTACAGCTTTAAAGTTGACTATCATATGTAAGGCTATCAACTCTGCTATTTGGTTCATACTTGGTCACCTGTAAAGGACTAGACACTGCCATTGCTTAAGGCAATAGGTAAGACCTTTCTATAATGGCCATGGCCACTAACTTATCACTTATTATATTTAGTTTGTTACACCTACCTACTGTTGAGATATCGAGCTCCACTCGTGATATGCCAGGGTGACCGTTGTGCATTTATGTCACCGACTTGTCAGTTGTTGCAGATGCGGTTGGTACACCACCCATGAATAATAGCTAGATGACAGCTATCCTTATCTACTCTAGTTCGTGGCTCAGTTAGTATGCCACCTTAGTTAGTTGAGTTTGGTTTGAGACCCATATATAGGGTTCTTCTATTTCTATGTACGTGAGTTCTTTTTGGCTTACACAACTAAGAAGAGGAAAACTGTTTTCAGCCTCCACCTTTGTGTGTATTCCCCCATTGTGCAAGCAAGAAAGCTACAAGTGAGACTCCTTCCTTCTCTCCCACAATCTTGACACCTACAACTGGGAAAGATATAGTGCCAATCAATTAGTGTAGTATGTTATGCAATGTTTGACACAGTATACCACTTTCTTTTATGTTGTATCTTATATATACTTTGTGTACATTGTATAGTGTGTGAAAGAAGAAGAAGAAATCAACAAGAAAACTTTTTTGCCTGCATATCTTTTCTTGTGTTCTTGAGTGAGCTTCCTCTTGTATGTACGGTGTGTGTTTGGTGCAGTAGCTCAAGCAAGTCTCCCCATCATGTGATTCTTGACATGGTATCAGAGCGTTGCCACAGAGAGAGGCTAATTTTAAAGGCTGAAGTGAAGAAAAAGAAGAAAGGTTCGACCAAGCAAGCAATGGGTAAGAAGCTCTCCAATTCTTTCACTCTTTCTCTTGGATAGTGCCTAGAAGTAGGGTAGAGTGAAAATCTCAAATTATTGTGAGATTTGATGTGTGAGCAAAGTACTGTATATTCTATAAATTAGCCCTTTAGGACTGTCCCGTACTTTTTTTGGGCATCTGAGACTATTTCAGACCTTGTTTTAGAGCCATAAGGTTGTAGACAACAGTTTTAGGGTACACTGTGATTTCGGCAGTGGGTGTATAGGTTACAAATTTCAAATATGTAAATTTTGAGGTGTTTGCCAAGAAAAATATAAGGTTTATGTGCAAACGGATTGCAAATTACATGTACAATTAAGCAATTAGTGAAAAAGGTTGCTTAGTGTATTATTGTGCACTTGTGTGAAAGGTTGCAGAAGACTAGCTTGTTGTTTAGTATCACTTTTTATGATAATGGCAGAGAAAAATCAAAATCCCATTATTGAGAAGCTCGACAAGAACAACTACCCTTCATGGAAGTTCCGTATAATGAACTTCCTCATTGGAAGGGGCCTTTATGAGTTTGTTTCATTTGAAGAAAAGGAGCCAGAGAGCTGAGTATCCCTCCAACTACAGATGAATTAAAGGCATGGAAAGAATGGAATGAAAAATACAAAAAGGTGATGTATTGGCTATCTGCAGTCATTGATAATGTTGAGATATCGAGCTCCACTCGTGATATGCCAGGGTGACCGTTGTGCATTTATGTCACCCACTTGTTAGCTGCAGATGCGGTTGGTACACCGCCCATGAATAATAGCTAGATGACAGCTATCCTTATCTACTCTAGTTCATGGCTCAGTTAGTATGCCACCTAATTAGTTAGTTGAGTTTGGTTTGAGACTCATATATAGGGTTCTTCTATTTCTCTGTAATAGAGTTCTTTTTGGCTTACACAACTAAGAAGAGGAAAACTGTTTTCAGCCTCCACCTATGTGTGTATTCCCCCATTGTGCAAGTGAGAAAGCTACAAGAGAGACTTATTCCTTCTCTCCCACAATCTTGACATGGTATCAGAGCCTAGTTCGTAGTAAGGAGCTCAAGAAAGCAAACCAAGTTCATGGTGTCCAGGTAAGAGGACCAGTGTTGCTTTCATTTTTCGAGTTTGGGAGCAAGTCTCTACCAGGTAGCACAGCCGGAAAGTGCAAGAGTGCATTGTCTCAGATTGAGACGCCCTTCGCGGTATAGCAAGAGGGCAGTATATGCTACGGGCAACGGCTTTAGCCCTTGGTTGCCCTGTTTTTTTGGTTTGAGGCCATTTCGGGGCCTGTTTTGGAGGCGGAAGTTTTCCGTAAGCACTAAGGAAAAAGCCCTGTTTTTTGTTGTGCGACCACTGTTCTACAGGTCGGTGAAAAATTACCGTAGAAATTGCATCATATGCCTGGGCGTAAAGACATTGGGAGTTACAGAATCATCCTTGTCACCTATTGATGCAAAATCGTCACTAGAAAGTGACTGTGTGGTCAAATACCACTTTCGTCAGTTTTGCAGATTTGCCCTTGTGAGGCTGAAGCTGTGTTTTTTGCAGTGACAGAATTCTTTGCAGTATTCTGCAATGGCGTCCGATTCTCTTTCGCAGATTGTCACTGAAAAGCTTGACAAGAACAACTTCCAAGCATGGAAGTTTAGAATGACGAATTTTCTTATGGGAAAAGGATATTGGAAACCAGTTCTTCCTGATGTTCCCAATCAACAGCAAATGCAAGCATTTAAAGGATGGCATGAGAGAGCCAGAAAAGTTATGTACTGGCTGTCTATCAGTATTTCAGACTCTATGATTATGCATATTCAGGATGCAACTACGCTAAAGGAGGCATGGGATACTTTGTCAAAAATGTATAGCACAAATACGCAAGCCAGGAAAATGCAACTCAAGCAAGAGTTGCACAATGTGCAAAGAGAAAGTATGAGTATCAATGACTACCACATGAAGGTGAAGAAGATTGCAGATGTACTTGCTTCCATTGGGTCGCCAATGGAAGATTATGATTTAGTTTCTGTGACCTTGAATGGTCTAGGAAAGGATTATGCACAGTTCCAAGCATCCATTTTCGTCCGTGAAAGATTTCCTGATTTTGAGGAGTTGATTGCTCTTATAATTTTTGAGGAGCAGAGAAATGGTGGTGCATCTTCTTCAGGAGGAACTTCAAAAGAAACTGTCTTCTACTCAAATGCTGGAAGAGGTAGAGGCAGAGGTAGAGGAGGCCGATCTGGAGGCGGTGGTAGAAATCAGAATACACAGCAAACTCAAGAAAACCAGTCCTATGGAGGAGGACGTGGTAACTCTAGAGGTAGGGGGAGCCAAAGAGGTCGTGGTGGATGGCAAAGAGGCCAAAATGCAAACATCAATGTTGAATGCTACTACTGTGGTAAAATGGGTCTTATGGCTAAAGACTGCTATAAAAAGCAGAATGACATCATGAATGGAAAATTGCAATAAGGGAATTATGCATCTTCTAGTAAACAGGGTGATGACAGAAATGAGCATTTGTTTATGGTGCAGCACATGAACAATTCTGTGACAAGTGTAGAAGAAAGCAACAAAGTGTGGTATGTTGCCTCAGGTGCGTCAAACCACATGACAGGTCATGCAGAATGGATGCAGGATGGAAGGAAAATGGAAAAACTAGGATTTGTGGAGACTGGTGATGATACTGCACATCCTATTGTGCAGATTGGAAAAATTCATTTGTCTATGCAGGATGGGAAAAAGAAATACCTGTCAGATGTATTTCATATCCTGAATATCACCAAGAATCTGGTTTCTATTTTGAGCAGGGCTTGCAGGTCAGATTGAATCCTCATGGATGCTTTGTTGAGGATATGAAAAATAAAGGTCGCTTGATAGCAAAAGGAAAGAAGAAGGGCAAAATGTTTACGTTGGATACAGACATGCCTAAATTGAGTGCAGCAATGTTTGCACATGGGACCGGTGTAGTTGTAGATATTGATATCTGGCATAAACGTATTGGTCATGTTAATGTACAACGACTTAAATCAATGCAGGCCAAAAATATTGTTGCAGGATTGCCTAAATTCAAGGTTGCAGAAATGCATAAGGTATGTGAAGCCTGTCAATTTGGAAAACAGGCAAGGAAACCATTTCCTAGACATGTTCAAGAGAGTAAGAAGCCATTGGAATTAATCCACTTTGATATATGGACTACTAAAGCTGCATCTATTGGAGGCTGTCATTATTTTGTCACTTTTATTGATGACTATAGCAGAAAAGTTTGGGTGTATTTTATGAAAAAGAAAAGTGAAGTGTTTGGGCATTTCAAAACTCTTAAAGCTATGGTTGAAAAAGAAACAGGCCTGCAAATAAAATGCCTAAGGTCAAATGGAGGGGGAGAGTACCTCTCAAATGAGTTTGCAAGGTTCCTCCAGGAGCATGGCATAAAGCAGCAATATTCATGCAGTCATACCCCACAACAAAATGGAATTGTAGAAAGGAAAAACAGGCATATTAGAGAGGTATCTCGTGCCATGCTCAACGAAAAAGACTTGCTAGATTTTTATTGGGCTGAAGCAGTTGCTACAGCAGTCTACATAATGAACAGGACTCCCACTGCAACAATACATGGGATGACTCCAGAGGAGAGGTATACTGGTAGGAAACCAGATATTTCTCATTTGAAAATTTTTGGTTGCATTGCCTATGTTCATGTGCCAGATGAGTTGAGATCCAAGTTGGATCCAAAAGCTGAGAAGTGCATCTTTATTGGTTACTCTCTGCAGAAGCAGAAAGGGTATAGATGCTATAACCCTTCTACTCGTAAGTTTACAGTGAGAAAAGATGTTTTTTTTAATGAGATGAGTAGCTGGTATAAACCAGTAAATGTGATTGATCATGTAGATGCACAAAATGGTAATGCTGCACAAAATTCACAATAGCAGTCACAAGATATTAGTGGACCTGGAGTATCCTCTAGTAGTAGTTCACATTCTTCGCCATGGACAAGCAGATTGAGATCAGGAGAATCTTCTCAAAGCAATGTAGATAGTGGTATGCAGGTATCACGAAAAGGAAAAGAGAAGGTAGATCAGCCCATGTTTGATGTGAATGCAGGTCACTCTTATGTGGATGGTGAATCCAGTGGCTCAGAATAGAGCATTGATGATGAGTTGGGTATTCCTTCTGTTGTTACACCTGGAGTAAGGAAGACCAAGGATGTTTTGAGAGCACCTGGAAGTGATCCTACTTTGCGCAGGTCTACCAGAGCTAGGTATCCTGTGGATAGGCTGAAATATGATGGATTTACAGCCATTCACTATGCATATATAGTCAAAGTGATACAGGAACCAGAACCCACTTCTTTTGAGCAAGCCAAGGGAAAAGAAAAATGGGAGAAAGCCATGGATGAAGAAATGAATACCTTGGAAGCAAATGCTACATGGGAATTGGTACCTTTGCCTAAAGATAAGAATGCAATTGGTTGTAAGTGGGTTTATAAGGTGAAGCACAATGCAGATGGTTCTGTGAATAGATACAAGGCAAGATTAGTAGTCAAGGGGTATGCACAAATATATGGCATTGATTATAAAGAAACATTCAGTCCGGTTGCAAGGATGGCAATCGTAAGAGCAGTCATTGCTATGGCTGCATCAAAGGGATGGTCTTTACATCAGATGGATGTAAAGAATGCCTTCTTGCATGGTGATTTGCAAAAAGAGGTCTATATGGAGCAGCCACCAGGTTATGTGCATGCTATTCATCCTGAGTTTGTTTGCAGGTTGAAGAAAGCCTTGTATGGCTTGAAGCAAGCACATTGAGCATGGTCTGACAAGATAGGACAGTATCTTGTTACTATTGGCTTTTAGATTTCCAAGGAAGATTTCTCACTTTATGTGAGAAAAACAGAGAAAGGTATTATGCTACTTGTCATTTATGTTGATGATTTGATTATGACAGGTGATAGTGATGAAGATATCCTTCATGTGAAAATGCTATTGAAGCAAAAGTTTGAGATGAAGGATTTGGGAGAGCTGCGTTATTTCTTGGGCATTGAGGTGATTAGATCACCAAGTGGGATACGGCTCTTGCAGAGGCAGTATGGATTGGACATGCTGTCCAAATATGGGATGACAGGCTGTAAGCCTATTTCAGTTCCTTTGGAGCAGAATGTGAAGATGAGTGCAGTTGCAGGTGAGTTTCTGGAAGACCCTACTATGTACAGACGCATAGTAGGAAGTTTGATTTATATGACTATTACCAAGCCAGATTTGAGCTATGCTGTTGGATTGGTAAGTTAGTTTATGCAGGCTCCAAGGAAACCGCATTTGGATGTGGCTAGATGCATACTCAGGTATATGAAGTCCACATTGCAGTATGGACTATTTTATGAGACTGGGGTTCAGATACAGTTGCATGGATACACTAATGCTGGTTGGGCTGGTAGTATTTCAGATAGACGATCTACCAGTGGATATGTGTCATCTTTTGGGAGTGCTGCAGCCACTTGGAGCAGCAAGAAACAACCTACAGTTGCCTTGTCGAGCACAGAGGCTGAGTACAAGGGTGCAGCAATGGCTGCATATGAGGTAGCTTAGTTGGATAAGCTACTTTATGATATGCATCAGCCTACAGATGGGCCAGTTGTTATTTATTGTGACAACATGAGTAGTATACACTTGGCAAATAACCCAATCTATCATGCTAGAACAAAGCACATTGAGGTGCATTATCACTATGTGCGGGAGAGGGTTTTACTAGGTCTTATTGATCTAGTTTATGTCAGCATAAAGGATCAAGTAGCTGACATATTTACGAAGGCATTGGGCGCAGAGAAGCAAGTTCAGAGACTTGCTGGGTGTGCAGGAATTGGGATTGAGCTCGAGGGGGAGTGTTGAGATATCGAGCTCCACTCCTGATATGCCAGGGTGACCATTGTGCATTTATGTCACCAACTTGTTAGCTGCAGATGCGGTTGGTACACCGCCCATGAATAATAGCTAGATGATAGCTATCCTTATCTACTCTAGTTCGTGGCTCAATTAGCATGCCACCTTAGTTAGTTGAGTTTGGTTTGAGACTCATATATATGGTTCTTCAATTTCTCTGTAATAGAGTTCTTTTTGGCTTACACAACTAAGAAGAGGAAAACTGTTTTCAGCCTCCACCTGTGTGTGTATTCCCCCATTGTGCAAGTGAGAAAGCTACAAGTGAGACTCCTTCCTTCTCTCCCACAATCTTGACAGATAATACTATGTTGGGACATATCCGGAATGCAGAAACTTCACATGCAGCTTGGACAATTTAAGAACATGTTTTCAATAAATACAAAGACACGAAATATTCAACTCAAGAAAGAGTTGAATACCTTGAAGAAAGGGAAAATATCTGTCAATGAGTATCATTAGGAAAAAAATGAACTCACAAATGGGCCTTTTAGCCCCCCCTTCTCTCCTCCTTAAAACAAGGAAAAGAGGAGAGAAGAATAGTAAAATAATCCTCCTCTCTCTCCACTTTTGCAATCGTGTTTTGCCTTTTTTATATTATCTACAAAGATATACTTAGATTCCTTCTCTCTCCTCATTGAAGAAGTATTTTTCAACCAAATTTTATATTCAAAAAGGAGTTAGTTACGAGAGTGTGGTGCTTTGTTTTCAATGCAAAATGATTAGTAGATACGAGGTAATTGATTTTTTAATTGAGAACAAGGAAAATGAAATTTCGGAAGTTCCTTTAAAGATATTTTGGGGATTTTTTATATCCTAGATTTTGGTCAAAAAACAAACCAACTGGTCAAATTTTGTGTTTTTTGGAGATGTTTTTGGAGGCAAAATAGAAATATCTAAAATACGAAAAGTGTTGGACATCCCTACCCTCTGAGCTATTTCCCCCCATATCTATACTCTCTCATGGCTGTATTGTGACCTCTTCTTTGTGTTTATGCAACCTTCATTAACAAAGTGAATTACTTACACCCTCTTTTCCCTCGGCACCTTTGTGTGCCTCTCTGTGCATCTCCACTCTACCTCTTGTGATAACCAAGTAGACTCCTTGTTTCTATTAATAGTAAAATGAATATAGGAAAGAAGGAGCTGCATATTGAGGTAGAGATTGAATATGCCCCATTATTCAAAAAAACCCAGCATACCAGTGTCAACCCTTAGGTTTTGCAGAGTTATAGGCAAATGGGATTGAAACATGTGGATTTATGGGTTGATGAGGGAATCTACCCAATTGACCCCTTAAAAAATAGACCTCCAACTTTCTCAGGAATCACAAATTTGCTGAAGTATGTGTGCGAGGGTGAAAATGGGTTACTTGGTTATACTAGGCGGCTCAATGATCATGTATTCAAAGTATTTACAACTTGCCAGGCAACCATAAAAAATTGCCATGATGTGATCGATGCACATCAACTTCATATACAACAGCTCATAGGACAAGTGGTACAATTGAATGACACTGCAATTCAACAAAACAATCAAATTATTTCAATGCAGGATACTATCCATGACATTGATATCTCATATGAGCAGGCAAAGGCACAATTGGAAGACTTGAGAAAGATCAACAACAAGCTAACACAGGAGCACAAACGAAAGAAGAAGCCAATCAATGAGTTAATTGTGAATAGTGGCTAGTGGAAGCGATGTATTAAAGCATGTAAGGTAGCTCAGAAAGAGAACCTAGGTGAGGGTGAGGTTGGATCGTGTATTAGTAGATTGCTGAAGACAAGTACACTGGAAAACGCTTCGAGCAATCGTAAGTTTAAGGCTGTGAAGGAAAAGGTGATTGAGTGCACATTGAAAGATGTGTCAAATGAGTTCTCAACTGTGGATGCACAATCTATTTGTGACAGGGCCGGCATTAGCACAATGACTTACTCAAAGATATTCAAAGGTATGAAGGCTGGGTTTGGTCGTGTGCTGAAGAGAAATAGAATCGTGCCTCTTCCTCAACCTTCAAAGTTAATAGAGACTCAACGGCAACTTAAGACAAAGGTTTTGGAGTTGATAGGAGATCCCATGCATGTTCAATGTGTGGAAACACTAAAGGTTGGGACCAAAAATGCATATGAGGTGAAGTTCACTGAACTCAATAATTACTATTTAGATTTGAACTAGGTGCAGTCACCAATGGTAATGTACTACAATATGTCTGTTGAGGAATGTAATGGTAAATTGCACTTTGTTATAAAATTAGATGAAAGTGAGATCGTCAAAGGAGTAAAGCTTGAAAGATTTAGTGTAACTCTGATGAATAGAGCTTTACAATTTGACAAGAACAACCCAGGGAACTTTAGTGTTCAATCTGAGTGCCATGTGTGGTGGCTCGCTGCGTTTGAAGTTCCTAAGGAAACATTTGACGTGTTACAGCTATTCTTTATGCACACAAGTATTCCAAGCATCATCGATCATCAGGAACATGGTGAGATGCTCTCGGTTGAAGGGTATGGTCAATACTTGGTTGAATGGCATCTTGCAGTAGACTTGAAAACTTTAAAATGCATGTGTGGAATCTCCAATGGTGCAAATACAAAGAATCCATGCCTATATTGCTTGATAGAGAGGGTGGAAGGAAAGGACGGAAAGAAGAACTGGCGAAAGGTGACAAGTGCTACACCGACAGGCAATAGAGAAGATCCCACTTGGAAGCCCATCTTCAACATTCCCTTGGATCGTATTCACATTTGTTCATTGCTTTCTTTTGTCAGAATCATGGAGAAACTTGTATATTAATACATTTTCTTTGCTTATAGGATGCAACCAGAAAAAGAAGCCATTGCAACATGTAGAAATGTGGAGCGAGTGCTATCAGAAATTGGGCTACATAAGCATCAAAAGTGACGATTGAAAAAGATGAGAAGAGATCAGGAAAATCTGGTAACTTGCCAAAAAAGCCTTGCTTTGGAGGAGCAAAGGCTAGGAAGTTTCTCTCAGTACCCATCAATGAGGAAGGGAATGTCATGGTTTGTAGGCCGCAGGACTACGATGGGTGGAAAAAGTTACATTTTGCAGTTCATGATCGAAGTAATGGAGGAAAAACAAGATTGGCCAAGGCTAAGGTTTGGATAAGTCTTAACAAATTGGCTCCCTTACTTCGCAAGATGGTGTTTAACAATGAAGATAAGCAAGAATTTATCAATGTTGTGCATAGCTTCTACGAAAACATGGTGGAAGCATGGGAAAAAAGCTCTATCACACATTACATGGTGCGTACTAAGTTAATATTTTAAAAATGTATGAATTGTATAAACTATTGAGCCTAGTTTTACTCATGTGTGATATGTATCTTTGTAGTAAATCCTTGAGGCACATGGGCCATACTTTGCAGAAAAGGGAAGCATTGGAATTAGATCCACACAAGGGATGGAAAATTCACATTGGATAGCACGTGGTGCATATCAAAGAAAAAATGATCATGGTGGAGGGGTGAATGGTAGCAATCCAATGATCCAATTGCTATCTTGGTGGTATAGGATTATAGTAGCAGATGAAGCTAAACTCTCGCAAAAGAGAGCAAATGAAAGTGTTAATGAATCGGCAGCAAACATGATGGAATCACGTCGTGTCACTAAAAGAGTGCATTATGAAGCCTCAAGTGCCAAAGGAAACCTCTCGTGACCCTTCAACCCATTGCTTAAGATCTTGCCATAGGGTGGGGTGCTGCCTAAACAGATCTCCTAGGCTAAGTGTTGTAGGGGTAGTTACCAATGTGGTCAGGAGATCGTTGGGTGCTCGTCTCTCTCCTAACCTGGATCGTCCTGACCAATGGCCATGACTGATCCGCGATTATGTAGCACCAAGGCTTGGCCTTAGCGACACTGCTTGTGGTGCAGTTGCTTCTCCCGACTTTGGTTGAGGAGGTGAGGTTGGTGTGCTTATGCTGGAGAGGTCATCGATTTCATCCTCTATGATGGGCTCAGCGTCTTTTAGGTGCTCTTGAGCCTCCTTCACCTTTTCTATGGCCTCTAACTGTCGCTTCGGATGCGGGTATTCCCCTACCTTATCGCTTTCCTTTTCGACTGCCTTAGGGGCTGAAGTCTCTGCCTCTACGTCAGAGACCTTCTTTCTAGCAGGCAGAGTTGTAGCACTCTCCGTTTTTAATGCGACTTTAGCTTCCGACCTTTTCTTCTTCCGCCTACGACTTTTCTTCCCTATTGAAGCTGCATCAGGGTTGCTAGGTCTTGGCAGTGATATGTCGGCTTGCTTTGTCCGGGCACATGTCATGACCCGTAACGGAATAGGTGTCGCCTCCCCATCGAGGTTCTCAACTCCAAATAGCCCCAATGGGACAAATGGTACGTTGGCTGAGCTAGAAGACGGCTTTCGCTTTGGGTAATTGACGAAGAGATGAGTGATTCCGCACTCAGGACACCTTTGGTCAGCCTTGTCTCTGTTTTGCTGCTCCCTTTGAGGGCAACGTAATGAGGCATGACCGAGGTGACCACAAGTCCAACAGGTGATTCGATCCTGCATCTGCCCTCCTAGGCCTCTACCTCGTCCTCTTCCTAACGCCATCACCGGCATGGGGCGATAATCCATGAGGACAGCATTGCCCTCATCGTCCTGCGAGACGTAAGAACATATGTAAGCTTCTTCCTCATTTGGTTCTTCCACCACGTAGTGGACTGGTGCATCGCTTGGTGGATGGGTCATGTAAGGAGCAGGTGGTCTGGGTATGCCAGTAGGGTTTACGTCCATCCTAGGAACGGCTGGCTTAACTTCGCTAGGCGCGCAGGAAGGGCTAATGGGGCTCCACTTCCGAAGAATGGCTGCGGCTTGTTTACTAGGTAAGGCTGGCCGTAGGGTTGCGAATATGGAAGTATTCTTGGTAATCTAAAATGCGCAATGTCATGACCGAACCTACCGCAATTAGCACAAGGTCTTGACCTAGGGTCTTGACACTCGGCTGGCAAGTGGTTTCCGCCACAGTACACGCATTGGACGTGTGGGCGCATTGGTCGTCTCAACATGTCTTGCAACCTGGCTAACTCCATCTTTACATCAACCAAGTCTTGGTTCGTCTCTTGGTGGCCTTCCCCTTATCTTGGGATGATGGACCGATCCCTCACTAGAGCCTGACGCTCTCTCTTTGCTTCGCGAGTTGGTCTCTTCTAGGTTCGCACTCCTGGAGCTCCGCTCCTTCAGTTGATCATCGACTTTGATGGCTTCCTCAAACACTCTAGCTAGCGCGTCTCCCTGCAAGCTCGAATTGCCTACCAAAGCCTTATAAAACTCCTCATCATGAATTCCGCTGATGAATACAGTCAAAATTTCTCTTTCAGTCGGTCACTCGCCTATAGGGATTCTCTCGAAGAGACTCCTCACGTGGGTTACGTAGTCGCGAATGTCCTCCTTCTCTTTCTGCTTGACGTTCATCAAGCATACTAGCAAGTTGTCGAAGTATCCAGGCTCGGAAAATCTCTTAATGAAGAGATCCTTGAGGCCACTGAAGTTGGCCCATTCTATGGCATCTAGGCTTGTATACCAAGTCCTTCCCTTGTCACCTAAACAGAGCCCGTACGCTTGAGAGCATTGAGTCAGGTCATTGAGGTTGTTGGCTTCACAGACTTGTTCAAACTGCTCTACAAAGCTGTATGGATCGTCGTGGGGTTGGTATTTGTCAAGTTGCTTGGCAATGATAGGGATTTTAGACTAGCTCTTTAAGCCTTGGTTTATTTTCTTCAATTTCATGGGGCTTTTACTCTAAACCACTTGTGGGAGCTTTCGCTCAACCGCCAAGACCCACGGACCGCTTTATTGATCAAGCGTTCCAAGCAAGCCCTCATGGCTATCCGCCAAGACCCACGGACCGCTTATTGATCAAGCGTTCCAAGCAAGCCCTCATGGCTATCTCTCACCTAGCCGTCACGCCACCGATCCTATGAATGCAGTGAACTTACCTTGATGCTCGATCGAGTGCCCTCCTCTCTCTCACACTTAGGTAGCTCCACGATTCTTGATGCTAGCTCAAGCATCCTCAAGCCTCCTCCTTGTCCAAGCTTCATCCTCCATAGCCACGCGCGCAAGAGAAGAAAAGGAAGAAGAAGAGGAGAAGGGAGGAGGAGATGGTAGAGAGCTTCACCCTCTTGATTCCTCACTCTCTCATGTGCTCACTCCCTCAATCTCTCACACTCCCTCTCTCAAGAGCACACACAAGCAAGAAGAAGAAAAGAAGAAGAGAGGAAGAGAGAAGACTAGTTTGCCACACCAAAGAATGAGCTCTTCATTCACTTTTCCACTTTTTATACAAAACCCTATATCCCTTTTTGGGCGGTCATTTCCTTTTTCCTTCTTTTACATGGCCGGTCAGAGCCTAGGCCCTGTTTCCCATTGTTCTTTTCTCTTCCTTGCTTTCTTTCCACTACCCTTTTGTCTTTACAAATAGCACGGGTGAGAGCCCGGCACTCTTTTACAAGATTTTAGAGTGCGTTTTTTGTGCGCCTTTCCCTTTTTATGGTTGCCTTGGTCTTTAACAGTTGTTCTTGCGCTTTTTGGGCTTTTCTCCTTCTTTTCCTCCCGTCGGCTACCTTCTTATCGCCTTTGCCCTGCGTCTTCTCTGCCTTCTTTCGCTCTTGTCGTGTTTGAGGTTAACACCACTCCAGGGATCTTCCTTCTACTTCAACCACTCAAGATATTGAAGAATCCAAGCAATCTTCTCTTGGATTGCAACTATGACAATCTTCTCTTGGATTGCAACTATGACAGGGATTGAAGAAATACTGAAATCTTCATCAAATAGGCTTCAAATTTCAGGGATTATCATCTATGCTAGTCAATAGAGCTAAGGACTTTATCTATATTTCATTCTTGGATCAAATTTGAAGCTAATGAGTTGGTTATGGAGCTATTATTCTCATGATCAATTGTTTTATTCAAGAGGAAGATCTATCAATTTTTGTGACTAAGGATTGACAAACAACGTATTCTTCTTTAACCATTGAAAGAGGTATTTCTACTACTCTTCTTTAATCTCTCCAACCTTTAATCAATTGTTGTTGCATTTCCTATTGCTGAAGGAGAGGTTAAGTAGAGTACTATTGCATTACTGATTGATCATTGATTGATTACATTGAGCTTCAATTTCATCATTGATTGATTGAACCATAATGCTCAATTAACCAAGCATAAATTGATTGATAAATCAAGCCAATTGTAATCAGTCCATTGATATTGATCGATTCATTACTCCTTGATTTGTTGCTTGATCAACCCATATTATAAACTCATTCAATTTCCTTTCATTGATGCTAAAGAATTGCTTAACCTCTAACTTTGGGGTCTTTTGTGATTCAACCCATTGAGAATACCCAATAAATTGTAAAAGGTGAGCATAGTAAATCAGTGAGTCACTGATTACTATTGGTAAACCTTTCTCATCCTCATTTCTCATACATTTTACCTTTCAATTCTTGCATATCATGAAATGGAAAAATCGTGATTTAGCCATGCATAGCATGCCTTGATTGTTAGAACACTAGCTCTTCCATGTATATTTCGATTGAGGAAAAAGGTCGAAGCTGGATGAGATAGCAAGACAAAAGAGAGGTGACCCTCCCTTGCTATTTACGACTCCGTAGGGGTGCACAACCTAACCCGGAAGGAACTTTGCACACCTTCTAGAGTTTTAGAGCCCATTTAGGTTCCCGTCCTACCGTTTTATCCCTCACCACAGATGGTGGACCATAGAAGACCACTTGGGAAAGAGTGGATGAAGATTTGAAAACTCATGGTATCAAGCAGAGCAAAACATGGCAGTCATTAACAATTTTGATCAGATATACAGGTCTATAGGTACTTTGAAGTTGACTCTAGGTAGATGATTGAGCCTTTAGGTCATACTTCAGTGTGCCCACAGGTGGTTTTTGATGATCTAAGACCAAAGGGTTTGAAACAGGGTCCAAACAGTCAACTTACAGGCTATTATAGGTTGATGTCTAATATTGGACAGTCATAAAGAATTAATTATAGAAATGGGATATTTCACTATGAAATATTTTTTCTTAAGCTCAATTCGTAGATACAAAGTTAGCTTTGACCCTAGCTATAGAACACTTCATTTTGACCAAAGGATCAAAAGTTTTGGCCATTTTAGTGACAGGCGATCACTGTAGACAGCACTGGGACTAGTTGACAGGGCACACTTTTTTTATCTAAAGCAACCACATACCTCTTCCAAACTTGTTATTTTAGTAAATCTGATATATCTATGTGTTATTAGCTTTGTGTGGAGCTATCAAGCACTTAGATTGGGGGAGAATAGCTTTGGATATTGACCATTCTTTATCAGGCAGTCCTGAATTATCACAATTTCCATGATGGCAAGGAACAAGAAGAATGATCAGGTATTGGAGCCTATTAATGAAGGTATAGAAGATTACCATGCTAAAGCTAATCCTACCATTGGAGCTACACATCAGGGACAAGAATTTATGGGCAATAGTACAATAAACGAAGAGGCCCATCGGCCAAGGGTTCCCTATGACATTGAGTTGAGAACTAAAGCAAATGTCACCCATGATTCCAATGACTTCCAACAGTTATCAAAGAAAATTGGTAACACAAATGAAGGTTTAATCCAACTCACACATTCAATGGATGACAAATTGGGTAAGATGATTACACACATGGAACAGCAAAGCCATAGAATGGATACCAAATTTGAACAGTTGGTCACAATATTCAGCAACTTGGGTACAAATTACAAAGCAATCCACTTTCCCATGGTGAAGATGTACCTATTGTTCATGGTAATGTGAGGTTCACAATAGGCCATCAACATATACCATCAAAATTTGAACATGGAGGACCTTCTAAGGTGAATGATTCAGTTCACAACCTCATACCAATTCTTGGAATAGGAACAAGCCCAACTTTACTAGTTCAAGAGATAAAGGACAACAAGATTATTCTTGCATGATGACATAAATGAGTTTGTACATGAATGTCATCCCCTTTACAAAGAGTTTGGTTCTCAACATACCCAAGTTCCTCATGCAAGCAAGAGATGATCAAGGGCATATATGCACATGATAAAGCAAGGAAAGGAGACAATTTCCAGCATATTGAAGATCAAGAAGATAGGTTGCCACATGGGATATCCACTCATAACCAACATTTTCATGGAAACCCATTGTTTGGTCGTCAATCTTTTGGAAATAATGAAAATGGGCAGCATTCATCTACCCCTAATCATGGATAGTAAGCAATGAGTGATCATTTTAATAGACAACAATCTTTTGGATATACCAACCATAATGGGCAGCACTATCATTATGATAAGGAATACAAGGACAAGATCAATATATCCAATTTCAAAGGAGATAACCCTTCATCGAACGAACTTGAAGAATGGCTCAAAAAAATGGAAATGTATTTCACTCTCTACCCACGCAATGATCAAGCAAAGATTTGTTATGTAGCCCTATACTAAGAGGGTTATGCACATACGTGGTGGAGATACATGAGCAAGATCGGAGAGAATTTTCAATCTTGGGAGGACTTCAAATCAGCCATGACTCAAGTGTTTGTGTCACCAATGGAGAAGGAAAGACTTCAAAGGAAATGATATGATCTTAGGAAAATGAGTTCTACCGTGAGGGAGTATTCCAGTCAAATTTTAAACCTCTCCATGTATGTGGAAGGCATTTCTGATTCAACCAAATTGAACAAATAAATTTTTGGTCTTGATCCAAACCTTTCAGTTGAAGTAGGGGGAGCCAAGCCTACAAATGTTCATGCAGCCATTCAATGTGCTGAGAGGTACAGCCAAAAGTATAGAAGAGATTTGACTTCATTTTAGCCCAAAACAGGAATGAATTATCAATCCTATCAACCTATGAGATTTGGACAGTAGTTCAGCCAACAAAGAAAAGGATTTAGAGTTGAAAACATGTTTCAAAATAATTTCAGCAAGGTGCCAACCTATCCTACAACATATGCTTCAAAACAGGGTAATAATTTTAGATATAATGCTGATACAAAAGGAGATTTCAAAAGGACTGAAGGTATAAATAGGAAATATCCCAATAATAACAGTAATAAGGCACTTCCTAATGATAAATCCAAGGGTCTATGTTACAAATATGGGGAGAAATGGTCTCTTGAGCACAAGCAAGAGTGCAAGGGATATATAACAAAGTCTAATATGCTGAATATTGAAGACTTTGATGAAGAGGAGACACAAGAAGGACATCTTTTGCAAGTAGAGGCAGTTCCTACTTGTGATGAGATGCATGAGCATGATGATTAGGACACACAGGAGGAATTAGAGCCGATTACTAATTTTCCTTATGATCTAGGTGGTCCATTTGATCCTAGTGGATCAAAGATTGATGATCCTTCTATGGTTACTTGTTAGCCCATGTTATGTTCCATATCTCAGGATGCATGGTTGGGTTGTGAAGATGAAAGTACACTTTGGCTTAAGGGCACTATAAATTCAAAGGTTACCCATATTCTCATTGATACGGGCAGCACACATAGTTTTGTCAATGCCAAATCATTATATGAGATGAAGTTATTACCTCAAGAGATAGAAGATCCACTGAAGGTACAAGTAGCTAATGGGGCCCAAGAGTTGAGTAAAGAGATGTGTCGGCAGACTCCTATTGAATTATCACAGACTTGCATTATTATGATGGACTTGATTGTCGTAGATATGGGTCCTATTGACGTCATCATTGGCTACGATTGGCTTAAACAACTTGGAAAATTTTCTTTGGATCTAAATCAAATGTTCACAGAGTTTACTTGGAATGGGCAACAAGTAAAACTAAATGGCATGGAGAGAAGGCAAGTGGAAATAATCAACAAGAAGAAGATGAAGAAGGAAATTAATGCTATGTCTTGTATTTTCACACTTATTCTATCAAAAACAGATGAAAATCAGCAATCTACTTCACCTAAGGAGCAAGATCCATGTCTATGTAAACTCTTGGAAGAGTTTAAGGATATATTTTAGCCAGCTACATCATTGTCTCCTCAGCGAGAAGTAGATCATCCTATTGATCTAATGCCTGACACTAAACCCATCAACAAACCTCCTTACAGGTTATGCAAGTATGAGAGAGAAGAAGTAGAGAAACAGGTTAAAGACTTGCTGGAAATGGGATTTATTCAACCTAGTCAATCACCTTTTTCTTCTCTCATACTACTTCTCAAAAAGAAAGATGGGTCATTTAGGATGTGTATTGATTATATAGACTTAAACAAGAGCACCATAAAGAACATGTATCCAATGCCCTGCATTGATGATTTGTTAGATGAACTCAAAGATGCAAGAGTTTTCACAAAGATTGACTTAAGGTCAGGATATCACCAAATCAGGATGAAAGCAGGGGATGAGTACCAGACAACTTTTAGAACAGAAAGAAGTCTCTATCACTTCTTAGTTATGCCATTTGGACTTTCAAATGCACCTGCAACATTCCAAGCTCTTATGAACAAGTTTTTTCAGCCATTCTTGTATAAATCAGTCTTGGTATTCTTTCATTAGGAGAAATATGGACTCTCTTTTTTGCCCCTTAAGGAGTTTCTCTCACCTCTCTCTTTCTAAAAAGAGATTCCAAAATAATATTAGAATAATAGATCTTCTACAATCAAGCAAATCTCGTATTTGTATTTTCAATAGATTTCACCTATTATTTTATTCTCAAACTGTAGGATAAGGTCACTTTTTCTCAAAATCCTCATAACTAAAAAAATACAATTCTATTTTTTGTAAAAACAGAGCCAATCATTAATATACAACTCTTTAATGTCCTCATGAATTTTCAACATGAAAATATATTAGAATCATTCTTATTCTTGCTTCTTAAAAGGGCAGAAGTTAAAAAATGATATAAAATGACGTACACATCATATTTTAAGATTATTTTTTACCCAGAGACACCTTTTTGATTCAGAGTTTCCTTGTAAATTTTTATTGTTTTTGGACAAGTATATGCCCATTTCTGGGCATTTCTTCATACCCTCTCAAAGCTCTAGTTTTGTCTGAAATTTTGTGTACTCTTCTCCTTCCAGGAGTGGTTTTGAAAGCATTTGTTGAAATCAAATAATCTCTATCTAAAACACTCTCTACCCTGCTACAAACAATTTCAGGAGTGGTTTTGAAAGCATTTTCTGAAATAAAATAATCTCTATCTACAATACTCTCTACCCTACTACAAGCAATCTCCCTCCTCAGTACTGTGCTATAAGATATCTTCCTCTTCAACACTCTATACTGCAAGCAATCAAGTGATAATAGAGGTATCTTTATTTTTTTAATATCTGTGATGTTATTATTCTTCATAGTTGTTGTTTAATCCTTAAGTGTCAATTCATAGAGAGAGAGAGATGGGGGAGAGAGAGAGAGAGAGAGAGAGAGAGAGAGAGAGAGAGAGAGAGAGAGAGAGAGAGAGAGAGAGAGAGAGAGAGAGAGAGAGAGAGAGAGAGAGAGAGAGGGAGAAGGGAGGGGGGAAGGAAGAGGACTGTGTGAGATGAACTAGAAAAATAAGTGATAGAGTGACATAGAGTAAATTAGGGTAGAAGATAAGATAATGTTATTGTTTTCCACTAGCCAAGCTTCTGTATAAATGTGTTTAAATATATTTGATCAATTCTGAGAGAGAGAGAGAGAGAGAGAGAGAGAGAGAGAGAGAGAGAGAGAGAGAGAGAGAGAGAGAGAGAGAGAGAGAGTATTTTGGATAGAATAGAAGATAAGATTGGATGCTGATTAGAGGTAGATTAAAAGCTAAGATTACAAGCATATTAGGGGTTGATTAGGGTCTATCATGACTAAAATCAAGAGAAAGAGACAAGATCCAATTGGGTAAAAATGAACATAGATATAGTGAATCAAAGAGGTGTAATTGTGTGATTTGAGCTAATCCAGAATTAGTTGCATGCTGCTGGACTAATGTTGACCTGCTGCTCCTAGATATTTAGACGTTCTTGCTATTGATCAAAAAATTGGCAGTGAATCCTTAGCTTACTATTCATCAAAGGGGTGTAATTGTGTAATGTTAAAATTGGCATATATTTTTATTTACAGGATGCAAGTGCAGGACGTACCAAGAGAATGAGAGATATTCACTTTCAATTGGAGGATGAATATGCACCAATGTTCAAAAGAACTGCAGAAAGGGATGATGCAATAAGATACAATATGCAACAAGAAAGAAATGCAGGGGAAAAAACGTGGACCTTTGGGTTGATGGGTGCATTTATCCACCCGATCTAGTCACTCAAAGGAAACCACAATTTGAAGGGCTTACATCATTTGTAAAGTTTATTTGTGAAGGCAATGAAGGATTGTGTGGATACAGATGCAGACTTGTCACACAAGGATTAGCAGGGGTTCATCAAGCCTTGCCAAATATGCAGACAAGATTACGAGGGAATATGCAGTCTTTGATGGAAAAGGATAGATTATTGGCTGAGAAGGATAGGGAGAACCAGAGCCTACAACAAGCAATGTTTGCCATTGAAGATGCTATGCAAGCTACACACGTGAAAAATATGGAGTTACAATCTAAAGTTATGGACTTGGAGAAGGAGAATCAAAACATAAAGAGGAAGCTCACAAAAACTTTGGAGATTGGGCCCACTTTAAAAACCAAAGCACGTCGGCGCATCCGCTTAGTTAAACCAATTCACCAATTAACCAAAGGAAGTGGACAATATCATAGACAGATATATGCTCTATGTGCTACAATGAGAAATATATTCCCTCATGCAGAGAATGATACTATTGCCAAAGTCCTAAGTAAGGATATGGTAAAAAATGCATTAGAAAATCGTAAATTCAGGGACATTGTAGATTGTGTCGCAAGTGAACATCTTAGGGATGTGAGCAACTTGTTTACTGCTACAGATGCTCAGGGGTTATGTGACAAGGTGGGAATGAGTTCTGAGTCATATAGTATGCTCTATCAACAATTGGATACAGGATTTAAGCAAGTCTTCAAAACTGAGCAAGTAATGCCTTTGCCAAAACCATTTCATGTGAAGAAGGCTCGAAAACAACTAAATGAGAAAGTTTTACAACTAATTGGTGAGCCAACGCATCTAGAAAATACACACATATTGAAGTATGGTTCCAAAGAAGTTGCATTTGTATTGAATGCATACAACAACTTTGTATTGTATATATGTAGGATTTAGATTGCTATGGTCAAGTTCTACATTAATATGTCTATGGAAGAATGTAGAGGCAAGCTTAAGTTTGTCCTCAAACTTGATGAGAGTGAGATTATTAAGGGGAAAAAACTTGAACATGTGAGTATAACACTTATGAATCGAGCATTGGATCCCAACATCGATGAAAACCATCCTTTATACTTCAGTGTACAGTCAGAGAATGAAATATGGTGGTTTGCAGCATTTGAAGTACCAAAGGAGGACCATGAAGTACTTAAAGTTTTTTTTAACCTCACTAATATACCCAGCGTTATTCAACAGAAAAATAATGGAGCAAGTTTACACATCGAGGGGTTTGGGGACTATCAAGTTGAATGGCATAATGCAGGTGATTTAAAAACATTGAAGTGTATGTTTGGTTTATCAAATGCAGCAAATGCAAAATTTCCGTGCATATATTGCATGGAAACTAGGAAGAAAGGGAAAGATGGAAAGAAAGAATGGCTTGCCAAGGCAGGACAACAAAGTGCTCCAACAGGTGATCAAAAATTCGTGAGAAATGGAATGCTAGTTCCAGTGGATCCAAACTGGCGCCCTATTTTGGAAATACCACTAACAAGGGTTCACTTTTGCACATTGCATTGTTTGGTTAGAATAATTGAGAAGCTAGTATATGAATATATATGCTTTGCATACAAGATGCAGCTTGTGTCATAAGCTGATGCTACATGCAAGAAGCTAGAACAAGTCCTCTCTGAAGTTGGATTGCATGGCGGCCAAGTAGAAATAAAAAAGGACGAGAAAAAACCGGGAAAGAGTAGAAATATCCCTTGTAAACCATGGTTTGGTGGCCCAAGGCTAGGAAGTTTATATCTCCACCTCGAGATGAGGAAGGCAATATAATTGTAAAACAACCAAAGAAGTATGAAACATGGAAAAAATTGCACCTTGCTATTCCAGATTGGAGCAATGGGGGACGAATGAGGATTGATAAGGCAGAAGTGTGGATATATCTAGATAGATTAGCAACTCTCTTACAAAAGTTGAGGTTTAGGGATGGTGATGCCAATACATTTAAAGAGACAGTTGCTAAATTTCATAAGTCCATAGTGGAGGCATGGATTACAAATGGTATAACACACTACATGGTCAGTATTGTCACCATTACAAAAAAATCATCATTTGGAATTATTTTGTCTTTCTAATATCTCTTCTTGTGCATCATATACTTGAAGCACATGGTCCATACTTTGCAGATCAAGGATGTTTGGCAATATGGTCAACTCAAGGCATGGAACGATCTCATTAGCAAGCTCATTGTGCTTTTCAAAAGGCAACTGATCATGGAGGTGGCATCAATGATTCCAATTCTATGAGGCAATTATTACAATGGTGGTATAGAACTCATGGATATTTAAAAATTGGCCCCATCAAAAGTATCTAGGGCACCTATTTGGAGGCTAGCGTCTAGGGATCTGAATCCCCAGATTCAAGGCCCCAGACGCGAGCCTCCGGACAGGTGTTCTAGAGACTTCTGATGAGGCCTAACTCTTTTTTGGTAGTTGATATACCCTAGAGGAGTCCACATGTAAAATTTCACATCAATCGGATCACTGGTCATATTTTTCCAAAGCCTGGATATATTAATTCAGATTTAAGGGTTTTTTGAAAGTTCTGCTGTAAGTTTAAAGTTTCACCTCATTTTATGCATTTCACTTTTGAGTTTTGGGTTTTCTCTCCTAGAAGACATGGCTTGCACTAAGCAAGCGGCCCAAAGACACCCCCTAGAAATCATATGTAGAGGCCACCTCCCCCAGCTCCACCACCACCACCACCACCACCACCACCACCACCACTACCACCATGCCAGCATCGCAAGCGTCAATGGAAGCAAGGCACAATGGCTCTTTGTGAGATCCACCATTACCAGAAGACCATGCACCTCTCTTGATACCAAAGGCTCCATTCCAGAAGCTAGTGCATGAGATTATGGACGACATACTCATTAAGAACAACAGGATGCACTTCCCAGATGGAACACGCTTGCAACAACCCGATCGCTAGACTGCCCAAGCCCTCCTTGCACTACAGGAAGCTGTTGAAGCTTAGGTCATCGACTTGTTTGGAGACTCGGTCTATGCAACAGTACATGCAAGGAGAGTCACCGTCACTGATAGGGATTTGTGGATAGTGAGGTTCTTTCACTACAAGATATAGACCTTATAGCGATGTTTAAAGCGACGAAAATACAAACAACAAAATTTGCCCCCGTCGTCGCAAAAAGCGTCGTTATTGACGACGCCATAGAATCGTCGCTATAACCATCGCTATATAGCGACGCATATAGCGACGGTTACAGAGAATTTGCGACGCTGATAGCGACGGCAATAGCGACGCGTGCAGTAAATTTGTGACGCAAATAGCGACGGTAACAGAGAAAAAAAAAATTTGTGGCAGGGCAGCAAGCTGCCCTGCCACATATAGCACTGTGTGCTGTATGAGAGCCATACAAAATAGTTTCTGCACTGCTTCATACAAAGCGTTTGCAAACAAAAAGAATGTATACTGAAATCATAAAACTGATGGATGAAATAAATACATGATATCGCATAAAATGCGATTGGTACAATCATAAAACAATATCACTAATACATAGAAAATGTCTACATAGATCGGGCGACTAAAAACTAAAGGTATGTGAGCTCTAAGGATCCAAGGGCGAGCTACAAATCGTCGTCCCCCGAAAGCTCTTCCCGCTGTAAAGGAGCATCAAACGGATTCTGCAGAAAAAGAAACAACATATCAATCCACCATACAATAATGCATTCAAATATCTCATGGTAACTACGGACAAGAAAGATGAGTGACTTACTGGGCCGCCGCGTCTATACAATCGGTCGATCAATGATCTGAGACCGTGCCTCTCCGCATATCGAGTCTCAAGGCCTTGCGGATCGCGATTTGTAATGGAGTGCTGCAAAGAAAACAAAATGCTAACTGTTAGAAACATGATTGTCAGTACAAAGAATATCTCAAAAAAACAAATAAGCAAAACAAAAGAGAATCTTACAAAGTCCTCCAAATATGTCCTGTGGCCGCCACTCCCAAGATGATGTACCGATCCGGCCTCGATTCGTGCCCTCGCCGCCTCCCGCTGCTGACTCCAACGTCCTGGCAAATTTGTAGCCTCCTCCCTCAGTCGGTGCCAGTCGTCTGCATCTAACCACTCGGGCTTTGGAGCCCCACTCTTGATTGCCTTGTGTGCGTCGGATCGTCTATGTGACATGTATGCACGCATGCAATCCATCATCCAGCCCGTAGAGAATCTATCCACTGCGGCTGGCACCGGGAACTCCTCGTGCAAGGATGCTACTATGTACTCCTTGCTCCCCTCCGGTATGTTCCTCCAATGATCCAGGACATTGTGTCGAAAAACTTGTTGGCACAACTCCCTCATGCGAGCCATCACCCTCCTCCCCTCATCATTCATGATGATGGCTCCTGACCTGCCATCCACTAGGTATCCATAATCCCTAGGAGTGTGCCTTGTATGGGCCCTCTCCCATCTCCATCCACGCTCTTGGGCATATCCAGGAGACCCCTGAACATCCGGTGTACCGACGGGGGTACCCTCTCCCGGAGTGCCACACAAAGGGGTGCCACCAGAGGGTGTGCCACCAAAAGGAGTGCCACCAGAGGGGGTGCCACCAAAAGGAGTGCCACCAAAAGGCGTGACATCTGCCGACGGCTGCGCAAAAGCCGGAGTAACTGGAGTGGACGTCCCCACAGGTGTGACAAATCCTGGAGGTGACCGAGCTCCAGCTGAACGACGAGACGGAGACACCGCGTCCGTGTCTCCACAGCAGCACCCCCCTGATCCTCCTGCAGTCGCAGTCCCTCCCTCTGGCCCAAGTCGCGAGCGTCGAGATCGTCTACTCGAAGCTGAAGCATCTGATCGCGCCGAAGCTGATCTAGCAGAGCGCCCTGACGAAGAACGAGACAGCTCCTGATCTGCTATCTCTCTGAATCTCACGAGCTGATCTGGAGACATACGTGCCATCATCTCCTGAAACTCCTCATCGCTCATCCCTCGACTCATCCTGAAAATGTCGATACTTGCACAGATAAAAAATAATGTTAGAATAATCAATTTAAACTATACAAAGTACATTAATAAAATCATTTTTGAAAAATCCCTCTTAAAATGCATATCTTATCTACCTTTATGGAAGATCTAAACAACGAATTGAGTAATACAATTCTCCAAGAATGAAGTATTCTATGGTCCCATGTTAATCTCCTGACACAACTCTGCATACACTGGAAGGTCGATAGACATGTCACCACAAAACAACGAGTCTGTCTCGTTCTCAAAAAATTCTACGACTTCTGTATTTCCATCATTATTAGCCGATGCAGGCTCCAAGCTTGCGGTGGCCTCCACCCCTTGTAATTTTGATCCCTCTATTTGCATATTTTCTTCATCTATGCCTGGAACATCGCTTTGATCGTATACTCTCGCACCTCGAGGAGTTGAAGGTATAACATACCACCATCGAGGTTGTCGGGGATTTGGATAGAAGATTACCTGTTCACAAACACTTACAAACCGTCTTCAAACCATTGTGACATAAACCATGTCGTATTACAATTAGCAAGCAAATGCCTAGTTGCACCTGTTCACAATGGGCCGGCAACACAAAGGTGTCGCGCAAATCCATCCATTTTTTTTCGGAATCTATTTCGAGAAATCCAGATGGACCTCGTCGAACTGTTGTGCCAGCTCCTCCAAGTACCACTTTGAACCACTGCACGTCGAATATTATCATTGAGAAGCTACGGTAATCCACCGTAATAATACTTTGCAAATTCCCAAAATACTCCATCTCATCCACAACCGTGTTCGGATCCGTTGCTCGTCGCCGGCTCTCTTGCTCAAACCTTGCCATGACACCACAGTCCATTGTGGAGCGCATTTTGTCAATACGCTCCACCCGAAAATGCCGTCCGCGCGACCACGCTGCACTATATATTTTGTACTGCACATTGAAACACTCAAATTAGATGTAGCAAGCAAATTTAGATACGACACATTCTAAACCCCTCATTACCTTTGGACTACATCCCCTCGAGAACTCCCACTCCTCCATTGAGACCTCTGTCCCTTCGCTGGATGCTGCGGTCAAGGCTCCATGCAACCATCGTGTTGACATAAACCGCGGCATCTCCTCCATGCCTTCGGGATATCGAATCGGTCGGTGACGCGTACTGCATCGGAATTCAGCTCGTGCTTCCTCTCGATCTTGCCTTGCAATCTGGTACTTGGCGAGCCACGTCTCCATGGAGGCATGGTGCAACATACAAAAGCGATTCACCTTCTCTTCCATTGAGGCATCCATTCTTTTTTCTACCCCATTTCCAACCACCACATCTCCAGTCAGCCTGTCATCGTCCTTCAGCGTCCATAGCATTTCATTGTCTGGTTCCACCGTTGGTAGCCATTGTGAGATATGCACTAACGCCTCTGACACCAACCAACCTTCCGCCATGCTACCTTCCGGACGAGCTCGTTGTCGCACAAAGCCTTTCAGGGTTTTCATGAAGCGCTCCAGGAAGAACATCCATCGCGTATGGACAGGTCCAGCAATCTCCACTTCATCCACAAGATGCACAAGAAGGTGAACTTGTATCATGAGCATGCTAGTGGGCAGGTATTTCTCAAAGAGACAGACCGTCTCAACTGCTCCCCGCCTTGCGGATTCAATAGAGGACATCTTAATCTCTTTCTGTGAGATCCATTGCACCAAAGTCGACAGCTTGTAAATGGCCCCGCGAATTTCTGGAGTTAGGCATCCCCCAAGTTCGCGATCGGTAGGACAAACTGCCACAAATGAGAAAGCATTAAGAATAATGGTCACTTTTCAAATTTCAAAATGTCCATGCTAATTAAAATCCATTCTGTTCACAAACCTGACATATCTTATGCCAATCATGGGATTTTAGCCCAGAAATCTGGTCATCTTTAGAAAATGCGGACTTGAGAGAACGCATCATACCCGTCGGAGTGCGGATAGACTTGATTACTTGCTTCACAATGCGCTCTTCTTTGGTAGACAAAACCCAGGGAGCGCGAGGAAGGTGCACTCCCCCTTCAGCACTCGACTGCGGCCAAAGCGCCTCCATCTTACCTACCTCCTTTAAATCCATTCGTGACCCTATAGTGTCTCTCTTTCCTGTGATGTGGTCCCATAGCAAGCTGTCCACATTTTTGAAAATATGCATGGGATCCAACAAGTGGTTGACCTGTAAGTGGGTCCAATATGGCAACTCGTAGAAAACTGAGAACCGCCACATTCCATTTGGATATGAATCCGGGTTTACCATTTTCAACTCATACCAGCTTGCAGCATTCATACGTGCTGGAGGTCGTCCAAGAAAACCTTCCCTGAGTTCATGATCCTCCGGCAAGAAAGCGGCGTGTCCTTGATATACCATCTTCTTCATGGTTCGTGACCTTCGGGAGTCTAACTGTGGCCCACACAATGGACATGCATGATAACCTGAGGTAACGAGACCTGCAAGGCGATCCACGACCTAGTGAATACTTGATTGAATGAAATAAAATATAGATATTACCGGCGAGAACAAAGGTCTGCTCACCTGAGCACTCTCCCAATCCCGAAAAGTCATGCATCGTCCACATGAGAATGGCTCGAATGTTGGCTGACCGCCGACCATCGCGCCTGCTCATATCTTGCACCGTGACCCCCTCCTCCCACAAAATCTTAAGCTCATCGACTAATGGACGAAGATACACGTCCATATTTTTTACTTTGTAGCAGCCCGGGACGAGCAAGCTAAGGATGAGATGTCCTTTCTTCGTAGAAAGCCATGGAGGAATGTTGTAGTTGACAAGCACTATAGGCCACACACTGTAAGAAGTCGAGCGCAGACCGAATGGGTTCACACCATCCATGGCGAGACCGAGCCGAAGATTCCTTGGCTCTCGCGCAAAGCCTGGGAAGGTAGAGTCAATGTGGCTCCATGCGCGCGAATCTGCTGATATTCGTTGCACTCCATCCGTGGACCTATTCTGCACATGCCACGTTGTCAAGCTTGCCATGGCAGACGTGCGAAACATGTGGTTTATGCGGGGGATGAGCGGAAAGTGTCTGAGGACTTTTTGAGGGATGGTCTGCCCTTGCAAGTCCTGTCGATACCTGTGAGCACCACACTTTGGGCATGTCTCCATAGTCTCGTATTCATCTCGAAACAATATGCAGTCGTTGATACATGCATGGATGTTATTGTAGTCCATGCCAAGCTTCTGTAAAACATGTCGCGCATCATCACGAGACTTAGGCATGGTGTTTGTAGGTGGCAATATATGATATTTCAATAACCTGAAAAAATCATAAAACACCTTGAAAAATCTATCCATGTTTGCAATAATACTGTTTAAAAAAAAAACAATGAAGTCTGTGTGCAAGGTACCTGAATAACTCAGTCACACTCGTATCGCTCCAACCGTATTTTGCTTGCACACTTAAGAGTGCAAGCAATGTCTTCAACCGAGATACTCAGCACCCATCATATAATGGTATGGATGCTTTCTCTCTAAGCAGGTCAGATGTCTCAACATCCATGGGAATCAATGCATCGATCATTGCCTCCATCTCAGGCTCCAAGATTGTAGGCAAGTCGGGAAGGTTGTCTGTCTCCTCTGGCATTGACGGTATAGATGGGCCTTGCGAGTGGTCGATTGGCTCCTGCAATCCATCCATTGCACGTCCACGAACTCTTCTAATTGGCCGCAAAGGGTGCACTCCCCCTTGGGTCGAGACATCACCCCCCTGGATACAAAATTTACCAACAGGACCCAATCTTATTGTGTATGGTTTTCAATTAGCTTGAGAGTACAATGCATGAAAAATGCTAACTTCAAATTACCGTTTGCTGAAAGTCTGCAATCGCCTGATCAATGATCTCAGATTGAAACTCGCCAAATCGTCGTACGTGTTCTATAGACAATTGGCGTTTTCGTCTAATTGCCAACTTGCATTGAGAGCAAGGACATGGGACACGCTGATTAAGATACGACTCGCGGTCTTGAACAATAGGACCTTCTTCGTTTGCCATCTTATCTACATTACAGCAAACAAGACTTAAATGGATAGCTTTATGGAGATGTACGTCAAGTTGCAAGTTGACCATAAACCTTGCATTGTATATAGTAGTCGAGAGATTTTCCGATGTTATATCTCGGCCTTGTATCATGCTCAACGATTTGTTTGTTCCGGTAGATAATTTTTTGTTATATCTCGACTTTGAGTATAAGTAATCCATTTTAAAATTAATGCGCGCCATCTATGAAATTTTATAACTATAGTAATAAAATTTATTTCAATCAATTCTACTCATAGTCATAAGACCTGAGAGAAATTATCCTATACTCAATTTAAGGGTTTCTTCTTCTATAACAATAATTTTGGGTTCATTTTGATGAAGTACGTGGCCGTATGCAAAGCACATTGCATACCATTATCAATACGTATATTATCTTAAATTTCCTTCCCTTCCCTCTCCCTCTCCCTCTCTTCCTCTCTTTCTCTCACCCTCTCCCTCTCCCTCTCGTTCTCTTTCTCTCCCTCTCTCATTTCCTCCCTCCCCCTCCCCCTCCCTCTCCCTCCCTCTTTCTCCCTCTCCCTCTCCCTCTCCCTCTCCCTCGCTCCCTCTCCCTCCCCCTCCCTCTTTCTTTCCCTCTCTCATTTCCTTCCCCTCCCCCTCCCTCTCCCTCTTCCTCTCCCTCTCCCTCTCTTTCTCTTTTTCTCCCTCTCCCTCTCTATCTCTCTTTCTCTCTCATTTCCTAAACAAGCAAAAAATAAAGTGATTTAAACATCCTCCAAGCAAAAGGGAGAGGGAGAGATACAATGCACTCTCCCTCTCTTTCTCTTTCTATCCCTCTCTCATTTCCTTCCCCTTCCTCTCCCTCTCACTCTCTTTATCTCTCATTTCCTCTCCTAAACAAGCAAAAAATAAAGTGATTCAAACATTAAACAAGCAAAAGGGAGAGGGAGGGAGAGAGAGAATGCACTCTCCCTCCTTCTCCCTCTCTTTCTCTTTCTCTCCCTCTCCTATTTCCTCCCCCTCCCTCTCCCTCTCCCTCTATTTCTCTTTCTCTTTCTTTCCCTTTCCCTCTCCCTCTCCCTCTCCCTCTCCCTCTCTCTTACTCTCTCGTTTCCTCTCCTAAACAAGCAAAGAAGAAAGTAATTTAAACATTAAACAAGCAAAAGGGAGAGAGAGAGAGAATGCACTCTCCCTCTCTTTCTCTTTCTCTCCCTCTCTTTCTCTTTCTCTCCCTCTCTTTCTCTTTCTCTCTCTCCCTCTCCCTCTCCTTCTCTTTCATTTCCTCTCCTAAACAAACAAAAGAGAACGATTTAAACCTTCAACAAGTAAAAGAAAGAGAGAGGGAGACTCACCAATGAGATATGGCGAGCGTGGGCGGCTTCTCTTTGCAACGAGGGCTCCTCCTCTCCTTCACGAACAACGACGGTGGCGGTGGCGGCGGCGGCGGCGGCGGCAAGTCTCTTCCTCCTCTTCTCTCACAAAGCCTTGGCTCTCTCCCTCACTCTCTCCCTCGCTCTCGCTCTCAAAAGGCGAAGAAAACAAAATGAAAACGGCGCTCTGGTTTCGGCCGCGCTTTTTTTCCTTGCGGCGTCGCAATCGGCGTCGCTATATGCGTCGCAAATGCGACGCAAATAGTGACGCATATAGCGACGCCAATTGCGACGCCTATAGCGACGCCGATATCCGCCGTCGCTAATCGGCGTCACTATTGCCCCATTCCCTTGTAGTGTTTTGGCGATGAAAGGATAGTCCTCGCGGAGATATCAACAACGATAGGGGTGTACTACCAAAACATATATGGAATGTAGATTTCAAAGAGATTTTGTAAAACCCTGGCTGTAATAGATCCCATGTAAAATGTTATGAATATGAATATAATTTTTTTGTCGTGTCTTATTTTTGTTTATTCACTTGTTATTTGTTTTATTTATGTCTTTGAGTTATTGTTACATGCGTTCAAACAAATACATATTGCGCACAAACTCGATAAAGCACTACGTATTAAATTTAGGATACGAATCATGTTGCATATAAATCTGATAAATAAACGTAATATTCAAGTAAAAAACAAAAATAAACGATGCGTATGACAAACTACATTGTACGCAAATCCAACAAATATCGGTTTTCATTACTTCAAGAGAAGATTACAAATTACATTATATTGGTGATGAGATATCATTTGGCACTAAGTACATCTACTCTCTCCTAGGTTTCTTTGAGCTACACTCCCCATGGTCAGAGCTATTCTTGATCATAGGCAGCAACACATTTTGCCCTAGTAGTTCCTACCTAATGACATTGGGGTCTTTAACACCAACAACCATGCCACGGGCCACCATGGAAAAAAGTGACCCAGACCTAGTACTAGAGAATAAGTAAAGGAGCTTTGAACGTCGAAGCAACACTACTTTCTCCAAGCTAGAGTTGGTTGGGATGGTCTTAAAGGGTCGAGCCTTTGTTAGTGCCCTCAACTTCAAGAAGTTCTCAGAAAAATTCGGAGAGCATGTCTTATGGAATACAAAAATATCGCTCACAAGCTAGCCAATATACTCCTTCAATCCTAAGTCTTGCACCCTTTCTTGGCTACCAGATCGGCCACCTTGTCTAAATGAAAATTCATCTATATAGACAATGTCCTGCATCACACAAGTTAAGTGCCAGACTCACTGTGTCAAACTCACTATGCAAGGAGTGTGGTAAAGATATATACATCGGATTTTCATTAAAATTTACTAGTAGGGCCCCTAAGGAATCTGGAGTGTGCACATCAAATTTTACCGAGATCAGGCCCCCAGAGCTGCCCTGGCCGGAGGCTCACGTATGGGGGCTTGAATCTACAGATCGGGCCCCTAGAGCTACCCTGGCCGGAGGCTCGTATCTGGGGGCTTAAATCTACAGATTCAGGTCCCCCAGATGCGAGCCTCTGGCCAAGGCAGCTCTGGGGGCCCGATCCTAGTAAAATTTAATATGCACACTCCTGATGCCCTAGAGGCCCTATTGGTAAATTTTGATGCAAATTCCATAACATTAATCCGATAACATTACCTTCTCTACATCATCTATTTGTTGTTGTAATGGAGCATCCAAGTCTGCTCCTGTTTTTAGCTGGGCCACCCTTGTCTCTCCCTTGGGAAGATACTATGCAGTCGGGTTGAGGTCAAAAAATGCTTTCTTGCAACCGCTCGAACTCCTCATGTGAGATCTCATACTGTGGCGCCACATTCTCAATCTGCTCTTGGATGCTCACAATGGCAGAGATGTCATCAACACTTGTGCTATCATATCGAGCCACCTCATCAACATGTGCTGGCGTATCTTGTATATCAAAATCTATAAAATCATCAGGTGCATCACACACCATGATACAATATAGCTCTTCTTCCCTTAGCTCCAAAATTTCTAGTACATCCTGTATAAGTAAATATTCCACCCCCTCGATGATGATAGCATCATGGAGAGAAGCGAGGGGTGGCTCATCGCTTGTCGGCATCTGAACAGGCCAAGGAGGTGGGTGCACAATGGCTAAGCTTTGTGTTGCCTCTACTCTCAAATCGAGTGTGATCTCTTCATGGTCCCTCTCGAAATACTCTAGCTGTGCCCGAGAGGGTGTGTCGATGTTTCCTCACTGTCCTCTTGCACCTCAGTGCACAAAACATATCTGGCAAATGCTGCATCGCGCTCGATGAGATTCATCGTGGCGCAGCCCTGGGATAAGGTGGGCACTCCTCTGGCACAAAGATACTACCCCACATGCATGAGGGCTCGATTTATTACCTTTGCATGGCTTGATCCAGGACGTAAACTATATAGGAAATCTATGGGGACCCACCTGAGAGCAGAGTTCGGAATAGAGCAGGTGAGAGAGTTTGTCGCATCACAAAAATGCCAATATACTAGAGCTAGGATCTACGGCAAAAAGTGAGCTCTCTAGACTCAAGGTCGTGCAAAACCTAGGGTATATCTGGTCTCCTATGTGTGCATAGCATGTGGAGCTAATCCATGCGGTGAAGGCGGGAGTGGTAGCCATGGCACATAAAGGGAGAAGGGAGGAGAGCACAAGTGTAGGAAAGTAGAGAATGAAAGTGGAAATGAGTTTGGAGTTATAGCTTTTATGTATCTAGGGTTTCAAATAAAGGTTCTTTTTTAATACTAAAATTTCAAATTAAAACTCTTACCTTAGTTTCTTTATTTCAATACTTTAAAGAAACCGTTAGAATTACTCATACATACAAATGCTTCATTCTACATTATTATATCCTCGAATATACTTGGATCGCTGAGTACATGCAAGTCCAACTACAGAAAATATTGAAATTTTTTAAGAAAAGAAATCTAAAATACCTTCAAAATCCCTTGGATCCAATTTAATATTTAATTTTAAGAAATAAGTAGAAGAGATAAGTTATAATATATCATTATGCAAAGACAATATTGCATAGATTATAGAACTCCAGCCTGCAATTTAATTATGATTTTAACCAGCATGATTGACTAATTACAGTATGTATTATCACACACTTGGATCTTAGTAAACTAAGATTATCTAAATTGAAAGTACTCAAAAGTTCAAAAAAAGTTTATATTCGTTCTTTAGATAAAAAAAATTACAAGGATTCCACTATTTCAAGGATATGTGGAGAAGCACATTGTTTAAATGTCATGGATTGCTCACTACGAATCCTAACCTTTCTATTATCTAACTTGAAATAGAAGTTGCAGAGAGGCTCATTGGACATTAATTGGATTTCTTGTCTCTGAAAAGAAATGGGCCAATGGCACTGCCCACAAAAGGATTATGACCATTCCACAAGATAACCACATCTATGAGAACTGTATGTGTCTCATCTCGAGTATCTTGATCCAAGCTGATCCACTCCCCTCGCAAAAGTCACCATCTTCTATATCGAAAGCGAATGCACAAAGTTTGTCTAGCGATGAAATACTTGTAATAAAAACAAAAATAATGGTAAGTAAATGAGAATAACATAACAATTCATCTAAGCAAGACCTATATCAATCAAATTAAGGTATTCAAAGTAGTAAAAAATATTTACCTGAATGTGAGATCAAATTGGTTGACCCTGCATTCAATCGTCTCATCAAAATGTGTTCTTTTGACTTGCCAAGTCTCACCCAATAGCTGACTCATCCATTCCTCGAATGGACACTTGCATTGATAAGTAATCTTTGTTTTCTTCAGAATATCACATGAACCAAACAAACGTGCAAACAACAAGGATAGAGTAAACCAACTAAGATGCACATCTTTGGAGCCTGTGGTGGGTTTCATAGCACTATTGATGTCAGATTTTATCTTGGATTTACATGCTCCTAACAACTCCAAGCTACCAATCAACCATTCACCACTAGATAGTGGCGGCAATGGGACATGCTGCAATCTCTGGCTTTCAGCTACTACATACAATGAATTATAAAAATATATATTTTGAGTTGCAAGTTGACTTGTAGAGTTATTATCATAGATCAAAGAACCTATGTCTTCATGTCAAATATGTATCTTGCCGCTCAAACATTCCACATTTTGCCATTCATGCAAAGTTGATGGATATAGAGCTATCAGTAAAACAAGATTGAATTAGAACACTGCAAAGATTGATAAAAACAACTCTGATGCAAAAGAATAAACAATGATAAAATTTAAAAACTTACTGTTTTGTTTATAATTTGCCATGTAGTTCTTGTCGTATACAGAGATTTATCTGTGCATATAAGACCAACACTTCTGTTACTGTACTTGTTTCATTGAACACTTTTCTGAACTCTAAAATTCTACCTTTCCAATGTTTGCTAGGGTTTGCAACATTCTTACGCCTGACCTTGAAACTCCCTCAAGTACTTGGGTGCATCAAAATCTAATCCAACGTATAGTACTTATCACAAATCCAATTACTCACATTATCTTTCCTATTGAAGACCTCCACTGCAAGTATGTTACTGATGTTTTTCCTCCATGAAGACATCTATAGTAACCAAACACAAAAGTTACCTATCAACGTGTGTATAATTTGTAAATGTTCTTTCCAAATGAAATGAAGTTTAAATGGAGTAATTTTAAAAAAATATTGTACCTGTAATTCTTTTCACAAAGAAGCCCAAAGATGTTGAACACGAAGTTGACTTATAACAAGACCATTGTTCCTTTACTGACAAATTCCTAGAATACAAAAACAAAAGAAATATCGAGTCAAAGCATACATATAACTTACATAGGCTTTGCCCAAATGAGTTGAAACTTAACCATGGAGCAACAGAAAAAAGTGGCAATATATCTGTGGCTCTCTTTTAAAGAAGCCCAAAGATGTTGAAGAAGTTGAGTTTTTAAAAAATCATTATTCTCCACCCTAAAAGACTTTGGGAGTAAAAAAACAAAGGAAAACTCAGCATGCATATAGCTTGCATACATTTTGTCCAAACAAGATAAAATTTAACCATGGAGCAACAAAAAAACAAGACAGCATACCTGTAACTTTGTTTACAAAGAAACCGTAAGATGTTGAAGAAGAAGTTGAGTGTTCAAAAGATCATTGTTCTTAACTATAAGAGACTCCTAGAGTACCAAAACAAAAGAAATTACATATTAGAGAATGCACATAACTTGCACAGGTTTTGTCCAAATGAGATAAAACTTTACCATAGAACATTCATGGAAGAGAACAATATACATGTAAAGTTTTGTGAAGAAAATCTTAGGGCTTTGGTAGAACAAGCTCTGCTCTCATAAAACGTGTGAAACTTACTCTGTGTTTGTGTAGAGGAAATGAAATTTCACAGGGTTACAAATAGGGCAAGCAACAATGAGGCTGTAAGATTTTGTCAGGAAAGAAGAAGCAGGGAAAGAGATATGATAAATTTGAGATCCGCCTAAGAAAGAGGGGAAAACTGAAAATGGGAGAAATGAAAAGTCAAACATAAAAAAATAAGAAAATGAAAATTCAAGTCACAAACTTCCAAGAAGTGTCAGCATTGTATTCCCCACATTTCCCCTTATTTTATTGCAGAGGAAAGATTTATAAGGGCAAGATATGGCTAGAAGATTCATATTACATGAATCTGAAATCCCAGCTCTCTCATTGGTTAGGCCTATATTTCTTTATTCACTCCTTAAGGGGCAAAAAACAGAGTCCATATTTCTCCTAATGGATGACATTCTCATCTATAGCAAGAATAGAGATGAACATTTGAAGCATGTCAGAGAAGTCCTTATTACCCTGAGAAGGCACAAGCTCTTTGCAAAGGAAAGCAAGTGTACTTTTATGGCTGATGAAGTAGAATACTTGGGTCATATAGTTGGTGAGAAAGGGGTTATGGTTGATCCAAAGAAAGTTCAATGCATCAAGGATTAGCCTATACCACAGAATTCTACTTCACTACGAGGATTTATTGGACTATCTTTCTTTTATAGAAGATTCATCAAGAATTATGCCCATATAGCAGCTCCTCTTACTAATAGGTTGAAAAAGGAAGCTTTCTTTTGGGATGCTACAACCACTAAGAGTTTCAATGAGCTGAAAAGTCTACTCGTTTCAGCACCTATTTTAGTGTGCCCAGACTTTTCCAAGGAGCTCACTATATTTGCTTATGCTAGTGGTAGAGATATTGGGGCTGTTTTATGCCAAGACCATGGTGTTATTGCTTATGAAAGCAGGAATTTGGATGATAAAGAAAGAGAGCTCCATGTCTATGAGCAGGAAATACTAGCCATTCTTCATGCGATCAAGAAGTGGCATCACTACATTTATGGCAGCCATTTTAAGGTGAAGAGCGATCATCGTGTGCTAAAATATTTCCTCTCTCAGCCAAATCTTTCTCCCAAACAAAGACGATGGTTAGCTACACTTCAAGGATATGATTTTGAGATTTCTTATATGGCAGGCAAGGATAATGTAGTGGTTGATGCTTTATCCAGGATGTGGGCATGCTCTGTTTCTAGCATTTCTACCATATATAAGGATTGGATCCAGGACATTCAAGAAGAATATCTTTTAGATGAGCACACTGCCAATATTATGAATAAATTACAGCAAGATGATGGATACGAATATCCCAATTTCAAATGGCAAAATGGACTTCTTTGGTTTAAAGGGAGAGTATATTTGACCCCTCAGTCATCATTTAGATCTCGAATCTTACAGGAGATTCATTCTTCTCCTTTGCCAGGACATATTGGATTGTTTAAAACCTTTGACAAGATCCATAAATGCTTCTATTGGAAAGGACTTTGGAAAGATATTAAGGAATATGTGATGCAATGCTTACCATGTCAATAGAATAAAGACTCAAATCTATTGCCTAGTGGACTACTTCAGCCTTTGCCTATTCCACATGGTAAATGGACTGATATCAGCATGGATTTTATTACAGGACTTCCTACCACTAAGTAGGGCTAGAATAGTATTTTTGTTGTGGTTGATCGTCTTATGAAATTAGCCCTCTTCATACCCACCAAAGTCCAATATTTAGCCAAACAAGTGGCGGATCAATTCATGGAAGCGATTTTCAGACTTCATGGATTACCTATGAAGATTGTTTCTGATAGGGATTCCAAGTTCCTGGGAAATTTTTGGAAAAGTCTTTTTACTTTCATGGGTACAAAACTAACTCCAAGTACTGCCTATCATCCATAAATAGATGGCCAAACTGAAAGGGTCAATAAATGGTTAGAAATCTACCTCATACACTTTTGCCATGATACATAGAATGCTTGGGATCATTGGATTCATCTTGCAGAGTTTTGTTATAATAATACTCATCACATGAGTATTGGTATGTCACCATTTGAGGCATTATATGGATATAAAGTCCAAGTACCTTCAGCATTATTTCATGATGAAGTGAATTCTCTTGCTAGAGAAGAGTTGGAAAAGATGGAAGCCTTAATGAAGCAGTGCACAGAAAATATGAGGAAGGCACAAGAGACAATGAAATCATATGCGGATGATAAAAGAAGGCATGTGACTTTTGAAGAAGGAGAATGGGTATTTTTGAAAGTACGTAAATCTCATTATGCTTCTCTCAAGGGTGGACATAATAAGTTTGCTCATCGTTATTATGGTCTATATCAAATCATTAAGAAAGTTGGGGATCTTGCTTACCAACTTGATTTACCTTCTACCACACACATTCATAATGTTTGTCACGTGTCTCAACTCAAGAAGTACATTGGGCCTAATATATAAGTTCTTGAAGAACTACCTCCTCTTGATAAAGATGGCTTAATCATCTATGAGCCCGATAGAATTGTTGGCAAGAGAGAGAAGGTTCTAAGGAACTGTATTGTTATGGAATATCTTATCAAGTGGAAGGGATTGGCTGAAAGAATCATCTTGGCAACATGCTACTTATTTGGATCCGTTTCCATGGCTTCTTCAAGAAAATAGTTAGTTCATTGCACATGGACAGCTTGTTGAATTCATTTTCTATCATGAAAATAATTTTTTTTGCTTATTCTTTCTATTTTAATTTTTTCTTATATTTTTTCTCTCTCTTTCCCTAACCATTTTAAAATATTTTTCTTATTCTCTTTGCCTCTCTCCCCATTTTAAATTTTTTTGCCTCCTCTCTCATTTTACCTTTTTCTCCTCTTGTTTTCTTATTCTCTCTTTTTCTCATTTTACTTTTTTTCTTATTTTTCCTGCTTTATTTATTTTCCGTATTCTGTCTGTCTGTCTCTCTCTCCCCCAATCCATTTAAAATCTTTTTCTTATTCTTATTCTCTGTCTCTCCCCATTTTAAAAAATTTTCCTTGCTCTCTCTCCCCCCCCTCTCTCTCTTCGATCTCTCTCTCTCATCCGCCTATCTACTAGCCGTGGTGAGTGCTAGTCCTATGCCACCTTCCTTTTGCGCGTGTTCCCCCGCCTGTGGTTGTCCGCAGCCCTACTTGTCGTTGCCCGTTGCCACACCCGTATGGGCCTGCTCACCCACTGGCCGCCTGCCCCTTCTTGCCTGCCTCCTGTTTTCGCCTTCCTACTTGCCTCCTTTCTTCTGTGCCCGCTACCTCGCCTGTGGTTGCCTACTACCCCGCCTGTGCTGCCCGCCACCCCTTCATTCTTACCTTTCATCTGGTCACCACTGCCGACCGTGCTTTCTTCATGTCACATGCATGAGGGTGAGAGAGAGAGAGAGAGAGCGAGAGTGTACCTTCCCTTCCCTGTGCACTGTATGTCTTGCTCCACCCAGGTCAGCTTGTGCCACCAGGCCTGCTGAGCCATGCGCTCATGCTATCCCACCTTTCTTGCCCTGCCCAGTTGCCTTGGTTGGCGAGAAGAGCGATCCGGCTCCACAGGCGCATGAGAGAGAGAGAGAGAGAGAGAGAGAGAAGCGTCTGGCTACTTGGAGAGAAACTCCCCTCGGCCACTTGCTCACCCCTCCCCCCAGTTTTGTGCCGCTCCCTGCCATTACGGCATGTTGACCCCACATGTTGTCGTCTTGCCACCTACCTCGGCCGCCAATACTACCTCCCGTAGCCACTACTGCTACAAGTCGCTAGCCAAACATGCCACCCCAGCCATCTGTGCTGCAGCCTGCGGCTTCCTACCACTCGAAGAGAGAGAGACTCTCTACTTTGCTCTGTCACCAACCATCCCGCCACTATTGGATACACACACACACACTCTCTCTCTCTCTTCTCGCAACTCCTATCGTAGAAGCCCCTGAGAAAGAGCTCTGTTGCCAGCCATCCTGCCATTACGAGAGAGAGAGAGAGAGAGAGAGAGAGCAAGTTGCTTCGGTTGTAGCCGTCAAAAGCACCCAGTCCCCACCCCCTGTTTCCACTCGCAGAGCAGAGCACAAGAGGAGAGAGAGAAAGGGAGAGCTCTGCAATATCTAAGGGAGAAGAAATTCGGGAGAGAGAGGGGCGAGGCCCCCTCCACTTGAATATGTGGATGCATTGAAGTGAAATCAGGTTTGGGAACTGCTGGCACGTTTGGAAATATTTTGGTAGTTTGGTGATTATCAAAGTCACATCCAAAATAATACAGTAGTATAGATAAGAAATCGTGACAACTTGAAGCATTGACGTGCAACAACGACATTGATCGGCGATAATCTGTTAATTATAGTGATGGAAATGGTGGGTTTAGCCAGAATAAGAGGTGGTTTGGAAGTGCAACAGTGTTGAGAACACATTGGCTATTGTCGATGATAGGCAATATGATTTTCTAGGTTGTTAATGCAGTGATTTAGGAGGCGGACACAGTGTCCTCACTACAACCTCTTTCAAGTGGTTTTCTCCATGCATCTTGTCATTCTTTTTGGGAAAGGGAGGAATCTCTTTACCTCCAATCGTTCAAATAAATAATTGACCTTTAGAAATTAAAAAAAGGAACTATCAGCTAGTTGTACTAACATGCTACACAAACCAACTAACATGCTACATAAACCAACTGTGTCTTGGAAAAGACATCATCCATTAGATTGAGCTAAGCCTTGAAAGGCCTAGTTGATAAGCTTTGTAGGCTTCTAGTATGATGGATCTCTTAAATCTCTATCTTGGCATTAACAACATGAAGAACGAACTTTTTTTTCTAAATTTAATCAATAATGAAGAGAAAGAAAAGAAATATTCTATTATGAGCTTATTTCATTACAACAAACTCCCAAAGATTGATGGAGAAAGAGGAGAGAGATTATTACCTTGGAAAGGGAGTATCCACTCTAATTAAAAAGGAAAAATAAATCTAGAATCACAAACCAATATATAATAGCTTGGATAAGTAGACAATAGCATGTATCTTGATGTTGTGAAGTCTTCAAGATGGATGCATGTCTTCTTTCTTGATGTGGTCAAGCTAGCCAATTGTGCTCTTCGATGCCAATGTTGATAGCCTTTATCATACAAGAGGGAAAATTTGAAAGAAAATACAACTTGAACAATTTGCAAAGCAGAAGAGAAAATCCACAAAGCATGCATGACACAGGATTGGGTGCAATCTCTCCCCATGTATAGGTGAGCACTTTCCCCATGCATGCATTTATAATATTGAATTAAGCTTTTATGCTCAAAATAAATTGAAGAAATCTTTTTGTGTTCTTGCTTTTCCTTTTCTTACACTACTTGCTTTTGTATAAATAAATCTAGCACATCCTATTCTAAATAGCTTTACATCCAAAAAATAAATTTTAACTCTTGTAATAAATACATATCTATTATCCATGTGCATATGCAAAGTCCTTGTGCTTATAAGCACCTAGAAAATATAATATTACCACGTTGTATAACGAAAAATTTCCAATAATATTTCTTTTTTTATGAAGTATATAATTTTCAAGTATTAAATTGTGTATCCCAAAAATAATAATTCTTCATAACGTTGTCTAATAATCTACTCACCACAACACAAAACACAATAGTATCCTTTAGTTTATCTATCTACTAGACATAATGCAACTAGTATCACATGTAAGCATCATGCGATAAGTCACGAATCACATGGCAAATAAACAAAATCCATAATAAGTAAAAACAACTTATTTCCATAGTGACTCTAGTAAATTACCATGATAAATATAATTCCATAACACCTTCATCAATAAGAGTTTCAATGCATGCTCTTGTTTTGCTATTATTTTGACCCCGAGGTAGGTTGGGCTTATTCATTTCTTATCTTTAAAATCAATGGTCATGACCTTGACCTTTCAAATTAAGATGTTGCATCACATAAAACCTTGTTCATTTTCAAAGAAGAACCTTGACCTTTCAAAGTGAGATGTTCAAATAAATGGTTATGGCCTTCATATGATTTTCTAATGAAGGTTCTTGTCTTTTTAGGACAATCATCTAAGATGTGCATTGATAGGTGGCATTCCAATTCTCAACCATTTGTATCGACGAGTAATGCACTTCTTTTCGTCTTCTATAACCTAGCATCATGGTTGAAATAGAGTGGTGGCCCATGAGGATTATTGTGTTACCCTCTCTATTGTATATCTTGTAGGGGTTGGTGTACTCCTCTTCCTCAATTAGTTCTTCCACATTATGTATTGGTGTACAACTCAAAGGATGAGTAATGATCATGTTGGGGAATTATGTTATGGCTTGAAGGATTAGTTTCAGCTCTTTCTACTCTCTCCTCTTGCTCTAGGTTCATGAGTTATGTGGTGAGGTTGTCCCCATATCTAACTACTATAGAATGCATGATGAATAGGTCCTTGAGAAAAGAGGATTGAGACTCCGCAGTATTGTCAAGCCTTGTGAACCAAGCTCTCCCCTTGTTATGTGTACCAAAACATAAGGGTAGTGTCTTCTTTGAGTCTAAGGTGAGGCTATTGGCCTCATAGACTTGTTCAAAATTCTCTATGAAGTTTTAGGGGTCATCTTCTACTCTATACTTCTCTATTTGCTTTGTAATTAAGGAAATGTTTGCTTGATCCTTAGAACTAGGTGTGACACCTAGTCCCAAGAGTAGAAAATTGGCCATGTTGATTCCATTATGGAGGGCGTAGGTGTTGTTAAGTAATATCATATACATTAGATCAATGAGTCGCGTGTACATCTTGTAAGCTAATAGCTAATTTTTGACTCTGAGAAGTACTTAAAAATAGCCAAAAAATCCAAATTTCAAGGGAAAAATAGACTTCGTCGAAGGTGGCAGCTATAGTCAATACGATTTTAAGCGGCAAGCCCCAAAAGTGCTTGAAAGACCCACCGAGCGATGGTTGGGGAATTTTCATAATTTTTCCGACTGTCATATGACACTCTGGGAGATGTCCAACAATAGGGGACTTCAAGACGGTTGAGAAAAAAAATAAAATCTGACACCGGATGTGGAAATGGGGGTTATCGAAGTGGAGGGCCAAAGTGGAGGTAGTCTCATATTTGTAAGTTCAAACACTGTAGCAAACAGAGCAAAATTATGCTTGCAATATGAGAGGATTCATGAAGAGAATTGAGTCTCAAATAGGCTTTGCTAGATGGAAGGCTTTGCTTAAAGTTTATGGGCTTTAAAGAAGCTTACATCTACCATGAAGAAGCTTGGATTGAGGTTCAGAATCAACATCAAGGCATGAAGAGTACTGAGGGAATCAATTCTCAACTTTGAGACTATCCCTTGAACTTCGAACAGTCACCATTGAACTTCTTTGGCACGTTGATCTTGGGTTCTCTTGTTGTTGGGGGTTGATAAACACATGAAATCATCTGATCACTTCCTCTATTGTTCTGTAAGTCTCGAATCTAGTCTTGCATCTCTTGAAGCACAGGACCTAGAAGCATAGGGTGTTCTATTTGAAGTTGCACTTGTTGTTCATCTAAGTTTTGAATTTGTTGTTGGAGGTTTTGAAGGGAGGCCACGATTCTTTCAAGGGTCATCTCATTTATTAGCCAAATGAGTTGTACTGCCATATATATAGTTTTTAAATTATTTTTTGGAAGAGTTAGCAAATTGATGAGACTTGTGCCTCTGAGAATGTTTATTATGCAGTTCTTTGTAGTCATATCTGGAGGAGTGATGTTGAAATGTCCATTAGATATGCGAGAATGTCGGTGGGATTTATGATGCCTATGTTTGAGGAGGAGGTTCGCTGCCAAGAGGGTTTTGAGTTATTCCAAGGAGAACAACTATATTTTTCACAAGACCAAAATGAAATTTCAAAAGATTACCCAGACCTCTCGGCCCAGGTGGTAAACTCGTTGAATTCATTAGTGTAGCGCGCATGCGGCCCAAAACATCTAAGGGCATCACAGACTTGTTATTGCCTCAAACTTCCATGGCCTAGACAGCCATAGTCCCTCTAAGAAGTTGGCCACGAAGAGGATCCTTCGTGTAACTAGTTAGCAGGCCGAGGTCTCGTTCGTTAATGGAATTAACTAGACAAATCACTCCACCAACTAAGAACGGCCATGCACCACCACCCATAGAATCGAGAAAGAGCTCTCAATCTGTCAATCCTTACTATGTCTGGACCTGGTAAGTTTCCCCGTGTTGAGTCAAATTAAGCTGCAGGCTCCACTCCTAGTGGTGCCCTTCCATCAATTCCTTTAAGTTTCAGCCTTGCGACCATATACTCCCCCGTCTTCAGAGTGTCTTCCATAAATTTGATATCTAGCTTCTACAATCTCAGTTATTGAGCTTTATTGCTGATCGCTCGTTATTTACAGAGTCCTTTTTTCAAGACCTTAATTTTCATTGTTCTATTTATCCCTTAGATCCTGTAGATCTTATTTCTTATTCCCTCATGTCTTATCGTTTCCCTCTTTATATTTCTCTTCTTTCATCTAGTCCTGACACCATTCCTCTCTTATCCTTTACCCCTTCAGGATTTCCTCATTTTCCTATTTTTACTACATGTCCTTTCATTGCTGATCCGACATTATCTCCTACTCCTTCTGAAACTCCACCTATCATACCTCTTATTCCTTCTATTTTTCCAGCACAATACCTTCATACCTTTTTGATGTATTCCCTGTCTTTTCCACCTTCTTTATCCCTTCATTTACCTTCCTTTTATTATCTATCCTATCCTCCATTACAATGCTCTCCTTTTATTCCATTGCCCTCTCTATCTGATCACATTAACCTTCCTCCTCAGACAGTGTTGGATACACCAGGGTATGATTCATCGAGGATAATGGACACTACATGATTCTATGACATGACCAATGTTTAACTGGAATTTTATTCCAGGGTCTTGGGATACCTCTGCAACATGTTCGAACTCTTGCCTCCATTTTGCTAGAGTACATGTTACTTCTCGGGATACCACTATTCACCTTGCAACTCATTTTTGCTGGTATCTTGCTCTCTCTCCTTCTCTTCTTCTCTCCTTCTCCTCTTTCCCTTCTCTCTCTCCTTCCCTTTTTCTCTCCCTCCTCTCTTCTCTCTCCCACTCCCTCCTTTCTTCTCTCTCCCACTCCTTCTTCTCTCCTTCTCCTTCTCTCCCTCTTCTTCTCTTCTCTCTCCCTTCTCCCTCTCCTTCTTTTCTTCTCTCTCACTTCTTCTCTTCTTCTCTCCCTCTCCTCTTCCTATTCTTCTTCTTTTCTCTTTTTCTCCTACTCCCTCTCTCTCTCCTTCTCTTCTCCTCCTCTTACTACCTCTTCTTCTTCTTCTTCTTCTTCCACTCTTCTACCTCTTCTTCTTCCTCTTCTACTTCTCTCTCTCCTTCCCCTTCTCTCCTTCTCCTTCTCTCCCTCTTCTTCACTTCTTCTCTTCTCTCTCCCTCTCCTCTTCCTTCTTCTCTTCTCCTTCTCTTCTTCTCCTTCTTCTCTTCTCCTTCTTTTCTTCTCCTTCTCTTCTTCTCCTTCCCTTCTCCCTCTTCTCTTCTTCTCTTCTCCTTCTTTTCTTCTCCTTCTCTTCTCCCTCTTCTTTTCTTCTCCTTCTCTTCTTCTCCCTCTTGTCTTCTGCTCTGCTCCTTATTTTCTTCTCCTTCTCTTCTTCTCCTTCTCTTCTCCCTCTTCTTCCTCCTCCCCTTCCCCTTCTCTCTCTTTCCCTCCTTCTTCCCTTCTCTCTTTCTCTCTTTCTCTCTTTCTCTCTTTCTCTTCTTCCCTCTCTCTCCCTCCTTCCCTTTCTCTCCTCCTTCTTCACACTCTCCACGGGGGCCCGCAGCCATCAACTGAATGAGGAGGGGGGGCTTGTGGACGCTGAAAGGGGGCCACTGGACAGGATGACCGGTAGGGAGGTGGCGCTTGTAGCAACGGGGGGGACTTGTGCCTGACGAGGAGGAGGGGTGGTCTTATAAAGGGGGGCCGCAATTGTCCGCCGCCACCTGGACTGCATGCCCCTCCTTTCCCCACTTCACTCCCTCTCTCTCTCTCCCTGACATACTGTCAGGGGGGAGGGAGAGGGAAAATTTTTTGAAAAAAATAAAAAGGAGGGGAGTTTCTATGGGGGGAGGCACGGGGCACACTGGGGGGGGATGTTACATCCTCTCCCCCTCAGAGGAATCGAGATGTCCTCATCTCGAATGTGCTTAGGGTTCATTGATAACAAGTTATCATTGGGTTCTAAAACCTGTGGGTTAGGACCCATCACGCTTTCGCTGCGCAACTCTGATTACTCAAATTCTTATAATAACAACTTTCCATAACTCATAGGGTTCAATAGGATTTATTCCAAGTACAAGACTTATTACCTCAAGAGGATCTTCCTAGGATGTCTAGTCATCCTCAAAGGTTACAACAGGCTCCAAGCCTTCATCATCATGTGGTTCATAATATGAGCCAAAAGTGGAGTTTAGACAGCTTCCTTTGACTGCACGTTCCTAATTCTCAGGGTCCAACTCAGGACAATCTGTTTGGATGTGTCCTAATTCATTGCAGTGGAAACATCGGCGGTTGGGGCATCTCTTACAGATGTGTCCTATCTCTCCGCACTTGTGGCACCTCTTGTCTTGATCCTGTGAGTCATCTTCATCATAGTTGCTTGATTTAAGTTCTTGGACGATTGGATTCGCTTGGAGTAATGCGTCTTGCAAGTTCGTTGGGCGCATTGATTCCAATCAAGTGTTTATGGGTGGATTCAACCCAGCACAGAACTTTGATACCTGTTGTGTCATATCCATTGGGGGTACATACTTTAGGAGTGAATCGAACTTTGAATAATATGCTTCAAGGGATAATCCTAGCTGCTTCAAGTCATGGAATTCATTCATCTTTTGTGTGGGGTAGGCAGGTGGCAAATACCTCCCTCACACAGCTTCCTTAAGCTTATTCCAAGTGGCTGTCCCCTCCGAGATCACTTGGTCTTTGCACCACTGTTTCCACCAAAGTCTGCTTTGCCTGTAAGCTTAAGTTTGGCAAGCATGGCTTGGTTAGCAGGTGCAGTTCTTCCCGTTGCCTCAAAATAGTCCTCCATGGACTCAATCTAGATCTCGGTGTCAGCTTGAATAGTCCTTTCCTTGCCATTAAACTCGGGTGGCTTAATTTGCTTGAGGAGGAACTTCTTCTCTTGCATGTCAGCATTCCTGGGTGCAGAAGGTGCCTGACAATCAAGACATACCACTTAGATTATTTCTGTTTAGGATATGTCTATGAACAGAACATTAATCAATCATGTATCATTAAGAAGTTTTTGCTCCAATACCAACTGTAACGTGCTCGTTCCTCAAATCACGGGACACGTCTTAGCAGTCCATCGAGAGATATTTCTAGAAGATGTCACCCGGCACTCCCAAGGAATGACACGAGGTTTGCCAACTAGAGTCTCTCGAGCCTGCCCCACAACGAAACTTATCTGGCCGTTCCCACGAGGATCGACCTGAAGTCCGGGTTCCTAGCCAACATTGTCAAAGGTCATAGACCGACTTTTTCCTAACATTTCTCGTTAACATTTTCTTTGAGGAAAGCTCTCGGCTAACCGAGACCACCCTTCCATCGGATAGACCCATTGGTTACATCTCCACCACGCTTCTCTCGGGGGTTGATTTAGTTATCTAATTACCTACCACGTTATGTTTGACACATAAAAGCAGCTTCCTTAGTTAACCCATTAGTCACAGGTTCCTTTACGTAATTTAGGGCATAAACACGAAGACAATATAAAACAGGATCCGACACTTCCTTAACTTATCTTCAGATTAATGTTTGTCTCCTGCCCATACAGGAGAATTAAGTGTTCCTTTCTGCCTTCACAGAAAAAGTCCTTCCGTCTCCCAACAACAAAACTCGTAGGTTTATCCTCCCAAGATTCTGCCTTTTAACTAGTATCAAGGCCTCGAGATTCCATCTCAAGTCAGGTAGCACACTTGTGTAGGGTCCGGAGGCATTGGGATTTATGGCTAGAGCCCCCACTGGCACCCAAGCGTTCTCCTACGCCAAGTAATTTCCATGGAAAGACCTCTCACGATGGGTTCGGTCCACATTCTCGGCGCGGATTCACAACCCCCTTGGTTAGGGTTTGGTGGTTTGCGGGGGGTAGCTAGCGCCATCCTTCCTTAATTATTCCTTTAGGAAATCAACCATAGCTGAAGCACCTAGCTTAAAAGCAATCACTAGGAAAAACATCCCATTTGATTCCATGGCAATCAGTCATCTCAGACTCGGCCATGCAATCATCAAACACACCCCACTTGGGTTATCATCAAAACCACATTAACAAACAGTTAAATGCACAACCTCTTACTTCAAGGCATCACAATCCCATTGCATGCACAATCAGAATTTAACTTGGATGTATCAAAACACTTGCTCAAGGGATTTATAACCTTTTCAAACAACCAAGCATAACTTGGGTCAACGATCCATTTAGGGTTAGGTCACCAGCTTCAATTAAGCTAGGAGCGTATCCATTTGCGATAGTCCATAGCAAGATCGATAAAACAATTTGCAGGCAATTATACTCATGAAGGTCTAGGTTTCTATCCATCAGAATCTATCATTTCATGTGTTTCTTTTAGTCATGATCACGAAGCATGATTTCTAAATGACTGTTCATGCACTGAACTGGTTTAAAAGCTATTATTTTATGTGAAATAATGCAGAAACCTTATCATTTTATGTGTGTAAAAGCTATCATTTCATGCATATAAACTTATGCGAACTCCATACCCTATCATTTTGTGCATACAACCTAGCGCCTAAGACTCGTCTGTGTTCCATGCACGTAGCTAACCCCTTCATTTCTTTCACGAGAAATAAAACGTAATTTAACACAAAGCTTAAAGAACCTGGGTTTGATTCGTGTTTGTAGGGGTGTTTATTGCGTTGGCCGCTTTGCTCGCCTCTCCCGCATTACCGGTACCAACAATAGCTTTGGCACCTACATTTTCCATGATTTTCTTCTTGGGAGCCATTTGCCTCACGGAGATTGGACAATCCAGACCTTGACGGTTTTCAAGACGACAGGTTCGGGTAGGAAGATCATTGGGTGGGGGTCCTTTCGCCGAGGGGGAGGTTTGAGTGTGGCTCCTTGAAGTTACTCACTAAATCCCACTCCGTCTCTTTCTTTCTCTCTCTCTTTCTCTCTCTCTCTCTTCTTCTTCTACTTCTTTCTCTCTTCTTCTCCTTCTTCTCTTATTCTTCTCTCTCTCCTTCTCTTCTTTTCTCCTTCTCCTCTTTCCCTTCTCTCTCTCCTTTTATTTTTCTCTCCCTCCTCTCTTCTCTCTCCCACTCCTTCTCTCCTTCTCCTTCTCTCCCTCTTCTTCTCTTCTCTCTCCCTCTCCTCTTCTTCTCTCTCACTTCTTCTCTTCTTCTCTCCCTCTCCTCTTTCTCTTCTTCTTCTTTTCTCTTTTTCTCCTACTCTCTCTCTCTCTCCTTCTCTTCTCCTCCTCTTACTATCTCTTCTTCTTCTTCTTTTTCCACTACTTCTCTCTTCTCTCATTCTACCCCTTCTTCTTCCTCTTCTACTTCTCTCTCTCCTTCCCCTTCTCTTCTTCTCCTTCTCTCCCTCTTCTTCACTTCTTCTCTTCTCTCTCCCTCTCCTCTTCCTTCTTCTCTTCTCCTTCTTTTCTTCTACTTCTCTTCTTCTCCTTCCCTTCTCCCTCTTCTCTTCTTCTCTTCTCCTTCTTTTATTCTCCTTCTCTTCTTCTTCTTCTCTTCTCCCTCTTCTCTTCTTCTCTGCTCCTTCTTTTCTTCTCCTTCTCTTCTCCCTCTTCTTCCTTCTCTTTCCCTCCTTCTTCCCTTCTCTCTTTCTCTCTTTCTCTCCTTCTCTTCTTTCCTCTCTCTCCTTCATTCCCTTTCTCTCCTTCTCCTTCTTCACACTCTCCACGGGGGCCCGCAGCCGTCAACCAAACAAGGAAGGGGGGCCTATGGACACTAGAGGGGAGCCGCTGGACAGGATGACCGATATGGGGTGGCGCCTGCAGCAACGGGGGGGGGCTGTGCCTGACGAGGAGGAGGGGTGGCCTTATAAAGGGGGGGTGCAGCCGTCCGCCGCCACCTGGGCTGCATGCCCCCCCTTTCCCCACTTCACTCCCTCTCTCTCTCTCCCCGACGTACTGTCGGGGGGGAGGGAGAGGGGAAATTTTTTTGAAAAAAATAAAAAGGGGGGGAGTTTCTATGGGGGGAGGCACGGGGCACACGGGGGGGGGGAATATTACATCCTCTCCCCCTTAGAGGAATCGAGATGTCCTCATCTCGAATGCGCTTAGGGTTGATTGATAACAAGCTATCATTGGGTTCTAAAACCTGTGGGTTAGGACCCATCACTCTTTCGCTATGCAACTCTGATTACTCAAATTCTTAAAATAACAACTTGCCATAACTCATAGGGTTCAATAGGATTTATTCCAAGTACAAGACTTATTACCTCAAGAGGATCTTCCTAGGATATCTAGTCATCCTCAAAGGTTACAACAGGCTCCAAGCCTTCATCATCATGTGGTTCATAATATGAGCCAAAAGTTGAGTTTACACAGCTTCGTTTGACCGCACGTTCCTGATTCTCAGGGTCCAACTCGGGACAATCTGTTTGGATGTGTCCTAGTTCATTGCAGTGGAAACATCAGAGCGGCTGGGGCATCTCTTACGAATGTGTCCTATCTCTCCGCACTTGTGGCACCTCTTGTCTTGATCTTGTGAGCCATTTTCATCATAGTTGCCTGATTTAAGTTCTTGGACGATTGGATTTGCTTGGAGTAATGTGTCTTGCAAGTCCGTTGGGCGCATTGATTCCAATCAAGTGTTTATGGGTGGATTAAACCCATCACAGAACTTTGACACCTGTTGTGTCATATCCATTGGGGGTGTATACTTTAGGAGTGAATCGAACTTTGAATAATATGCTTCAAGGAATAATCCTAGCTCCTTCAAGTCATAGAATTCATTTATCTTTTGTGTGCGGTAGGCAGGTGGCAGATACCTCCCTCGCACAGCTTCCTTAAGCTTATTCCAAGTGACTGTCCCCTCCGAGATCGCTTGGTTTTTGCACCACTGTTTCCACCAAAGTCTCGCTTCACCTGTAAGCTTAAGTTTGGCGAGCATGGCTTGGTTAGCAGGTGCAGTTCCCGCTGCCTCAAAATAGTCCTCCATGGACTCAATCTAGATCTCGGCGTCAGCTTGAACTGTCCTTCCCTTGCCATTAAACTTGGGTGGCTTAATTTTCTTGAGAAGGAACTTCTTCTCTTGCATGTCAGCATTCGTGGGTGCAAAAGGTGCGTGACAATCAAGCCATGCCACTTAGATTATTTCTGTTTAGGATATGTCTATGAACTAAACATTAATCAATCATGTATCATTAAGAAGTTTTTGCTCGGATACCAACTGTAATGTGCATGCTCCTCAAATCGTGGGACACGTCTTAGCAGTTCATCGAGAGACATTTCTAGAAGACGTCACCCGGCACTCCCAAGGAATGACACGGGGTTTGCCAACTAGAGTCTCTCGAGCCTGCCCCACAATGGAACTTATCCGGCCGTTCCCACCAGGATCGACTTGAAGTCCGGGTTCCTAGCCAACATTGTCAAATATCATAGACCGACTTTTTCCTAACATTTCTCGTGAACATTTCCTTTGAGGAAAGCTCTCAGCTAACTGAGACCACCCTTCTGTAGGATAGACCCATTGGTCATCTCCACCACGCTTCCCTCGGGGGTTGATTTAGTTATCTAATTACCTACCACATTATGTTTGACACATAAAAGCAGCTTCCTTAGTTAACCCGTTAGTCACAGGTTTCTTTATGTAATTTAGGGCATAGACACAAAGACAAGATAAAACAGGATCCAAAACTTTCTTAACTTATCTTCATATTTATGTTTGTCTCCCACCCATACAGGAGAATTAAGTGTTCCTTTCTGTCTCCGCAGAAAAAATCCTTCCGTCTCCCGGCAACAAAACCCGTAGGTTTATCCTCCCAAGATTCCGCCTTGTAACTAGTATCAAGGCCATGGGATTTACGGCCAAAGCCCCCACTGGCATCCAAGTGTCCTCGTACGCCAAGTAATTTCCACGGAGAGACCTCTCACGGCAGGTTCGGTCCACATTCCCAGCGCGGATTCACAACCCCCTTGGTTAGGGTTTGGCGGTTTGCGGGGGGGGGGGGGGGGGGTAGCTAGCGCCATCCTTCCTTAATTATTCCTTTAGGAAATCAACCACAGCTGAAGCACCCAGCTTAAAAGAAATCACTAGGGAAGACATCCCTTTTAATTCCATGGCAATCATCATCTCAGACCCGGCCATGCAATCATCAAACACACCCCACTTGGGTTATCATCAAAACCACATTAACAAATAGTTAAATGCACAACCTATTGCTTCAAGGCATCGCAATCCCATTGCATGCACAATCAAAATTTAACTTGGACGTATCAAAACACTTGCTCAAGGGATTTGCAACCTTTTCAAACAACCAAGCATAACTTGGGTCAACAATCCATTTAGGGTTAGGTCACCAGCTTCAATTAAGCTAGGAGTGTATCCATTTGCGATAGTCCACAGCAAGATCGATAAAACAATTCGTAGGAAATTATACTTATTCCTAATGCACCAGATCTCATGAAGGTCTAGGTTTCTATCCATCGGAATCTATCATTTCATGTGTTTCTTTTAGTCATGATCGCGAAGCATGATTTCTAAATGACTGTTCATGCACTGAATTGGTTTAAAAGCTATTATTTTATGTGAAATAATGCAAAAACCTTATCATTTTATGTGTGTAAAAGCTATCATTTCATGCATATAAACTTATGCGAACTCCATACCCTATCATTTTGTGCATACAACCTAGCGCCTAAGACTCGTCCGTGTTCCATGCACGTAGCTAACCCCTTCATTTCTTTCATGAGAAATAAAATGTAATTTAATACAAAGCTTAAAGAACCTAGGTTTGATTCGTGTTCATAGGGGCGTTTATTGCGTTGGCCGCTTTGCTCGCCTCTCCCGCATTACCGGTACCAACAATAGCTTTGGCACCTACGTTTTCCATGATTTTCTTCTTGGGAGCCATTTGCCTCATGGAGATTTGACGGTTTTCAGGACGATAGGTTTGGGTAGGAAGATCGCTGGGTGGGGGTCCTTTCACTGAGGGGGAGGTTTGAGTGTGGCTCCTTGAAGTTACTCACTAACTCCCACTCCCTCTCTTCCTTTCTCTCTCTCTCTCTCTCTCTCTCTCTCTCTCTCTCTCTCTCTCTTCTTCTTCTACTTCTTTCTCTCTTCTTCTCATTCTTCTCTTCTTCTTCTCTCTCTCCTCTTCTTATCTCCTTCTCCTCTTTCCCTTCTCTCTCTCCTTCCCTTTTTCTCTCCCTCCTCTCTTCTCTCTCCCACTCCTTCTTCTTCTCTCCTCCTCTCCCTCTCCCTCTTCTTCTCTTCTCTCTCCCTTCTCCCTCTCCTCTTCTTCTCTCTCACTTCTTCTCTTCTTCTCTCCCTCTCCTCTTCCTCTTCTTCTTCTTTTCTCTTTTTCTCCTACTCGCTCTCTCTCTCTCTCTCTCCTTCTCTTCTCCCCCTCTTACTACCTCTTCTTCTTCTTCTTCTTCTTCTTCCACTACTTCTCTCTTCTGTCCTTCTACCCCTTCTTCTTCCTCTTCTACTTCTCTCTCTTCTTCCCCTTCTCTCCTTCTCCTTCTCTCCCTCTTCTTCACTTCTTCTCTTCTCTCTCCCTCTCCTCTTCCTTCTTCTCTTCTCCTTCTTTTCTTCTCCTTCTTTTCTTCTCCTTCTCTTCTTCTCCTTCTCTTCTCCCTCTTCTCTTCTTCTCTTCTCCTTCTTTTCTTCTCCTTCTCTTCTCCCTCTTCTTCCTCCTCCCCTTCCCCTTCTCTCTCTTTCCCTCCTCCTTCCCTTCTCTCTTTCTCTTTTTCTCTCCTACTCTTCTTTCTATGGGGGGAGGCACGGGGCATACCAGGGGGGGGAATGTTACATATCTATTACATGATTGAGCAAGCCTGATCTTTCTAGCAAGCCTTAGGGCTTGAGCATGGATTGAGTGCAACTATTGGTAGTTGATCTATTGTTCTTATGAAAATTTTACCACTACTATATTGGCTGCATACTTTCTTTTCAGAGTGGACTTCAAAACAACTATAATTTCAGCTTGTTTGTATAGCAAAAATGTCAACAGAACTTCATCAACATCAGTGGATTATGATGCAAGAGATACTTCAGCAAGGGTATTGCTCACATGGTTTTGATCCCTATGATGTACCACAAGGAAGTATTGACTCTGAAGTGTCTTATAGGGCGCAAATGGCATCTAGTAGAAATATTATGAGCATCATAAGAGCATTGGAATTCAACAAGTCAACCGCTCGTAAAAGGTGAGAAGGATCGAAGCTTGCACGCGAGCTATGGCGGGAGAGCAAGAGCAAGAAAGAGAGAGACAAGAAATGGGAACTCCAACAGTCACAATGTGTGACCGGGCCTTCCTTTATTCAAACTATCACTAAAAGAATAAAGAATAAAGTGACGTGACGGGCGCCCGCCACCTACAGTGTGCAGTGGCGGGTACTGTCAGTGTAGTAATACACGGGGCGGCACGGCGGAGGCACCTTCACCCCCAACAACCTCCCACTTAAAGGCGAATCTGCCCTAGTGAGAGAGAAAAGAAAAAGAAAAGACAGTACAAATGTACATAGATACAAGGGATGAGGAAAGGCGACATCTCATCCAACGCCCATCAACCTCCTGAGGAAGGCAAAGCGCTCAGTAGTGAGGCTCTTCGTGAGCAGATCTGCAGGATTCTCGTCAGTGGAGATCTTGATAAGGTCAACAGACCTGTCCTCCACGACACCACGTATGAAGTGATACCTCACCTCAATGTGTTTCGTCTTCGCATGGAAGATCGGATTCTTAGCCAACTGAATGGCACTCATAGAATCCGAATGTAGTGTAGGTGTAGCATCAATCCCAAGGCCAGCAACTAGACGGCCTAACCATATGGCCTCCTTGCAAGCCTCAGTGGCTGCAACATACTCGGCCTCAGTGGTGGACAAAGCCGTACACTTCTGAACCCTGGACATCCAAGAGACAGCCCCTCCAGCATAGGTGAATACATAGCCAGAAGTGGACTTCCTACTATCTGCATGTCCTGCATAATCGGAGTCAGTGTACCCCACGACCCCTGTATCTTGGCTGCCATAGCAAATACACATATCTGCTGTGCCCTTCAGGTACCTCATGATACCCTTCACGGCATCCCAATGTCTGCTGCCAGGTGTAGCCATATAGCGTGCCACAACACCAACTGCATGCGCAATATCTGGACGAGTGGCTATCATGGCATACATCAAACTGCCCACGGCTGAAGCATAAGGGATCTTGGCCATCTCGGCCCTCTGCTCATCTGTCTACGGACAATCGGCCTGTGATACCTTCACATAAGAAGGTAATGGACATCCACTAGGCTTTACGTCCTGCATGCGGAAGCGCTCAAGGACTTTATGAATATACTCCCGATGTGAGAGATACAAAAGCCCCTGATGCCTATTGCGCTTAATGCGCATCCCAAGTATATGTGAGGCCTGTCCCAAATCCTTCATCTTAAAGCTCTTCTTCAGCTGAGATTTAAGAGCATCTAGCTCATCATGAGCTTTCCCTGCTATCAGTATATCATTAACATAGAGTACCAAGATAAGCAAACTGCCATCACGGGCTTTCTTCGTGTAAAGACACGGATCCATACCACTCCTGCTGTAGCCCTGTGACTGCATAAAGGCATCAAACTTATGATACCATTCCCTAGGTGCCTGCTTCAAGCCATACAAGCTCTTCTTCAACTTGCACACTAGGTGCTCCCTGCCAGGTTCTGCAAAGCCCTTAGCCTGATCCATATAGATCTCATCATGCAAGTCCCCATGTAGAAAAGCTGTCTTGACATCCATCTGATATAGATCTAAGTCAAGCTGTGCAACCAAAGCCAAGACTAAGCGCAGGGTGGTCATCTTAACCACAGGAGAGAAGACCTCATCAAAGTCCACACCATGTTCCTGCTTAAAACCCTTTGCTACCAATCTAGCCTTGTATGCCGGCTTGGGGTGTCCAGGGGTACTTTTCAGCTTGTACACCCACTTGCATGGCAAAGCCTTCTTGCCCTTAGGCAAGGCAACCAAATCCCAAGTCTCATTCTTATGCAGGAAGTCTATCTCAGACTGCATAGCCCTCTCCCAGGAGTGACTGTCACCCCTGCGCATAGCCTCATCATAAGTGAAAGGCTCTCCTGCATCTGTAACCAAAACATAATGCATAGAGGGCTGAAATCTGTCAGGTGGACGTCTGTCTCTAGCAGACTGTCTCACCGCAGGCTCTACTGCCTGTCTAACTACCTGTCCAACACCCTGGCCCTGTGGAGGAACTACTGCAGGCTGTACTACTGGCTGTGCTGGAGCTCTAGGCTCCTCCTGAAAGATCACTCTGCGGATCTCAACCACCTTCTCAGGCTGCCTGTGCATCTTGTCTTCATGGAAGACGACATCATGGCTGCGTACTATTTTCCACGCCTGCGGATCCCATAGGCGATAGCCCATCTCTCCTGACTCACCATAGCCAAGGAATATGCATTTAATGCTCTTTGGATCCAATTTGCTCCTCTTGTCCTTGGGCACATGGCAGAATGCCTCACATCCAAAGACACGGAGATGCGCATAAGAGGGTGGCTTACTAGCCCAAACTTCCTCTGCAACCTGGAAATCCAATCCACTGGAAGGTGATCGGTTTATGACATGCACTGCCGTACTAACTGCCTCAGCCCAAAAACTCTGGGGTAGGCCTACATGGCTAAGCATAGAGCGCACACGCTCCTGAATAGTCCTGTTCATGCGCTCAGCCAAACCATTCTGGGGTGGGGTGTAAGGGGCGGTCAACTGACGCTTAATACCCCTGTCATCACAAAACTGCTCAAAAGCATGCGAGACATATTCTCCCCCATTATCTGTCCTAAGGCATTTCAGCCTATACCCAGTCTAGTTCTCAACAAGAGCAAGCCATCTCTGAAAAACTGCCAAGACATCGGACTTCTGCTTTATGGGATAAGCCCACACTTTCCTAGAAAAATCATCAATGAAGGTAACGAAGTACTTCGCGCCACCCATAGACATGCAAGGCATAGGCCCACAAACATCGGAATGCACCAATGCCAAGGGCTCACTCATGCGTGGCCTACCCGATTTCTTATGCGTAGACCTATTCTGCTTACCATAAAGACAATGATCACACGAGTCAAAACATGCATAATCCAAAGGCGGAAGATACTACAAACCAGATAACATTTTCATTCCCTTCAAAGACATGTGCCCTAAACGAGCATGCCAAAGTGATACATGTGGGATAGAACCCACTGCCAAAACATGGTCAACTGAGGACCCAGATACAACAAGAGGATAGAGGCTGCCAGACTTGGTGCCTCTAGCAAGCATAAGTCTGCCACGAGTAATCTTCCAGCCAGAATCCCCAAAACATACATGAAATCTTGCATCATCCAGCTATCCTGCAGACATAAGACTGCGCGTAAGCGCAGGTACATGACGTACATCCCTAAGCAAAAATGAACTGCCAGTGGAAAACTGCAACTGAATATCACCCATGCCCACAATGTCAAGAGACCTGTCGTCTCCAAGTCTGACTGAACCAGATATAGTGCGGTAAGAGTGGAACCACTCACGGTAAGGCGTCACATGGAAGGATGCTCCAGAATCCAATAACCAGCACTGTGCATACATACTAGATATCTCAGTCAAGTGTGAAGCATCAGAAGAACTAGCTGCAAGTATAAACTCATCACCACCATCGGACTCCTCAGTCTGCGTGACATTAATTTCCTCAATCTTGACGCTGGACTTCGCAGGTACTATACTGCGATCAGAGGACTTCTCCTGCACTTTATCTTTCCCCTTATCCTTGCGCTTCTCATTGCGCAACTCATGACACTGTGGTCTAATATGGCCCTTTTTCCCACAATGATGACAAGTGACATTTGCATTGCGCCCACGCGACTTACTATGCGACTTGCCACGAGATTTAGACCGACCCTTCTGCGAGTCACGGCCTCGGCCATTACCACGATCATACCTGTCATTCCTGCCTCTAACTGTCAAAGCATGACTACCACGAGAGGCATCCAAGTTTTTGCGATTCACCTCTTCCTGAAGAAGAGCACTCTCAACATCTGCCAATTTAGAGTAGCACTAGAGGCACAAAGAGTAGTGCAGAATACATCCCATGACTCATTCAGAGTCCCAAGAAAGAAAAGAGGAGTTACTTCCTCTCCAAAGGTGATATCCTGCGAAGTCAGGTTCTTCAGTATAGCATGGAACTGGCTCAAGTGAGCAGACATAGTCGCATTATCCTTCATGCGCAGATCCATAAGCTGCTTCAACCAGTACATCTGACTCACCGGACTTTTCTTATCATAAAGATTCTTGATCTTATTCCATAGATCCCATGCACTCTGTGCTTCCTCAAATACATTATAATGTACCTGTTCAGTGAGAGACAATACAATCGTGGACTTGCATAGCTCATCAAGTTCAAGCCAGTCGTCATTGTCCATAGTTTCAGGCTGCTCCCCACTCAACCGAAGTGGCTTAATCTGAGATTTCTGCACCAAAACCTGCTATATTTGACTCTTCCAGTAAGAGTAGTTGGTACCATCCAACTTTGTAATGTTAAAGATGGCACTATCATGCGAAGATGACGCCATTATGCAGGCTGGAAATACCCAAACAGTCCAAAACTGCTTGATGTTTTACTGCAGAAATTGCCCAAAAATGACCAAAACGGGGTCCAAAGGGCGAGCAAAGTGTGCCAAAAGTTGCTGCCCACTTAGTACTAGGTGCAGTACACCAAATCTGGATATTTCAGCATGAAAAGTACACCTCAGTCCACCAATAACTGCTTGCTGTAATAAATTGCAGGTATGCAGTCTAGAGAGCAAACTGTCCCAAAATAGGATCCAATGTCAAGCAAACAATGCTAGGTCCAAAGCCGGCATGAAACGGACATAAGCAAGGCCAATGATGAGTGCTCCATGAGCAACAAAGCATTCAGCTGTAAAACGTGGAGGTCAAAGTCTGAAAATGGGCGCCATATTCAGCGTGTTGAGGCCTGGAGTGCTGCTTTAATCACGTGGCTGAATGTTGAGTGTGGGGGGGCTCAATGATGGCCCAAGGTAGGCACATACCAAGCCATGAAGGCCCAATGCAAAGGGGAGGGAAGATATGAGCTATGGAGCTCAAGAAGAGTGGCTGCCCTTTGTTCCTGCCTTGTTTCAAACTGAGAATACACTCAAATGCCTGCAAATACTGAAGCAATACCTCAAGGGCAAGGCCCTGATGAAGCTCAAGAAGGCCAGGATGGAGCTCGGGAAGTCGGGGAGAGTCGGGAGCTCGAGAGGTCGGCTATGGCTGCCGGGATGGAGACCCAATGCGTGAAGCGAGTCGATGCCAAGGTTAGGAAGCATCGAGTCGAGCTCGAGCAAGAGAATCCCAAGCTCTGATACCAGTTGAAAGGTGAGAAGGATCGAAGCTTGCACGTGAGCTATGGCGGGAGAGCAAGAGCAAGAAAGAGAGAGACAAGAAATGGGAACTCCAACAGTCACAATGTGTGACCAGGCCTTCCTTTATTCAAACTATCACTAAAAGAATAAAGAATAAAGTGACGTGACGGGCACCCGCCACCTGCAGTGTGCAGTGGCGGGTACTGTCAGTGTAGTAATACATGGGGCGGCACGACGGAGGCGGCTTTACCCCCAACAGCTCGCATGCTTGAGATTGACGTGTTGGCATATGCACTTATGCATTTTGATGCAACCATGATGGCAACTAAAGTGATAGATGCTATTTGGATAGAACGAGCACTTGTGAAACATTTGACATCTTATGTGGATTAGTTGGTACAACCATGCATCTTGGAAGCTCTCATCAATCTTTATGGTAATGTTGTTTTGCAAGTGGGTTTAGCACATGTATATGACAAGTATATGCTAGTTGTATCAATTGCCATGGCTGATGCAATAATTCAGCAAGACTTATTGCAATCATTGCTATATATGTATAGCAAAATGAGTATAGCAAATCACTCTCTCATGGACACCAATACCTATATGGACATCAATATGACTATGAGCAGCATTCATGTACTTCTAAGCCATATGCTTCTCATGAGTACCATGGACAACAGTATGATTATTCTATTGTTGATCTATATAGTGATGATATGGGCAATATTGGGTCTACACACGTAAAGCTCCAATGATCAAATCAGAGAGTTGCATGCTCAGGGGTTATGTTATAGATGTGTTGAACCAATGTATTCTAATAATCAAGATACGTGCACAGAAAAGAATGCAAGGATATTTGTGGTACTTGAATATTTAGATGAAGAGGATAAAGATAGCCATGCTGAAGAAAATTTTGATGATGATCAAGATGAATATAAAGGGTTTACAGTTGCAACCTTATGAAGTTTCTAATGAGGAATACCATAACCATGGGCTTCTGTTTGATTTAGATGCTGAAGACCATGACCCTGGGCTTCTATTTGATTCACTTGCTTATGCTTTTGTGGATTCATTCGTACATGCATATTATCTCATGAGTGATGATATCTCTAATTTGGTGGTCATGATGCATGGAAATGATATTACCTTTCCTTTTGACCTTAGAGGTTAAGGGCTAGACTTAACTCTCTATGCATGGACTTGGAAATAATTTCCTTATCTTCAAGAATTTTGAGACAACTATCATGCTAACTAGTGGGCTTTGTTTCATTGCAGAACATATCTTTGTTTTGGACCAGATTTAATGTTGAATTAATGACAGAGATGTGTGAGTCATGTGGGCTGAAAGCAATTAATGAGAGTTTTGTCTAGAGCTATAGTATGTCCGATTTGGATCATCCAATCCAAAGTTATTACAGATTTAGTACAACATGGTCTGCAACGGGCATCACAGAGTCTCCATCTGGGAGGAGCTCTTAATGGCAACCTTTTGGTCCAAGATTTCATTTTCATATTTCCCAATGGTTGTCAACACTTTGTACTTGATTCTCGACCCTCTAGTTTTACTTATTTTGTGAATTCTTGAAGATTAGGCCATTTTATTTTGGTCCATGCAGAGTACCCTGCCCCTTTCCACCACTTGGAAATTTGTAATAAGTCCTATTTTGTTTTTGAGGACAAAAAAATCCGAGTGGGGATGGAATGTAAAGAAGTGAATTAGGGGCATATAAAAGGCCAAAAGGCCACATGTATAGTTAATTAGTTTTTACATAATTAAACATCTTTGTCTTTCAGCTCTCTCTAGCTTCTCCTGCCCTTTCATGGCTTCCAGCCATCTCTCTTTTTCTTTCCAGTCTTTCTCTCTCCAGTTCTAGTATTTCTCTCTCCTCATCACTCTCTTTCTCTCACTTTTGCACTTCTTTTTCTCTCTCTTCTGCAATCTTCTCTCTCCTCTTTCTCTCTCTTCAATTCACTTCTTAACATCTTTCTACTATAAAATCTCCTATGTGCATTTTTTCTTTTCAAGAAACTCATACCTTTTCTACATCTCGTTAAGGATCCAGGGCTAAATTGATTTATCTCTCTTTTCTTCTACGATCTTTCCACCTCATTTGGATGCTACCTCCCTAGCTTTTTCTTGTACATCCTAATCTATTTTAATTGCCAAAACTTGTGTTTCATCTAGATAATCCTCTACTATAATACAATTTGAGCAATCACATCCTATGTCATGTTCTTGTGTTGACCTATAGGTTTCTCCTTTATGTATGACACATTTGTTAACTTATCTTCCTTAGTTTTCTACTTAAGTTGTTCGGATTTCCCTTCTATGATCTCCTTGAGAATTTCTACTAGGAAAACTACTAATAGTGCCATGGCTTCTACTGACCAGGTGCTCCTATTGGTTGCATTTCTTGTCGATTTCTAGTTTGCATCTCTCTTTTAGCCTATGGGTATCCTTAACTCACAATTTGGTCATTGCATGTGTCTCTATCTTCCATAGTAGTAGCAAGGTCCTTTTGGCCTTTTGTAGTGCATTTTTCCATTGCCTTGGTTGGTCACTATTCCATTGTTGGGGTTGTTAAACTTTTCTACCAAATCTCCTCAATTCTCTTTATGGTGTCATCTCAACTACACTTTGATTTATGGATGCTAGTTGCGGTGCTAGTGGTATCTGAATCTGAGTCTTCTACTTTAGAGTTTTAAGACTTCATAATGGATTTTTTTCCTCTAATATTTTATCCACCCTATGGAGTAGCATCAACAACATCAATAGTGCCATTAGCTTGCAACTCAATATTAGCAATCATAGTTGTTGTAGTCTTATCCCTATGCCCTTCACAAAGTAAGAGCCCTATAATTCCAGTGAAGGTGTGTCACTATCATTCAATCTATTCAGCAAATTATTAGCCTTCTATGCATAATCCTATACAAGTATGGATTTGTATTTTATCTTCTTAATTTTCTTTAAAACATCAATGGCTATTTTGTCCTTTCAAAACCTACTTAAAAATGTAGTTTTAAGTGCATCATAGGCAAAAAAATGAGCAATACCGTATGTAATGTACCAACCCATAGTTTTCCCATTAGAAGTAACATCAAATTGTTGAAGCTTAACTTGATCTCTATACATATTTTTCAAACCACTAGCAATCCATCCTCTTTCAAATTGGGCCACATGGGAATCCAAATCTACCTTTCTTTAAGTTGAAAATTTTGAGGCTTTAACCTTAGGGTTACTTGGTGGTTGTTGAGCCATTATGGGTTTACATACCTACTATGCCTTACACCAGGCGTCATAACTAAAGGTATTCCCAACTTGCTGTCCAAACTATCACTACCATGCAACTCATATCCTGCTGTAAGCGGACCACTCACATCATCAAACATATTTTCCTTTCCTTTATTCAATCTCCCCCTCATTGACATATCTATGTCAGTGGATGTAGGAGTATGATTACGCAGTCATCCTGTCCAAGGATTAATTGTAGATGAAGCATCACCTGTAGGACCACTTATAGAAGTACTCGCTGAAGAAGAATTTTCAGCATTAGTAGTGCTGGCTAATCCATCAAAAACTAGTGCAGTAGGATTACCTTACCGTGAGGCCAGCTCGTCAAAAACTGCATCTCTGCTGATCAAGGTCTCATGAATGGATTGTACATAATGTTTGTAAGCCTTCCTATCTTGTGCATAACCCAAAAAAACACTCTTGATAGCTTTTGGATCCAATTTCTTCCTGTTTTCATCAAGAACATGCATGTAAGCAATGCAGCCAAACACCTTAATGTTCAGGTTCAAAGAGGTAGAGTGATGAAAGGCAGAGTGAAGCAACAAGCTTCCTCTCTGACACACACTATATTCAAAACCACACTCTATAGTGAAAAGATACAACCTACGGTCATAAGACCATTCACACCAAAGGCACCGACTTATTTAATGTATCTAACTACTATGGCTAGACTAGCTGTGTCCAGCTCATGTCGGTCAACACACCCAGAGCTTGATATTCTAACACTCCCCCTCAAGCTCAAGACAGCATATGTACTCCAAGTAGCTGTCTAAAACCACAGAACTTATCTTTACCCAAAGACTTGGTAAAGATATCTGCTACCTGCTCATCAGTCCTCACATGCATAAGATCAACCTTTCCTGCAAGGACCATCTCACGAATAAAGTGGTAGTGTACCTCTATGTGTTTTGTCCTGGCATGATAAACTGGATTCATGGCCAGGAGTACACTACTCAGATTATCACATAACAGTTTCACTGGAGCATCAACCTGAATATCCAAGTCAGCCATAAGCTTGAGCAGCCAAGCAATCTCACATGCTGCCAATGCAGCCCCCCTGTACTCTGCCTCAGTACTAGATAAAGCAACCGTAGGCTGCTTCTTGCTGCTCCAACTGATCATGCCGCTACCAAAGCCAAAGGCATAGCCACTCGTAGATCGTCTATCAGTTGAGCATCCTGCCCAATCTGCATCTGTGTATCCAATCAGTATCAAGGGCTTATCTCTGACATAGAACAGCCCATAGTCTACAGTGGACTTAACATACCTCATGATGCGTCTAACTGCATCCAAGTGCGGCTTTCTCGGCTTTTGCATAAACTGGCTTATCAGCCCTACTGCATAGCTCAAGTCAGGCCTAGTGATGGTCAAGTAAATCAGACTGCCGACCATCTGCCTGTACATAGTCACATCTTCTACTTCAGCCCCAGTGTTCATGTCTAGCTTTACATTCTGGTCCAGAGGTGTATCTAGTGGTTTGCATTCAGCCATGCCATACTTCTTAAGCATTTCCATGGCATAGTGCTTCTGCATCAGCCATAAGCCATTTTCAGCTGGTACGACCTCAATACCCAAGAAATACTTCAGATCTCCCAGATCTTTCATGTCAAATTCAGATTTCAGCATCTTCATAGCATGCTGAATTCCCAAGTCATCATTTCCAGTGATTATCAGGTCATCAACATATATGACCAGCACTACCAAGCCACTGTCAGTCTTCTTTGTAAACAGGCTGTGATCATCCCTGCCAACAACAAATCCAAGACTCTGCAAGTAACTGCTGATCCTAGCATGCCAGGCTCTCGGAGCCTGCTTCAGCCCATACAGTGCCTTTTTCAGCCTGCACACATAATGCTGAAAATCAGGGTTCTCATACCCTTCCGGCTGAACCATGTATACATCCTCTATTAAATCACCATTGAGGAATGCATTCTTAACATCCATCTGCTGCAATTTCCAGCCTTTTGCAGCAGCCAAGGCAATAATAGTTCGTATGGTTGCCATTTTTGCAACCGGGCTGAATGTTTCATCATAATCCAAGCCATACTGCTGAGCATATCCTTTAGCGACCAGCCTTGCTTTGTACCTTTCTACACTGCCATCAGACTTACATTTGATTTTATAAACCCATTTGCAGCCAACAGGCTTTTTCCCTTCAGGCAGTGGTACCAAATCCCAAGTCTGATTTTCAGCCAAGGCTTTCATCTCTTCGTCCATAGCCATGCACCAGTTTTCATCCTTCGCTGCTTCAGCATAAGTACCTGGTTCTTTGATCTCCATCACTTTTGTCATGTATGCATAATGCTTCGCAGAATAACCAGAGTACGTCAACCTGTCAACAGGGTATCTGACCCTCTGCGATCGTCTAGGCTGTGGTGCACTACTCGATTCACCTCTCTCATGAGGTGGAATGTACCTGTTCTGCCTCGTGCCAGGCGTATAGACAGTCGGAATACCAAGTTCGCTGTCTAAAGTATCACTAGACTCATAGCCCGAAGTCATTCTGCCAGGTGTCATCATACCATCCTCACTAACTTTCTCTTTTCCTTTGCTGTCCAAGACATCATGTCTCCCCCTCACTGACATACCCGTGTCAGTGGACGGTGAGCTCCTCAATCTCCCTGTCCATGGGGATACTGTCTGACTGATAGGTCCTGTCATAGCAGTGCTCTGCTGCATATCAACTGTAGAGACACGAGTGGAAGGCAAATCGGATGGCACTGCAACTGGTGAGACATACCAAGAGCCCAGCTCATCAAAGATGACATCCCTGCTTACCAAAGTCTCCCTGGTAGAGGGATCATAACATTTGTATGCCTTCTTCTCCTGCGAGTATCCAATGAACACACTCTTATGCGCTTTGGGATCCAACTTTTTCCTTTTCTCATCTGGAATGTGCACATAAGCAAGGCAGCCAAAGACCTTCATGTGTCTTACATCCGGCTTATAGCCATAGAGCCTCTCAAACGGTGTCATGTCATGAATGCCTGCAGTGGGAGTCCTGTTCAGAATATATGCGGTGTCACAACAGCTTCTGCCCAATAATAAAGCGGCATATGCTTCTCATTCATCATGGCCCTAGCAGCTTCCATCAGAACCCTGTTCTTCCTTTCAGCTACTCCGTTTTGCTGCGGAGTGTAGCTGCAGGTTAGCTGCCTACGAATGCCATTTTCAGCCAAAAAATCAGCAAATTCATTGGAGACATACTCCCCATCGCTATCGGATCTCAAGCAAGAGATGTAACACTCAAATTCCTTCTCAACCTGTGCCTTAAATTTCTGAAAAACAGCAAAGACCTCATCTTTTGTTTTCAATATGTGAAGCCAGGTATATCGACTGTAGTCATCAATGAAGGATACATAGTATCTGGAACCCCCCATAGATGCATTATGAGCTGGTCCCCAAACATCAGAGTGCACTAACTGCAGTGGTCGTGTACTCTGTCTTACATGCCTGACAAACGGCAATCGTGACTGCTTACCAAACTGGCAAGCCTCGCAGACATGACCAATATCTGAATATTGGAATCTAGGGAGCCCTGTTACCAGCTGCTTCTTCTGCATGGTCTGCAGCCTCTGCAAATTGACATGCCCCACTCTCTTGTGCCAAATTTCTAAGTCCCTGATAGTGCCAGAACCCTGAGCAAACATAGCGGAATTCAGCTCTGGCAGTGTAGCATCAAGAGTGAACATTCTTCCATTTCTGTGGCCTTTCGCGATCAACTTGCATCCATTGCCAACCTCTTCAATAAAGCAGCCATGCATATTGAAGCGAACCTGCAAGTTCTGCTCTGTCATTTGACCCACAGACAATAGGTTCTTCGTAATCGAAGGAACATGCAAAACATCATGAAGATTCTTCTTCATGCCATCATGTACAACCAGAGGCACTTTGCCTTTATGCTCAATGCTATGTTGCGTGTCATCACCTGTGCATACATAGCCATGCTTTTCAGCCACCATATCCGTGAACCAATCACCATGAGGGGTCATGTGATTCGACGCCCCCGAGTCAATGTACCACACTGCATCATCAGATGATTTTTCAGCAGCCTTATCTTCGACATATTGCATGGCAAACAGTCTATCACCAGAGTCATCTGTCTGACTGGACGTAGCATAATGTCCATGCTGCTTGCCCTTCTGATTTCCCTGCTTCTTCCAGCAATCCTTTGCAATATGCCCATACTTTCCACAGTAGTGACAATCCTTATCTTTATTTGGATTGTCTGACTGACGCTGCTGCTGCCATGAGCCTCTGCCACGGGAGTTAGATCTCCCCCTTCCTCGAAAGTTGCCACTACCTCTTGCATGTGATGACTGCTGATTGCTATTACTATAGGATGCATTCTGCTGGCCTCCTCTGCCAGATCCATAGCCTCTACCACGGCCACCACGACCACGCTGATTCGAATAAAAAACTGCATCCTTATTCTTTGAGCTGCTTGACCCTGTAACTAAGCCAAGCTTCACCTCTTCATGAATCAACAACGCAACCAGCTCATTAAAATCAGGCATCTCAGCCCGCACAGATACTGAAGTGTCAAAGGACTTATACTCCGGACCCAAACCATTTAAGGTCACTGCAACCATATCCTCATCTTCTACCTGTGAGCCAACAGATGCGAGCTGATCTGCTAAGGTTTTAATCTCCGTGACATAGTCCTGTATGGATCTGTTCTTCCTCTCTATGTTGTTGAATTTTTGTTTCAGTTGTATCTTCCTGGCACTCGTAGTTGTGCCATAGTACTTGACCAATATGTTCCATGCATCGGCTGGGGATTTACAGTTCATGATCTGCATCACCATAGCATCCGAGATACATAATGACAGCCAATGTAAAACTCTGCGAGCTCTTTCCGTCCAAGCTCGATGTGCTCGTCTTTGATCAGCTGTAGGATTCCTATCTAGAACTTCAGGTTCAGCCTCAACACCTGTCACTAAGTCCCAGTATCCTTTGCCTATCAGAAAGTTCTCCATGCGGAACTTCCATATTGCATAATTGTTGCTATCAAGCTTTTCTCCCACAATCTGGGTTACATTATCAGTTCTATCAGCATTTGCCATGTTGCAGACCTTGCCTGACTACCTGCAAACCAAGATTTTCTTAACAGTTCAACTTCAGCCCGGAACTGTTTATGACAGTTTTCTGCAATTAATTGCAGGAAAAAAACCAGTAAATTTCAGTCAAATATCAGCCCAAAACAACGTCCCAATCGGTTGATCCAACTCATACAGACAATTGCCAATACATATGTCTGATGTTCGGTTCAGATTTAACTCCTGCAGATCCACTGCCAGGTTCCAAAAACATACAGTCCAAACCTGTAAACTGCAATTACAGCAGCCTTTCCAAAGTCAAACTCCACCTGGATACACGTAATGCATATTCCAAAACTGCTTAGTTGACTGCTGGTACATATGCCACTTCAGACATAAGCATAGACAGCACATACAAGTGTCAACAAATTCAATTGCAGGTTACTATCAACCAAAGTTGAGCATATCAAGTTCCAATCAGCCCCAAATTGTCTCTCGATCATGTCATACATTTACTTCGTAATGGTGAGGTCAATACATGAGCATCTAGGTATACATAGACAACCTGTTTTCACTGACCAAAGCATAAGACCTCATGAACCATTTGTACTTGACCAAGACAATATGTCTGCATTCACTTCAGCTCCAGACTTCAGTTTTCAATGATACTCATTGAATGTTTCAAGCCTCCATACATCCAGCATGTATGTGACAGCTCTCATAGGTGATAGAGCTCTAGAAATGACCTGTATTGCATTAGTAGTATCTAATGCTTATTACTGACAGTACATGACAGTTTTCAGCAGTGAACAGTTCTCAGATCTGAATATTTTACTGAGAAAAATTTAGCTCAAGTACTTCACATCAAGTACATATAACTTCTTGACTTGTATTGTCTGCAATGCAATCTTCCCAGCCTATTAGGGAGCTTCAAGTGCTCTTCAGAATCAAAAACACTGATGTAAATCACTGTATTCAGCAGTGTACTCTCAGTTTCAGACCTGTATACCTGCATAATAGTCCATGCTTCTCATCACTCAAGCTTCCATTGACATATCAGACCTTCAAGGTCACACCCAGGGTCAGCATACACTGTTTAGAGCATGTAGAAGATGCAGGATGCCTCATTTAGTAGCTGTAGGACATGGATCTAAATCAGGCGCAACAGCGCAGACTGTTTGGATGGACAGCACAGCTCACGTGTCTATTAACCAGGGCAATGAAGCACTCTAAGGTGCTCAATACATCCCTCTCAAGGCTACAAACAAGCCTTTGACCCTGCCATTGATCATTAAGCATACCACTATACACTTCATACCTTCCATTGTCCAATGGCTTCAGCCTGTTTGAAGAAAAATAACCTTTTCTCTGACTTCAGCTCCTGCAAGTCCAATGCCACACTCCCAGGCACCCAGTCTTCATCTATTCATGGCTCTGATACCATGTTCAGGTTCAAAGAGGTAGAGTGATGAAAGGCAGAGTGAAGCAACAAGCTTCCTCTCTGACACACACTATATTCAAAACCACACTCTATAGTGAAAAGATACAACCTACGGTCATAAGACCATTCACACCAAAGGCACCGACTTATTTAATGTATCTAACTACTATGGCTAGACTAGCTGTGTCCAGCTCATGTCGGTCAACACACCCAGAGCTTGATATTCTAACACTTAAGATGCCTAATGTTAGGCTTGTGCCCATACAGCTCCTCATAGGGAGCTATATCATGAATCCCGATTGTAGGAGTTCTATTTAGCACATAAACAACAACAACCACTGCTTCAACCCAATAAGCATTTGGCAAACTCTTTTCATTAAGCATTGCCCTTGCTAATTCCATAAGCACACAATTTTTCCTCTATGCTACACTATTCTGTGGTGTATAACTACAAGTAAGTTGTCTTTTTATACCATATTTAGCAAGATACCTGTCAAACTCTATGGATACATATTCTCTGCCTCCATCTAATCTTAAACATGAGATATAACAACCTAGTTCATTTTCAACATACTTTTTGAAGTCTTTAAAAGCATAAAACACCTCATCTTTGTGTTTCATAATGTACAACCATGTGTATCTTGCTGAAATCATCAATGAAAGAGAGATAATGTCGAGCACCACCAAAAGAAGCATTATGAGACGAACCCCATACATCCGAGTGTACTAATTGCAATGGACCAAAATTGTTCCTAACATGTCTCATAAAAGGAAACCTTGCTTGTTTCCCTAATTGATAAGTAGAGCATACATATCCAAGATCATTGTATTTGAACTTAGGTAACCCAAGTACAACCTCTTTTTGCTTCATAGATTTCAACTTTTGAACATTTACATGGTCAATATGTTTATGAAAAATTTCAAAATCTTGTACAACTCCATCATCATGGGCAAACATGGCTGCCTTCAATTTCGAAATAGATGCATCCAATGTAAACATTCTGCATCCCTTCTGCCTTTAGCAATCAATTTTCAGCTATTACCATATTCCTCGATAAGGCATCCATCCTTATTGAATCTGACTTGCAGATTCTACTCTACCATCCTGCTATCTGTCCAATCAACAAAAGATTTTTAATGATTGATGGTACATGAAGCACATCATGTAGACTCTTTTTCTTGCTGTCATAGGCATAAGCAATGGAACCACACCTATATGCTGAATATAATGCTGGGTATCATCCTCAGTGGGAGACATATCCATGAGAACTTGCAACCAACTCATCAAACCATTCTCTGTGGGGTGTCATATGATTAGAGAGCCCTGAATCTATGTACCATTTCTTATCTCTGCCTTGTGCGCTTAGGTGCATTATTTGATACATGGTGCATAGCAAACAACCTATCTCCCTGATCATCCTGAGCACCACTAGAAGATGCACAATTTCCATGTTGTCTGCCTTTTGCTTTCATGTCTGCTTGCTTCTTATGATAATCTTTGGAAATATGTCCATACTTGCCACAATGATGACAGTCTATGTTCCTATTAGACTGCTCATTTGACTACCAAGATCCACCGCCTCTGTCTCTAGGTAATCTCCCCATGCCTCTAAAGCCACCAGCTAGCCATGCATATTCAAGCTATTTCATGCACTCTGCTGCTATTTTCCATAGGTATTTCGAGTGTCTCCTCGACCTCAAAAAGAACCACGGCCTCTGCTACCTTTGCCAGACTAGCTAGAGTAGAGAATAGTGTCTTTGCCTTGAGATGAATTGGAACCTGTGTTAAGACCAAGCTTTACTTTTTCATGCAGCAATAATGCAAGCAATTCATCCCAATCAGGGGGTTGTGCTCTTACAAAAATAGAAGTATCAAATGCCTCGTACTCCTTGCCAAGCCCATTCAATGCCACTAAAATCATATGATCCTCTGAAACACTAGACCCAATAGTAGCCAACTGGTCTGCTATGGTATTTATCTCCATCATGTATGCTTGAATTCTTCTACCATTTTTGGACATATTATTAAATTGTTGCTTAAGCTGTATCTTCCTTGCATGCGTGACATTACCATAATTTTTCATGAGTGTGTCCCAAGCATCTTTTGAGGAACGACAATTGGTAATCTGCATAGCCATTAAATCTAAAATGCATAAAGAGAACCAATGTAGTACTTTGCTAGCTCTTTTTGACCACTGTCAATGAGCTCTTTGATGATCCTGTGTTGGATTCCATTCAAGTAATTTGGGTTCAGCTTTGGTCCCCATGCATAAATTATGCATCCTAAACTTCCATAGTGTGAAGTTCTTGTTATCAAGCTTATCACCGAAAATTTGGGTGATGTTATCAGTGCGCAGAGCATTTTCCATATTGCAGTAAACAAGTTTTAATCAATGCTTAACTCCTTGCAAACTAAGATATCTTACTTACCAATTTCAGCCTTCAACTTTTATGATAGCTTTCAGCAAAAAAAAATCCTTGATGAAATCATAGTATTTCAGGCCACAACATGTCAAATACATCCAAAATCAAGTGGCACAGTATGTAGATATATCAACTAGTTCATAGAGCATGTATTGGCTGCATACCCTGTGTACATTCAATCTTACTAACAATAGAGAAACATATAGTCTGCAATTAGCAACCAGTAAATGACTAACAACCTTTTCTCAGTCAAAACAGATATATTTATGTGTCAAACATGCCCCAAAACATCCTAGACATTTGTCACTATATGGAGGAGTCCATGTCAAGATTGTGGGAGAGAAGGAAGGAGTCTCACTTGTAGCTTTCTTGCTTGCACAATGGGGGAATACACACAAGGGTGGAGGCTGAAAACAGTTTTCCTCTTCTTAGTTGTGTAAGCCAAAAAGGAACTCACATACATAGAAATAGAATAACCCTATATATGGGTCTCAAACTAAACTCAACTAACTAAGGTGGCATACTAACTAAGCCACGAACTAGAGTAGATAAGGATAACTGTCATCTAGCTATTATTCATGGGCGGTGTACCAACCGCATCGCAACTGATAAGTCGGTGACATAAATGCACAACGGTCACCCTAGCATATCACGAGTGGAGCTCGATATCTCAACACTCCCCCTCGAGCTCAATCCCAATTCCTGCACACCAAGAAGGTCTCTGAACTTGCGCAGCTTCTCTGCGCCCAATGCCTTCGTGAATATGTCAGCTACCTGATCCTCTGTGTTGACATAAACTAGATCAATAAGACCTAGTAAAACCCTCTTCCGCACATAGTGATAATGCACCTCAATGTGCTTTGTTCTAGCATGATAGACTGGGTTATTTGCCAAGTGTATACTACTCATGTTGTCACAATAAATGACAACTGGCCCATCTGTAGGCTGATGCATATCATAAAGTAGCTTATGCAACCAAGCTACCTCACATGCAGCCATTGCTGCACCCCTGTACTCAGCCTCTGTGCTCGACAAGGCAACTGTAGGCTGTTTCTTGCTGCTCCAAGTGACTGCAGCACTCCCAAAAGAGAACACATATCCACTGGTAGATCGTCTATCAGAAATACTACTAGCCCAATCAGCATCAGTATATCCATGCAACTGTATCTGAACCCCAGTCTCATAAAATAGTCCATACTGCAATGTGGACTTCACATATCTGAGTATGCGTCTAGCCGCATCCAAATGTGGTTTCCTTGGAGCCTGCATAAACTGACTTACCAATCCAACAATATAGCTCAAATCTGGCCTGGTAATAGTCATATAAATCAAAATTCCTACTATGCGTCTGTACATAGTAGGGTCTTCGAGAAGCTCACCTGCATCTGTGCTCAACTTCACATTCTGCTCCAAAGGAACTGAAATAGGCTTACAGCCTGTCATCCCATATTTGGACAGCATGTCCAATCCATACTGCCTCTGCAAGAGCTGTATCCCACTTGGTGATCTAATCACCTCAATGCCCAAGAAATAACGCAACTCTCCCAAATCCTTCATCTCAAACTTCTGCTTCAATAGCATTTTCACATGAAGGATATCTTTATCATTGTCACCTGTCATAATCAAATCATCAACATAAATGACAAGTAGCATAATACCTTTCTCTGTTTTTCTCACATAAAGTGAGAAATCTGCCTTGGAAATCTGAAAGCCAATAGTGACAAGATACTGTCCTATCTTGTCAGACCATGCTCTAGGTGCTTGCTTCAAGCCATACAAGGCTTTCTTCAACCTGTAAACAAACTTAGGATGAACAGCATACACATAACCTGGTGGCTGCTCCATATAGACCTCTTCTTGCAAATCACCATGCAAGAAGGCATTCTTTACATCCATCTGATGTAAAGACCATCCCTTTGATGCAACCATAGCAATGACTGCTCTTATGGTTGCCATCCTTGCAACCGGACTGAATGTTTCTTCATAATCAATGCCATATGTTTGTGCATACCCCTTGACTACTAATCTTGCCTTGTATCTATTCACAGAACCATCTGCATTGTGTTTCACCTTATAAACCCACTTACAACCAATTGCATGCTTATCTTTAGGCAAAGGTACCAATTTCCATGTAGCATTTGCTTCCAAGGCATCCATTTCTTCATCCATGGCTTTCTCCCATTTTTCTTTTCCCATGGCTTGCTCAAAAGAAGTGGGTTCTGGTTCATGTATCACTTTGACCATATATGCATAGTGAATGGTTGTAAATCCATCATATTTCAGCCTATCCACAGGATACCTAGCTCTGGTAGACCTGCGCAAAGTAGGTTCACTCCCAGGTGCTCTCAAAACATCCTTGGTCTTCCTTACTCCAGGTGTAACAATAGAAGGAATACCCAACTCATCATCAATGCTCTGTTCTGAGCCACTGGATTCACCATCCACATAAGAGTGACATGCATTCACATCAAACATGGGCTGATCTACCTTCTCTTTTCCTTTTCGTGATACCTGCATACCACTATCTGCATTTCTTTGAGAAGATTCTCCTGATCTCAATGTGCCTGTCCATGGCAAAGAATGTGAACCACTGCTAGAGGACGCTCCAGGTCCTCTAATATCTTGTGACTGCTGCTGTGAATTCTGTGCAGCATTACCATTTTGTGCATCTACATTATCAATCACATTTACTGGTTTATACCAGCTACTCATCTCATCAAAAACAACATCTCTGCTCACTGTAAACTTACGAGTAGAAGGGTCATAGCATCTATACCCTTTTTGCTGCAGAGAATAACCAATAAAGATGCACTTCTCAGCTTTTGGATCCAACTTGGATCTCAACTCATCTGGAACATGAACATAGGCAATGCAACCAAAAAATTTTTGAATGAGAAATATTTGGTTTCTTACCAGTATACCTCTCCTCTGGAGTCATCCCATGTATTACTGCAGTGGGAGTCCTGTTCATTATGTAGACTGCTGTAGCAACTGCCTCAACCCAATAAAAATCTGGCAGGTCTTTTTCATTGAGCATGGCACGAGATACCTCTCCAATATGCCTGCTTTTCCTTTCTGCAATTCCATTTTATTGTGGGGTATGACTGCATGAATATTGCTGCTTTATGCCATGCTCCTGCAGGAACCTTGCAAACTCATTTGAGAGGTACTCTCCCCCTCCATCTGACCTTAGGCATTTTATTTGCAGGCCTGTTTCTTTTTCAACCATAGCTTTAAGAGTTTTGAAATGCCCAAAAACTTCACTTTTCCTTTTCATAAAATACACCCAAACTTTTCTACTATAGTCATCAATAAAAGTGACAAAATAATGACAGCCTCCAAGAGATGCAGCTTTAGTAGTCCACACATTAGAGTGGATTAATTCCAATGGCTTCTTACTCTCTTGAACATGTTTAGGAAATGGTTTCCTTGCATGTTTTCCAAACTGACAGGCTTCACATACCTTATGCATTTCTGCAACCTTGAATTTAGGCAATCCTGCAACAATATTTTGGGCTTGCATTGATTTAAGTCGCTGTACATTAACATGACCAATGCGTTTATGTCAGATATCAATATCTGCAACTACACCGGTCCCATGTGCAAACATTGCTGTACTCAATTCAGGCATGTCTGCATCCAACATAAACATTCTGCCCTTCTTCTTTCCTTTTTCTATCAAGCGACCTTTATTTTTCATATCTTCAACAAAGCATCCATGAGGATTAAATCTGACCTGCAAGCCCTGCTCAACCATTTGACCAATAGAAACTAGATTCTTGGTGATATTCGGGACATGAAATACATCGGACAGGTATTTCTTTTTTCCATCCTGCATAGACAAAGGAATTTTTCCAATCTGCACAATAGGATGTGCAGTATCATCACCAGTCTCCACAAATCCTGGTTTTTCCATTTTCCTTGCATCCTCCATCCATTCTGCATGACCTGTCATGTGGTTTGATGCACCTGAGTCAACATACCATACATCATTGCTTTCTTCTACACTTGTCACAGAATTGTTCATGTGCTGCACCATAAACAAATGCTCATTTCTGTCATCACCCTGTCTACTAGAAGATGCATAATTCCCTTGTTGCAATTTTCCATTCATGATGTCATTCTGCTTTTTATAGCAGTCTTTAGCCATATGACCCATTTTACCACAGTAGTAGCATTCAACATTACTGTTTGCATTTTGGCCTCTTTGCCATCCACCACGACCTCTTTGGCTCCCCCTGCCTCTAGAGTTACCATGTCCTCCTCCATAGGACTCGTTTTCTTGAGTTTGCTGCATATTCTGATTTCTACCACGGCCTCCAGATCGGCCTCCTCTACCTCTGCCTCTACCTCTTCCAGCATTTGAGTAGAAGACTGCTTCTTTTGAAGTTTCTCCTGAAGAAGATGCACCACCATTTCTCTGCTCCTCAGAAATTAGAAGAGCAATCAACTCCTCAAAATTAGGAAATCTTTCACAGACGGAAATGGATGTTCGGAACTGTGCATAATCCTTTCCTAGACCATTCAAGGTCACATAAACTAAATCATCATCTTCCACTGGCGACCCAATGGAAGCAAGTGCATCTGCAATCTTCTTCACCTTCATGTGGTAGTCATTGATGCTCATATTTTCTCTTTGCACATTGTGCAACTCTTGCTTGAGCTACATTTTCCTGGCTTGCGTATTTGTGCTATACATTTTTGACAAAGTATCCCATGCCTCCTTTGGCGTACTTGCATCCTGAATATGCACAATCATAGAGTCTGAAATACTGATAGACAGCCAGTACATAACTTTTCTGGCTCTCTCATGCCATGCTTTAAATGCCTGCATTTGCTGTTGGTTCTTCTTCATTTCCTGCAACAAATTCCCAATATCCTTTTTCCATAAGGAAATTCGTCATTCTAAACTTCCATGCTTGGAAGTTGTTCTTGTCAAGCTTTTCAGTGACAATCTGTGAAAGAGAATCAGACGCCATTACAGAACACTGCAAAAAATTCTGTCACTGCAAAAAACACAGCTTTACCCTCACAAGGGCAAATCTGCAAAACTGGTGAAAGTGATATTTGACCACACAGTCACTTCCTAGTGACAATTTTGGATAAACAGGAAACAAGGATGATTCTGTAACTCCCAATGTCTCTGCGCACAGACATACGATGCAATTTCTACAGTTCTTTTCACCGACCTGTAGAACAGTGATCGCACAGCATAAAACTGGGCCTTTTCCTGAGTGTGTGCAAAAAACTTCCGCCTCCAAAAAGGGCCCCGAAATGGCCTCAAATAAAAAAAACAAAGCAACCAAGGGCTAAAGCCCTTACCCGCAGCATAAACTGTCCTCCTGCTATACCGCGAAGGGCATCTCAATCTGAGACAATGCACTCTTGCACTTTCTGGCTATGCTACCTGTAGAGACTTGCTCCCAGAATAGAAAAATGAAAGCAACACTGGTCCTCTTACCAGAACACCGCGAACTTGGCTTGCTTTCTTGAGCTCCTTACCACGAACAAGGCTCTGATACCATGTCAAGATTGTGGGAGAGAAGAAAGGAGTCTCACTTGTAGCTTTCTTGCTTGCACAATGGGGGAATACACACAAGGGTGGAGGCTGAAAACAGTTTTCCTCTTCTTAGTTGTGTAAGCCAAAAAGTGTTAGAATATCAAGCTCATTTAGTGTGTGTTGACCGACATGAGCTGGACACAGCTAGTCTAGCCATAGTAGTTAGATACATTAAATAAGTCGGTGCCTTTGGTGTGAATGGTCTTATGACCGTAGGTTGTATCTTTCACTATTGAGTGTGGTATAAATAATAGAGTGTGAGAGAGGAAGCGTGTTGCTTCACTCTATCTGTCATCTATCTGCCTCTTTGAATCTGAACATGGTATCAGAGCTTCATCCATGAGGCTGTGGGAGAATGGGCATGACAACTTGCAGTGCAAAGGAGATGGAAGTAAGGAATCAGGAAAAATCGTGGACTGCAACCTGTGTCTAAAAATCGTGGACTGCCTCCTGAAACCTGTGTTTGAAAATCATGGACTGCCTCCTGAAATCTGTGTCCTGAAATCGTGGACTGAAACCTGTGTTTGAAAATCATGGACTGCCTCCTGAAATCTGTGTCCTGAAATCGTGGACTGCAACCTGTGTCTGAAAATCGTGGACTGCCTCCTGAATGGACAGCAACCTGTATCTGAAAATCTGCGCTTGCTGATCTGAGCGAATAGCAACCTGTCAATCTTCAGTGGGGCACCTGGACAAGGTTCATAGAGCATGTATGCTCACTATTGAAGGTATTTGAAGTGTGCAAGGAGTAAATGCTTGTGTGGGAGCTCTGTTATGAGCTGGAGTGACAGACACAGACCTGTAATCATTTCTGAACTGCTATAAACATGAATGGACAGCATGCATTCAGTCATTACTGACACACAGGAGCCTTGTACTACACTCAGAAAGCATCTTTGGAGCACAAGAATGTGTCAAAGCATGTATACATTGGATCAAATGTCTTGGAGCTGAGATCTCTTGCTCAGAATACTCAGATCTGAAAATCTGAAAACTGTCATACACAGTCAATGACAGAATACTCAGATCTGAAAATCTGAAAACTGTCATACACAGTCAATGACAGAATACTCAGATCTGAAAATCAATGATAGGCTGAAAACTGTCATACACAGCCAATGACAGAATACTCAGATCTGAAAATCAATGACAAGCTGAAAACTGTCATACACAGTCAATGACAAGTATTGTGCATTACTGAAGCAATATAGGTCATCTTGGGGGTTCCATCATCTATATGAACTGGCCTATACATGCTAATGCATGGAGAATTGAAGCAAGCAATGAGCATCATTGAAAACTGAATTTTGAAGCTGAAGTAAATGCAGTTACACTGTCTTGGCTAATTACAATTTTGGAGCTGCTTGGAGCTTGGTATGCTGAATTCTGGTTGACTGCAACCTGAAACTGAATTTGTTGACACACTCAGTTTTGGACTTGAAATTGCTGCTGGTTACTCACAGTTTACAGTTTTCAGACTGCATGTATGTACCCTGGCAGTGAGGTTACATAAGCTTAAGCTGAAGGAAACACATAGCTTATGTATTGACAGTTATATCTACAGTTGAGATCACTTGTTTGTGGGTTGTTTTGGGGTGTCAATGGGCTGAAATACTCTGGTTTTTTTACTGCAATTAATTGCAGAAAACTGTCATAAACAGTTTCGGGCTGAAGTTGAACTGTTAAGAAAATCTTGGTTTGCAGGTAGTCAGGCAAGGTCTGCAACATGGCAAATGCTGATAGAACTGATAATGTAACCCAGATTGTGGGAGAAAAGCTTGATAGCAACAACTATGCAATATGGAAGTTCCGCATGGAGAACTTTCTAATAGGCAAAGGATACTGGGACTTAGTGACAGGTGTTGAGGCTGAACCTGAAGTTCCAGATAGGAATCCTACAGCTGATCAAAGACGAGCACATCGAGCTTGGACGGAAAGAGCTCGCAGAGTTTTACATTGGCTGTCATTATGTATATCGGATGCTATGGTGATGCAGATCATGAACTGTAAATCCCCAGCAGATGCATGGAACATATTGGTCAGGTACTATGGCACAACTACAAGTGCCAGGAAGATACAACTGAAGCAAAAATTCAACAACATAGAGAGGAAGAACAGATCCATACAGGACTATGTCACGGAGATTAAAACCTTAGCAGATCAGCTCGCATCTGTTGGCTCACAGGTAGAAGATGAGGATATGGTTGCAGTGACCTTAAATGGCTTGGGTCCGGAGTATAAGTCTTTTGACACTTCAGTATCTGTGCGGGCTGAGATGCCTGATTTTAATGAGCTGGTTGCATTATTGATTCATGAAGAGGTGAAGCTTGGCTTAGCTACAGGGTCAAGCAGCTCTAAGAATAAGGATGCAGTTTTTTATTCGAATCAACGTGGTCGTGGTAGCCGTGGTAGAGGCTATGGATCTGGCAGAGGAGGCCAGCAGAATGCATCCTATAGTAATAGCAATCAGCAGTCATCAAATGCAAGAGGTAGTGGCAGCTTTCGAGGTAGGGGGAGATCGAACTCCCGTGGCAGAGGCTCATGGCAGCAGCAGCGTCAGTCAGACAATCCAAATAAGGACAAGGATTGTCACTACTGCGGAAAGTATGGGCATATTGCAAAGGATTGCTGGAAGAAGCAGGGAAATCAGAAGGGCAAGCAGCATGGACATTATGCTACGTCCAGTCAGGCAGATGACTCTGGTGATAGACTGTTTGCCATGCAATATGTCAAAGATAAGGCTGCTCAAAAATCATCTGATGATGTAGTGTGGTACATTGACTCGGGGGCGTCGAATCACATGACCCCTCATGGTGATTGGTTCACGGATATGGTGGCTGAAAAGCATGGCTATGTATGCATAGGTGATGACACGCAACATAGCATTGAGCATAAAGGCAAAGTGCCTCTGGTTGTACATGATGGCAGGAAGAAGAATCTTCATGATGTTTTGCATGTTCCTTCGATTACGAAGAACCTATTGTCTGTGGGTCAAATGACAGAGCAGAACTTGCAGGTTCGCTTCAATAAGCATGGCTGCTTTATTGAAGAGTTTGGCAATGGATGCAAGTTGATCGCGAAAGGCCACAGAAATGGAAGAATGTTCACTCTTGATGCTACACTGCCAGAGCTGAATTCCGCTATGTTTGCTCAGGGTTCTGGCACTATCAGGGACTTAGAGATTTGGCACAAGAGAGTGGGGCATGTCAATTTGCAGAGGCTGCAGACCATGCAGAAGAAGCAGCTGGTAACAGGGCTACCTAGATTCCAATATTCAGATATTGGTCATGTCTGTGAGGCTTGCCAGTTTGGTAAGCAGTCACGATTGCCGTTTGTCAGGCATGTAAGACAGAGTACACGACCACTGCAGTTAGTGCACTCTGATGTTTGGGGACCAGCTCATAATGCATCTATGGGGGGTTCCAGATACTATGTATCCTTCATTGATGACTACAGTCGATATACCTGGCTTTACATATTGAAAACAAAAGATGAGGTCTTTGCTGTTTTTCAGAAATTTAAGGCACAGGTTGAGAAGGAATTTGAGTGTTACATCTCTTGCTTGAGATCTGATAGCGGTGGGGAGTATGTCTCCAATGAATTTACTGATTTTTTGGCTGAAAATGGCATTCGTAGGCAGCTAACCTGCAGCTACACTCCGCAGCAAAACGGAGTAGCTGAAAGGAAGAACAGGGTTCTAATGGAAGCTGCGAGGGCCATGATGAATGAGAAGCATATGCCGCTTTACTATTGGGCAGAGGCTGTTGTGACAGCTGCATATATTCTGAACAGGACTCCCACTGCAGGCATTCATGACATGACACCGTTTGAGAGGCTCTATGGCTATAAGCCGGATGTAAGACACATGAAGGTCTTTGGCTGTCTTGCTTATGTGCACATTCCAGATGAGAAGAGGAAAAAGCTGGATCCCAAAGCGCATAAGAGTGTGTTCATTGGATACTCGCAGGAGAAGAAGGCATACAAATGTTATGATCCCTCTACCAGGGAGACTTTGGTAAGCAGGGATGTCATCTTTGATGAGCTGGGCTCTTGGTATGTCTCACCAGTTGCAGTGCTATCCGATCTGTCTTCCACTCATGTCTCTACAGTTGATATGCAGCAGAGCACTGCTATGACAGGCCCTATCAGTCAGACAGTATCCCCATGGACAGGGAGATTGAGGAGCTCACCGTCCACTGACACGGGTATGTCAGTGAGGGGGAGACATGATGTCTTGGACAGCAAAGGAAAAGAGAAAGTTAGTGAGGATGGTATGATGACACCTGGCAGAATGACTTTGGGCTATGAGTCTAGTGATACTTTAGACAGCGAACTTGGTATTCCGACTGTCTATATGCCTGGCACGAGGCAGAACAGGTACATTCCGCCTCATGAGAGAGGTGAATCGAGTAGTGCACCACAGCCTAGACGATCGCAGAGGGTCAAATACCCTGTTGACAGGTTGACGTACTCTGGTTATTCTGCAAAGCATTATGCATACATGACAAAAGTGATGGAGATCAAAGAACCAGGTACTTATGCTGAAGCTGCAAAGGATGAAAACTGGTGCATGGCTATGGACGAAGAGATGAAAGCCTTGGCTGAAAATCAGACTTGGGATTTGGTACCACTGCCTGAAGGGAAAAAGCCTGTTGGCTGCAAATGGGTGTATAAAATCAAATGTAAGTATGATGGCAGTGTAGAAAGGTACAAAGCAAGGCTGGTCGCTAAAGGATATGCTCAGCAGTATGGCTTGGATTATGATGAAACATTCAGCCCGGTTGCAAAAATGGCAACCATACGAACTGTTATTGCCTTGGCTGCTGCAAAAGGCTGGAAATTGCAGCAGATGGATGTTAAGAATGCATTCCTCAATGGTGATTTAACAGAGGATGTATACATGGTTCAGCCGGAAGGGTATGAGCACCCTGATTTTCAGCATTATGTGTGCAGGCTGAAAAAGGCACTGTATGGGCTGAAGCAGGCTCCGAGAGCCTGGCATGCTAGGATCAGCAGTTACTTGCAGGGTCTTGGATTTGTTGTTGGCAGGGCTGATCACAGCCTGTTTACAAAGAAGACTGACAGTGGCTTGGTAGTGCTGGTCATATATGTTGATGACTTGATAATCACTGGAAATGATGACATGGGAATTCAGCATGCTATGAAGATGCTGAAATCTGAATTTGACATGAAAGATCTGGGAGATCTGAAGTATTTCTTGGGTATTGAGGTCGTACCAGCTGAAAATGGCTTATGGCTGATGCAGAAGCACTATGCCATGGAAATGCTTAAGAAGTATGGCATGGCTGAATGCAAACCACTGGATACACCTCTGGACCAGAATGTAAAGCTAGACATGAACACTGGGGCTAAAGTAGAAGATGTGACTATGTACAGGCAGATGGTCGGCAGTCTGATTTACTTGACCATCACTAGGCCTGACTTGAGCTATGCAGTAGGGCTTATAAGCCAGTTTATGCAAAAGCCGAGAAAGCCGCACTTGGATGCAGTTAGACGCATCATGAGGTATGTTAAGTCCACTGTAGACTATGGGTTGTTCTATGTCAGAGATAAGCCCTTGATACTGATTGGATACACAGATGCAGATTGGGCAGGATGCTCAACTGACAGACGATCTACGAGTGGCTATGCCTTTGGCTTTGGTAGCGGCATGATCAGTTGGAGCAGCAAGAAGCAGCCTACAGTTGCTTTATCTAGTACTGAGGCAGAGTACAGGGGGGCTGCATTGGCAGCATGTGAGATTGCTTGGCTGCTCAAGCTTATGGCTGACTTGGATATTCAGGTTGATGCTCCAGTGAAACTGTTATGTGATAATCTGAGTAGTGTACTCCTGGCCATGAATCCAGTTTACCATGCTAGGACAAAACACATAGAGGTACACTACCACTTTATTCGTGAGATGGTCCTTGTAGGAAAGGTTGATCTTATGCATGTGAGGACTGATGAGCAGGTAGCAGATATCTTTACCAAGTCTCTGGGTAAAGATAAGTTCTGTGGTTTTAGACAGCTACTTGGAGTACATATGCTGTCTTGAGCTTGAGGGGGAGTGTTAGAATATCAAGCTCATTTAGTGTGTGTTGACCGACATGAGCTGGACACAGCTAGTCTAGCCATAGTAGTTAGATACATTAAATAAGTCGGTGCCTTTGGTGTGAATGGTCTTATGACCGTAGGTTGTATCTTTCACTATTGAGTGTGGTATAAATAATAGAGTGTGAGAGAGGAAGCGTGTTGCTTCACTCTGTCTGTCATCTATCTGCCTCTTTGAATCTGAACAAAAAGGAACTCACATACATAGAAATAGAAGAACCCTATATATGGGTCTCAAACCAAACTCAACTAACTAAGGTGGCATACTAACTGAGCCACGAACTAGAGTAGATAAGGATAACTATCATCTAGCTATTATTCATGGGCGGTGTACCAACCGCATCGCAACTGACAAGTCGATGACATAAATGCACAACGGTCACCCTGGCATATCACGAGTGGAGCTCGATATCTCAACAGTCCATACATGACCTTTTGGGGACATTATAGTACATGTACAACAAGTACAAATGCCAAATATCTTCCCAGCTAATAATAGCCAGCCAATACGTAGCTGAAAAAAGGGTAATCCAAGCTCAAAATATTCTTGAATCATAGCATACATATGCAAACACATGTAGAGACCAAGACATGATCATATCGACAGTCATACATGCCATGTCTTCAAGAACCAATGGCATATAACTCCTATACTATTTATGTATAGACAATAATCATACCAATGTAGTTGATTTTCAGCCCCAAAATTCAGCATTCAGTGTTCTTTTCAGTCCATACAACATCCAACATACATATTCCCATAATCAAGGTCCACAGATACTATCCAATGTCATAAATCGCTTCAAGAAGTAAAAGATGCTTACTGTCCACAGTTTAGGACAGATTTCCAACATGTTTAAACCTTCCAAAGTTGAGCATTTGATACTCCAAAACCATGCTCAAATACATGAGAATAAGGACATATACATTGTTAGGATGAAAGCCACCAGTGCCCTGGGACCACCTCCTGTTTACTATAGTAAACAACCAATATGCATCGGTCTCTACTAAATATCTCAAAATCTATGAAGAATTTGAAAAAAAATTCTATTGCAAAGTTGTAGACCACATCGAAATGGTTAGGATTGGCAGGCCGTTTCTTCAAAATTCATTTCTGTAGCAAGATATGGCTTCTACAAAAAAACAAGTTGCATGCACAATCTCCTTTGATGATGTTTTTTTTCAGATCTGATGTCTTTGATGTCAAATGGCCACTCACAGGTGCTCAATGAAGCTCCCAAACAAGCCACAACAAGCTTTTGCACAAGAACAAAGCATAAATCCTGATGCATACCTTGACAGAATAATGGCAACCTTTCTTCTTCAGCAGTAACTCTTATCTTCAAGCTTGAGATCTAGGCTCCTTCAATGCCATGCTCAAGAGAGCCCATTCATGTTGGCTCTGACACCATGTTTAAAGATGAGAGATAGAGGGGAGCCAAAGAGTGAGCAGTCAGCTCATCTCATTCATCTTCATTATTCAATATCTACTAACATGAAAAGGATAGTACAACTAGGTTACCACTAACCATGACTAACTGTGGAAACACCGACTTATTTAATGTCCCACATATGAGTACAATTGTAGGTAATGTTGGTCACACACACATACATATGAGCAACTGAGCTTGAAGTCACAACTTGAAGTCACAACAACATTATCTAGCAGGGAACAACAAGCACCACTGCTTCAAGATTTGCAAGAGTTGCAAAATTTTGGCATCAAACAGTCTAGCTTTTACATGAAATTTGAGCTAGAGGTATAATACATCATAGGCAAGTTGCCAAAGTGTTATAGCCATAGCCCTAGTATAAAATATAATGAAGAATTGCATTATTATTGTAGGTATTATAGCATAATGATGTAATTAGATTAATGTCAGCATATCCTAGACAAATGTTAATAGCATTTTCTTCATTTGGCCAAAAAATACTTTCAAAAATATATTTAAATCACCATACCTTTTCTTTATGTTAAATTTAGTTTAAAAATGTTATGGACATTGGTCTCTCTCCCATGTCTCCTATGTGTGTGTGTGTATAGTGCAATTAAAAAGTAGACTATGTCTATTTGTAGTGGACACAAAAACTTATAACACTTTTTTCCATTCTTGCTCTCAATCATATCTCTTAGTAGTACTATGTGTGTGTGTGTGTGTGTGTGTGTGTGTGTGTGTGTGTGTGTGTGTGTGTGTGTGTGTGTGTGTGTGTGTGTGTGTGTGGGTGGTGGTGGTGATGGTGGTACCTTCCATGACTATTGCTCAACAGGTGTCTAAGTTTTGTCATGGATTGAATGCTCCTCTGAACACATGTCTTGAATCTATGCACCTAACTGGTCTGCAAGATGCTTTGATTCGCACAACACCTCTTGTTTAGGAGATTTAGTCAAAGACAAGGAATAATAGCCTCTAGAATCAAAACAAAGGGACTTCACAGGGCTATGTTAAGTGAGCCCAAGTTCAATGTCCACCTAGTCAAGGAAAGAGGGCCAAAAAAAATGCATACATAAACTTCATACTTATGGGAAGTAATTCATAAGTACTTAGGTGTTTCCACAGTAATGAGCCATGCCACTTTAAAAGACATTGCCCAAAGCTTGGACAAATTCCTTGCCAAGGACAATACAAAGGTCAGAACCAAGCTTTAATTGCAAAAGCATTTGTTGTAGTTCCTAAAGATCTTGAAGAAGAGGGAAACCCAACTATAGAAGTCGATATGGAGAGGGCATCACTTCATGCCATCCTCCATAAGAAAGGCCCAAATCGCTAGTTTTTGGTGATTCAAACACCAACAGAATATCAAGGTAAGTCCTTTAAAATTCAGATTTACTATGGAAGCACACACTTGTTCATGTCACCAAAGCATGCCAAGAAATTAGGTATAGACACAATACTTATATCTAGGTTGCTTGTGGAACTTGCCAATGGAAAAGAAATCGTGTCTACTCAGCAAACTTGCAAACTAACATTTAGCATGGGAAGCAATCTCTCTGAAATGGGATTTAGGATCATGAATTTAGGGGCCCATGAATGTCTTGGGTATGGACTCGCTAATCCCCAATGACACACATATTCATTGCAGAAAAGGCCAGGTGACTTTTTAAAACCTAAAGGGAGAAAAAGTGATGACCCAAGGTGAGGCAGGAAAACCCAAGGTTCAACTAGCCAAATCATCTTGCATTATAAAAGGGTTAAAAAAAGGATTACATGTGTATCTCATAAAATTAAATAAGGTTGAGCAGGATAACAAGGTAGAGGGAGAGTCATTTTGGCTGAAGGAATATAATGACATCTTCTCAGAAGAGCTGACTCAATTAAAACCTCAAAAAGAAGTCGATCACGAGATCAGACTTGAACCAGGAGCCGCTCCAATCACTAAGAGTTTGTATAAAATATCTATCCCTGAAGCAATTGAGCTGAAGGAGCAACTCAAGAAGTTACTGGATCAAGGATACATCAGACCCAGCAATTAAGCATGAGGAGCCCCAACATCTATCTCTGAAGCAATTGAGTTGAAAGAGCAACTCAAGCAGTTATTGGATCAAGGATACATTAGACCCAGTAATTCACCATGGGGAGTCCCAATATTGTTTCGAAAGAAAAAGGTCAGAACTTTTCGCCTTTGCATTGATTATTGAGGTCTAAACCAGGTAACAATCAAGAATAAGTATCTAATCCCCAAGAATAGATGAGCTACTTGATAGGTTGTAAGGGGTGAAAATATTTTCCAAGATTGATCTCTGATCTGGTTATTACCAAATAAGGATCAAGGAAGAAGATATTCCCAAAATTGCCTTCAATACTAGATATGGTCATTTTGAATTTCTTGTAATGTCTTTTGGTCTAACTAATGCCCCTGCTACATTTAACAGATAAATGCATGGAATTTTTCGACCTTATCTTGATGAGTTTGTCCTAGTCTTCTTTGATGACATCCTAACATACTCTCTGAGAGACGAAGACCATGAGCTGCAATTGCACATTGTGCTAGACACAACGAGGACACACAAGCTCTATGCGAAGAAAAAGAAGTGTGCCTTTTTCAAAAGATAGATGGAATATCTCGGATTCATAGTATCTACTGAAGGAATCTCTATAGACCTAGCCAAAGTTAGAGATATTCAAGAGTGGCAACCTCCAATGATAGTTAAGAAAGTGAGAAGTTTTTTAGGGCTGACTGGATGGTATAGAATTTTCATAAAAAATTACGCCCTAATAGCTACACCTCTCACTAATTTGATAAAAAAGCAAATTGCTATTAAGTGGATACCCATTGAGGAAGCCCATTTTGAGCAACTTAAGAAAATTTTGGTAGCAGCACCTATTTTAAAGCTACCTGACCTAAGTCAAGAGTTTAGGTCATAATAGGTGCAAGTTCTCTTGCACAAGGTTGTGTGCTTATGCAGCAAGGTCATCCAATAGCCTATTCCTCAAGGAAACAGAAAATCCATGAGAGGAATTACGCCACGCATAATCTTGAGCTGTTAGCTATGATCCATGCTCTCAAATTGTGGTGACACTATTTGCTTGGAAGCAAGTTTACTTTGGTCACTGACCAGAAGAATCTCAAAAGGATCTTTACTCAACCAGACCTCAACATAAGGCAGCGTTAGTGGATTGAAGTCTTACAAGAATTTGATTTTGAAATCAAGTTCAAACCTAGAAAAAAGAATGTGATTGGTGATGCATTAAGTCATAAAGCTTTTCTAAATGCACTTATCATGGAAGAGCCATCCAAAGGAGAGATTTTAGATATCGATACCTAGAAATCCATGTAAAAATTACATGGCGTAGTGAATATAATCTGAGAAAGAGATAGAGAGAGTACCCAACAAATAAGAGGAGAATATGTAAATTCTTTAGCTTCAAACAACTGATACAAAGATGGCTCTGTCCACCCGTGCGCTTCCACTCTGAAGCTTAGATGGTGATCTAGACAGAAGATAGATGAAGAGCTTAAGGCTAGCTGGAATAACTCTGTCTGGGTGAAAGATAGATAATGGATGGCTATGAGGGATTTAGCTTTTATAGCATGCGAAGACGGTTAGGTTGGCCTGCCTGACCGACCTATCATATGAGCCTCCACTAGTCAACCAAGGAATATTCCCTTTGGACCCCCTAGCCAAGGGCCTCTTTCGTGATTAGCTCCCTTACCTCGCAACTCGATGCAATGTGCCTAAAGTTGCTACCAGCTTAACTACCCCGTCTAACCCAAAGATTAGACCCACAATGGTTACCTTTTTGCCATCCGGTCACATAGACCTCATCTGACATACAAGCCAGGACTCAACCAATATCCGGGCTCACATATGGCTTCTCCTCATAATGCGGGCCTTACCACTTTGAGCACCATGGATCATTGGTGGCACCTTCTGAGGATGGGGCATTGAGCATATCTAACACCCCCCCTCAATGTCCACCTACACGTGAACTATATCCTTGGCCCAATGTCGAGTCTTTGAAGATGAACTTGAAGTAGATCCTTCGTAAGTGCTTTGGTGAAGATATCCACTCCATTCTCCTTTGTTGGATAGTAGACCAATTCCACTATCCCATCCTCAATCAAATCACACACATAGTGATACTGGATCTCTATATGTTTGGTGTGAGCATGAAACACTAGATTTTTTGCCATGGCGGTGCAACTTTGATTGTCACATCTTAGCAAATGGTTCTTCATCTTGCACTCCCATATGCCATATGATTCTTCTCAACCATACTGCTTCACATGCAACAAAACAAGCTACCTTGTACTCTACTTTGCAATGCCACTATTGGCTGCTTCTTAATAATCCAAGAGAAAATTCTTGAACCCAAAGAGAAACAATAACCAGAAACTGACTCCCTGGAATCACTGTCTCCTGCCCAATCTGAGTCACAGTTCCCCACAAGAGAAGTTCTGGTACTGTATGTGATATCATAGTCAAGAGTTTTCTTCAAGTATTTGAGCACCTGCATCCCAGCTTTCCAATGACCCTCATGAGGTTTGTTTGAGAACCTGCTCAAAACGCCAACATCAAAAATGATATCTAGTTTGGTGTTACACAAGTAGATCATACTACCGACCAACCTCATGTACTTCCCAATGTCTGCTAGTGTTGATGTATCCTCAATGGATAACTTTGCATTCACCTCCATAGGTGTAGCTATCTCCTTGCACTCAGTCATGCCAAATGTCTTCAAGATCTCCCATGCATACTTCTTCTGAGAGATGAAGATCTTCCTTGGCTCTTGCCAGACTTCAATCCCCAAATAATAATGCAAGCCCAAGTGGTCATTTCAAACTCAAAACTCAAAGTCTTTCGAGTTTGGTTGATCATATCTTCATAGTCACATATAATAAGAAGGTTGTCCACATATATGACAATCACTATAGACTTTTCACCATCCCTGTAAACATACAAGTTAGCATTTGAGGCACATCTTCTGAAGTTTAAGATTAAAAATAACTTATCTATCCACTGGTATCATGCTCTAGGGGCTTGTTTCAACCCATACAATTCCTTCTTCAACTTACACACTTTTTGTTCTCAGAATGGGGGGCCTCAAACCCTGGTGGCTGACCCATGTATACCTCCTTTTTGAGGTCACCATTTAAGAACACTGACGTAACATCCATTTGGTAAACTGGCTACTGTAAGTACTGTTGAGATGACAAGCTCAACACATGCGGACATTGATGATGGACCGCCTGCTTAGATGGGTCCATATGTCTACACTTAGCACGTTGGTGGTCATTATGACTCTCACATGGCCACTGACTCATTACTTATTATATTCAGGTTGTTACACCTATTTACAACTGGCATAGTTATAGCGCCAGTCGACTAGTGTAGTCGGTTATGCATTGTTTGACTTAGTAGGCCACTTTCCTTTATGTTGTATCTTATCTATACTTTGTATACATTGTAAAAAGTGTGTTGAAGAAGAAGAAGAAACTAGCAAGAAATTTTTTTGGCCTCCATCTCTCTTCTTGTCTCTTGAATGAGCTTCTCCTTGTGCATTCTGTGTGTGTTCGGCGCAGCATCTTGAGCAAGTCCCCCCCACCACACGATTCTTGACATGGTATCAGAGCCGCACCACTAAGAGAGGCTGATTTTGAAGGCTCAAATGAAGGAGAAGAAGCAAGGTTCGAGCAAGCAAGCAACGGGTAAGAAGCTCTCCCATTCTTCCACTCTCTCTCTTGGATAGTGCCTGTGGAGGCACCGGAAGCAGGGCAGAGCAAAAATCTCAGATTGCAGTGAGATTTGGTGTGCACGAAGAGCACTCTGTATTCTGCAGAAAAGCCCTTTAGGGTACATCGCAGTTATTTTGGGCATCTAAGGCCGTTTCAGGCCCCTTTTTAGAGCCGCAAGGTTGCGGACAACAATTTCAGGGTACACTGTGACTTCGACTGTATTGACCGAAAGTGGGTGTACACGTTATAGATTTCAGATCTGTAAGTTCAAAGGTGTTTACTAGCGAATAAACACAAGGTTTATATGCAAACTGGTTTACAGATTGCATGTATTGTTGAGCAGATAGTGAAAAAGGATGTCTGGTATATTGCTGTGCACTACATGTCGAGGGTTGCAGAAGATTTGCTTGCTATTTGGTATTTGTTTTTTGATAATGGCAGAGAACAGTGGAAACCCCATCATTGAGAAGCTCGACAAAAACAACTACCCTTCATGGAAGTTCCGTATCACAAACTTCCTTATTGGAAAAGGCCTCTACGAGTTTGTGTCAGGTGAAGAAAAGGAGCTGGAGGTGAGTGATTCTCCAACTGCAGAAGAGACAAAGGCACGGAAGGAATGGAATGCAAAAGACAAAAAGGTCATGTATTGGCTGACTGTAGTAATTGACAATAATATGCTGGGACATATCAGAAATGCAGAGAATTCATATGCAGCTTGGACCATACTTGAAAGTATGTTTTTCGTAAAAACAAAGGTACGAAAGATTCAACTTAAGCAAGAGTTGAATACATTGAAGATGTCTATCAATGAGTATGCATTGAAGGTAAGGAGCATTGCAGATGCCTTGGCAATAATTGATGCAATGCCCGATGATGATGATTTGGTGTCGTCTACCTTGGGTGGACTTAACAATGAAAAGGCTTGGAAGTCTTTTGTAACTTCCGTATATGTCAGAAAGCCATTTCTAGATTTCGATGACTTGGTCTCCCTTATGTTCACTAAAGAGATCAACATGTAGAGTGAGACATCTGAAAGAAATGGTGAGCAGGTCCAAGATTTCTACTCCACTAATGTGGCATGTTCTCTTCAAGAGGCCGTGGTACAGGACGTGGTAGTGACAACCAGCAAAATAGATTGAATCAGCAATTTGGCGATATGCAAGTTTCAGGAGGTCGCGGTAACTTTAGAGGTAGGGGGAGCTTTAGAGGAAGAGGTGGATGGCAGAACAGAGGTTCTAACAACTCTGGTATTGTGTGTCACTACTGTGGCAATACAGGTCATATTGCAGCCCAATGTCATGCTAAGAAAGATGATATTCACAGTGGTAAGTTGCAGTAAGGAAACTATTCATTGTCTTCATGACAGAATGAAGACAAAAATGAACATCTGTTTGTTATGTAGCATATGCTGAATGCTGTTATAGAAAAGGGAACACATGATGATGTTTGGTATGTTGATTCAAGTGCATCCAATCATATGACCAGCCATGCAGAATGGTTTGGAGAGATGAAGGATTTGCAAAATGCAGGTTATGTGCAGACGGGTGATAATTCATGCCACCCAATTTCACACATTGGAAAAGTTCCATTGTCCTTGCATGATGGTAAGACAAAGAGTCTTTTAGATGTATTACATGTGCCATCTATTACAAAGAACTTGGTGTCAGTTCGGTCAGATGGTAGAGCAAGGGCTGTAAGTCAGATTTAATGCAAAGGGATGCTTTGTAGAAGACTTCAATGACAAGTGCAGGTTGGTCACAAAGGGAAGTAGAGTTGGACGTATGTTTACTCTGGATGCTAGAATTCCTACTATGAATGCTGCTATGTATGCTAAAGGAAAAGGTGTTGTTGCAGATATTGAAAATTGCAACAAACGCATTGGACATGCAAATGTAGAAAGGCTGCAGTCCAAAGGATTGGTTACAGGTTTGCCTACATTTAGAGTTGCAGAATTTCATAAGGTATGCGAAGCATGTCAGTTTGGTAAGCAGGAAAGACAACCCTTTCCACATGACAGAGATGTAAGCAGAAATATCCTTGATGTTGTGCATACAGATATTTGGGGGCCTACACAAAATGTATCTCTTGCAGGCAGTTCATACTTTGTCACATTCATTGATGATTGTTCTAGAAAGCTGTGGGTATATTTTATGAAGGAAAAGAGTAAAGCATTTTAGCACTTTAGAACTTTTAAGGTTGCAATTGAAAGAGAAACAGGCTTGAAAGTAAAGTGCTTGAGGTCAAATGGAGGGGGAGAGTACCTCTCAAACGAGTTCAGTGATTTTCTGAGGTCTCATGGGATAAAGAGACAGTTCACATGTAGGTATACCCCACAGCAAAATGGGGTTGCAGAAAGGAAAAATAGGCATATTGCAGAAGTTGCATGCGCCTTGATGTCTGAAAAGAATATGCCTAAGCATTTTTGGTCTGAGGCTGTTCATACTGTTGCTTATATTATGAACAGAACTCCCACAGCTGCAGTTCATGGGATGACTCCTGAAAAATGCTTTACTGGCAAGAAGCCTGATGTATCGCACTTGAAGGTATTTGGCTGTGTTGCATATGTTCATGTGCCAGATGAGCTACAGAAGAAGCTTGATCCAAATGCAAAAAAATGTGTCTTTATTGGATACTCTTTAGAGCAGAAAGGGTATCATTGTTATAACCCTGTCACATGTAAGTTCAGAGTGAGCAGGGATGTCATCTTTGATGAAATGAGCAGTTGATATGCTCTAGTGGTGATGCATTGGATGATGATGATGATCATGACACTCATGTGCAGGCTAAAAAGCAAGAATCACGGACTCTTAATGGATCAAAAACATCATCTGGTAGTCCATGGTCTGGGAGACTAAGGAGTAGCTCTACATCTTCAGGTGCATCTAGTAGCACTACTACAAGTAAAGAAAAAGGAAAGAATAAAGTGTCAGATGGCATTGATGCAGTTCTTGATGGAGACTCCAGTGGCTCAGAGAGCTTGGATGATAAGCTTGGTATTCCTTCTATCAGGACACCAAGTGTACAGAGAGCTCATAGTAATGTAAAGGCTCCATTGAGTGATCCGGTGGTATGCAGATCTAGCAGGGTTAAATACCTTATTAAAAGATTTGGTTTTGAAGGTTATGCAGCTCACCATTATGCTTATATGGTGAAAATAGTTGAGGATGTTGAGCCCACTTGCTTTGAGGATGTTATTGGTCATACTCATTAGGATGCAGCAATGGATGAGGAGATGGCTGCATTAGAGGCCAATAAGACTTGGGATCTAGTATCATTGCCAAAGGGAAAGAAAGCTATTGGATGTAAGTGGGTTTATAAGATTAAGCACAATGTAGATGGTTCTATTAGTAGGTACAAAGCTAGGCTAGTTGCAAAAGGATATGCCCAGACATATGGCATAGATTATGAAGAAACCTTCAGTCCAGTTGCTAGGATGGCAACTGTCAGATGTGTGATTGCTTTGGCAGTAGCCAAAGGTTGGAGATTGTAGCAAATGGATATGAAGAATGCCTTCTTGCATGGTGATTTGTAGGAAGTAGTGTATATGGATCGGCCAGCAGGTTATGAAGATTTAGAGCATCCCACGTATGTGTGTAGGTTGAAGAAGGTGCTCTATGGGCTCAAGCAAGCACCTAGATTATGGTCTGACAAGATCAGAGCGTATCTTGTCAATATTGGATTTTATGTTTGTGATGCTGATCACTCACTTTATGTGAGAAAGGGAGATGCAGGTTTGGTCATCATAGTCATCTATGTGGATGACTTGATTATTATAGGTAATAGTGATAGTGGGATTGCTGAAGTCAAGGAATTTTTGAAGAAGAAGTTTGAGATGAAGGATTTAGGTGAGTTAAGGTACTTCCTTGGCATTGAGGTGATCAGATGTGATGATGGTATATGGCTGTCCCAAAGACAGTATGGCTTGGATATGTTGTCCAAGTATGGTATGACAGCATGCAAACCACTTTCAGTCCCATTGGAGCAAAATGTAAAGTTGAGTGCTGATGTTGGGAATGACATAGAAGACCCTACTATGTTCAGGAGGATAGTGGGGAGTTTGATCTACATGACCATTACAAGGCCAGACTTGAGCTACATTGTTGGTCTTGTGAGTCAGTTTATGCAAGTACCTAGAAAGCCACATTTGGATGCAGTCAAACGCATATTGAGATATGTAAGTCCACATTACATTATGGACTTTTCTATGAGGCAGGTACAGATGTACAGGTGTTTGGATACACAAATTCATATTGGGCTGGTAGTATGTCTGATAGAAGATCTACCAAAGCAGATACATGTTCTCTCTTGGTAGTGCAGCAGTTACTTGGAGCAGCAAAAAGCAATCTACAGTTGTTTTGTCGAGTACAGAGGCTGAGTATAGAGGTGCTGCTGTTGCAGCCATGTGAGGTAGTATGGCTGCAAAAGTTATTGGTTGATTTAGATGTGTAGGTGGAAGGTCCAGTTGTCATTTATTGTGACAACATGAGCAGTATAAAGTTGGCTAGGAACCCTGTGTTCTATGTCAGGACAAAACATATTGAGGTACACTACCACTTTGTGAGAGAGAAGGTACTAGCAGGTAAGATTGACTTAGTGTATGTCAGCACACAGGATCAGATAGCTGACATCTTCACGAAGGCATTGGGTACAAAGAAGCTTCAAAATTTTCGAAGCTTGCTTGGAGTTGCAGAGATGCAGTTGAGCTTGAGGGGGAGTGTTGAGATGACAAGCTCAACACATGCGGACATTGATGATGGACCGCCTGGTTAGATGGATCCACACGTCTACACTTAGCATGTTGGTGGTCATTATGACTCTCACATGGCCAGTGACTCATTACTTATTATATTCAGGTTGTTACACCTATTTACAACTGGCATAGTTATAGCGCCAGTTGACTAGTGTAGTCGGTTATGCATTGTTTGACTTAGGAGGCCACTTTCCTTTATGTTGTATCTTATCTATACTTTGTGTACATTGTAAAAAATGTGTGGAAGAAGAAGAAGAAACCAACAAGAAATTTTTTTGGCCTCCATCTCTCTTCTTGTCTCTTGAGTGAGCTTCTCCTTGTGCATTCTCTATGTGTTCGGTGCAGCATCTTGAGCAAGTCCCCCCACCACACGATTCTTGACAAGTACTATGCGAATAGTGGTCATTTTGGTAGTTGGAGAAAATGACTCTTGAAAATCAAACCCTTCAACCTGTGAAAATCCTTGGGTAACCAATCTAGCTTTGTACTTTTCTAAGGTACCATTAGCCTTGCACTTTAGCTTTCTTCTAGATCTATATTGGTGCCAATAACCTTCCACTTTGTTGGCCAATCCACTCTCCCAAGTGTCATTCTTCATTATGCTATCATGTTTGACTTGCATAGCTACCTTCCATGCTGGATCTGCAAGTGCTTCTTCTAAGTCAGTTGGCTCCTTTACTTCTCTCATAATCTTGGCCATTAAGGCCATATTGACTATGTGAGCAGAAGCCCTCCTTTGCTCCTCTATTCTATGAGACTTCCTTGGTCTGTCAGCCTTCTTCTCAACAAATATAGGCATATGATTATTGTGGTCGTAGAGCTACTTCACCCAACGCAGCAATGGCTTTTTCAGTTGGGTGATGTGAGGTTGGTGAACTTTTTCCTCATCATCTAAAGATGATGCTTCCTCCTCCTTAAGGATAGGGATAGCTCTCGAGATAGGTTCATAGTGGACTACTTCTTCATTTGATGATAAAGTGGAAGAACTTGCCTTCTCATCCTCCACTGTATGTGGCTCCTCCTTGAACACCACATCATGACTCGCCATGACCTTCTTTGCCTCTTGGTTATATAATTTGTAAGCTTTTTGCTCATCACTATAACCCAAGAAGATACATTTTCTGCTTTTTGGTTTTAACTTGTTTCTCTTCTCATCTAGAACATGTGCATAACATTCACATCCAAAAATTCTAAAATGTGAGACAGATGGTTTCTTACCAGTGTAAGCCTCATAAGGAATTTTTCCCTTGAGAGCCTTTATGTAGTTCTGATTTAGAATGTAGACTGCAGTATTAACAATTTTTTCCCAAAAATGGTTAGGCAATCCCTTGCCCTTTAGCATGCATCTTGCCATCCCCACAATGGTGCAATTCATGCATTCCACAACACCATTCTGGTGATTTGTATGAGGCATCGTCAATTGATGCTTGATCCCTTTGCTCTTGCAAAAGTCTTCAAACTCCTTTGAGTTGAACTCACCACCACCATTTGTTCTAAATTTCTCCACACTTTTCCCTGTTTCATTCTCAACAAGTTTTAGCCATTCTTTAAACTTACCAAAAGCTTGAGCCTTATCACGAAGGAAGTACACCCACATTTTCTTATTGTAGTCGTTGACAATCAACATAAAATAAGAATATCCCCCTAAGACCTATGTAAGTCAGCATGCACCAACTCTAGAGGAGCCTGTGCTCTATTCTTGCTTTCCTATGGAAATGCCTTTCTCTGTTGCTTGCCCATCATACAAGCTTCACATGGTTCCTTCAATTTAGACTGCAGATAGGCAAGCAACCATACCTTGCTTATGCATCTCCTTCAACACTGTAAATCCAATGTGTCCAAACCTTTCATGCCAAAGCTTACTCGTGTCCACTCCAGCGATGGTTGTAAGAGCACTTAGCTCATACATGTTATTCCTTCTTTCTCCTTTGCCAGCATTGTCAAGAATTTTTGCACCTGTTAACCCTCAAACGAACAAGGTGGAAAGGCTAGAAAATCTAAAGCAAAAGACAAAGCCAAGGCAAAAGCGGAATGGAGAACGAAGGCATGCCAAGAAAAATCAAGAAATACAATAAGTGTGAAAAAGTCCTAAATCAAAGAGAGGCACTCAAGAAAAAGCACAAGTCAATACTTTTCTAAAAGAGCACAAGGTGCACCGTGATTTATTTTAAAGAGCACCGGGCTCTAACCTGTGTAAATCCTGCGTAAATTGTAAATATAGATGGGTGGTAGGAAGGAAGCTAGGAAGATAGGAGAATAATGGAAAAAAGGGCCTAGGCTATGGCCAGCCATGTAAAAAGGGGATGACCGCCCAGATGGGATTTAGGGCTTTGTATATAAAGTTCAAAAGATGAATGAGAGCTCATTCTTTGGTGTGTGGCAAAGTGGACTCTTATTCTTCTCTCGTTCTCTTCTCTTGCATGCTTTTGAGTGCTTGAGCGAGGGAGTGAGGGAGTGAGCTTGTGAGAGTGAGGGATCTTGGAGGTGAAACTCTCCACCATCTCCTCTCTTCTTCTTCTCTTCTCTTCTCTTCTCTTCTCTTCTCTTGTCTCATGCGTGGCTATGGAGGATGGAGCTTTGGAGGAAGAGGCTTGAGGATGCTTGAGCTTGCAACATGAATCATGGAGTTATCAAAGTGCTTGAGAGAGAAAGCAACTCAATTGGGCATCAAGGTAAGCTCACTACACTCGTAGAGAGCGATAGCACGTCGGCTATGTGAGAGGTAGCCATTAGTGCTTGCTTGAAACACTTGAACAATAAGCGATTTGTGGGTCTTGCCGATTGAGCTTGTGCCCACCTCTACATTTTGGTTCCATTGCCATGACCAACGGATTCAAGCTTGAGTGCTTGCGTGCTTCAAATCGAGCATGAAAGAAAGGGTTCAACCCTCGATCCAAAGCTTGAGATAGATAGAAGGTTTTTGCTTTTAATCCGTGCCACAAGTAATTATTTCTGGTTTTTGATGATTGGTTGAGTAGGAGAAATCCATTCAGTACCCTACTTTTGATTTTTGTCGCATTTAGAGTAGGATATGTAGAAGAAATTAGAGGAAATCTAAGAGGGAAGCTTGAAGTTCACTATTGTAAAATAGTCCTAAATAGGGCAATAACAGGGGAAATTGAAAACAAAAGAGTGCTTAGATGTCTCGGAGTCAACATCAAAACTGCTTGTGGAATTAACAAATGGAAAGGAAGTACTTTCTATACAGCAAACTGCCAAGATAGAGTTTAACCTAGGAGAAAACCTTTCAAGTATGAGGTTCAGAGTAATGAACTTAGGAGCTTATGAATGTTTACAAGGAATGGATTGGTTGATTCCCAATGATGCTCATATCCATTGTGGAAAAGGTCAAGTCACATTTTAGGATTTGAACGATGAAATAGGAACTACACAAGGTGAAACAGGGAAACCTAAAGTTCAATTAGCAAAAGCTTCTCAAATTGTGAAAGGCTTGAAGAAAGGATTACCTTTTTATTTGATCAAACTTAACAAGGTAAATCAAGATGGTCTGACAGAAGAAGAACCATCCTGGTTAAAAGAGTACGCTGACATTTTTTCTGAAGAGCTAACTGAGTTACCTCCAGAAAGAGAAGTTGATCATGAGATCAAACTTATTCCACGAGCTGTTCTAGTGGAAAAAGGACCTTACAAAATGTCTATTCCTAAAGCCATCAAACTAAAAGAGAAACTCAAAAAACTACTAGAACAAGGGTATATTCGGCCAAGTAGTTCACCATGGGGAGCCCTAGTATTATTCCAAAAGAGGAAAGATGGAAGTCTCCGTCTTTGTATTGACTACCGAAGACTAAACCAGGTAACATTAAAGAATAAGTATTTGATCTCAAGGAAGCTTCTTGATCGTCTACAAGGAGCAATGATCTTCGGTCAGGATATTACCAGATCAGAGTCAAGGATGAAGATATTCCTAAAACTTCCTTCAATACAAGATATGGTCATTTCAAATTCATCGTGATGCCATTTGGGTTGACAAATTCCCGAGCTACCTTTAATAGGTTAATGCAGGACATTTTTAGACCTCATCTCAATGATTTTGTTATTGTATTCTTTGATGATGTCCTAACTTATTCTAAGGAAGAAGATGATCATGAACCACATATTTGCATTGTGTTGTGGAGACAATGAGAACACACAAGTTGTATGCCAAGAAAAAGAAGTGTGCCTTCTTTAAAAGGAAGATTGAATACTTGGGATTCATAGTGTTTGTTGAAGGTATATTAATAGATCATGCCAAGGGCAAGATGTTCAAGATTGGCCACCCCCAACCACTATCAAGGAAGTGAGAAGTTTTCTAGGTCTAATAGGATGGTATAGGATATTCATCACAAATTATGCCCAAATTGCAGCACCTCTTACATATCTACTCAAAAAGAAAGTTTGCTTTATTTGGACACCAATTGAACAGTCTAGCTTTGAGAAACTAAAGCATAGTTTGATAATTGCTCCTATCTTAAGGCTACTTGACTTAAGCAAGGAATTTGAAGTTGTCACAGATGCCAGTTCTCTTGCATTGGGATGCGTACTAATGCAGGAAGGTCATCCTGTAGCTTACTCTTCGAGAAAGTTGAAAGACCATGAAAAGAGATATGCTACTCATGACCTAAAGTTGTTAGTTATGATTCATGCTCTCAAATTATGGAGACATTACTTGCTTGGAAATAAGGTTTCCTTAGTCACGGATCATAAAAGTCTTAAGTAGATTTTTACTTAGCCTAATCTTAATATGAGGCAACGACGGTGGATCGAAATTTTGCAGGAGTATGCCTTTGAAATTAAGCTCAGACCTAGTAAAAAAAAATGAAGTAGTAGATGGCCTTAGCCCTAAATCCTTCCTTAATGCTCTCATTGCACTGAAGAACCATCTAGGACAGAAACTCTAGCCACAATGGTATTAGTGCCAACTAATCCTATCATTGAATTGACTAAGGATGAAGCAAATGAGGACCCATACTATCAACAATTTTTTTGGAAAGTTCAGAATAAGGAACAAGATCCCAAACTCAAGACTAAGTATCAAGAATTCTCTACAAATGAAGATGAAGGACTTGTTTATTTCAGAATGAGACTATGCATTCCTTCAAGTAAAACTCTCAAGAGAAGGATACTTTGGGAAGCACATGATTCTCCTTTTTCAAGACACCCAAGGTATACAAAAACTCTTAATGCTATCAAGAAAAGCTACTACTTGCAAAAACTCAAAGGTGATGTACTTAAGTATGTCACTGAATGTCTAAATTTCCAAAGGGTAAAATCTAAATGTGTCAAGTTACCAGGAAAATTCCTAGCCACTTGACATTCCCTACATGAAATGGGAGTTTCTTAGCATGGACTTTTTAGTTGAGCGACCTTCTGTAAAAAGAGGATATAACTCAATAATGGTAATAGTAGACATGCTAACAAAGGTCGCTCATCTTATTCCAAAAAAAGTCAATTACAAAGCTTCAGATATTGCAAGAATTTTTATAAAAGTGATTTTTAGGTTATATGGGTTACCTAAAAGGATCATCAGTGATCGTGATTCTCTTTCCACATCACATTTTTGGAAGATTTTATTTGAATCCATTGGAACCCAGCTTTGTTTCAGTACTACTTATCATCCACAAATTGATGGGAAGATAGAACAAGTAATAAAGTGATTGAGGATATTGTGTGCACATATTGCAGCAAGGAACCTAAAAGGTGGATTCAGTATCTATCCTTAGTGGAATTTTCTTATAATGCCTCCTATCATCAAAGTATTCAAATGACTCCATTTCAGGCACTATATGGTCAAGATTGTCATATGCCACTATGCATGGCATATAGGATATGTGGTTTTGGAAATTAAGAGGGTCCAATAGCACAAGCATGCTCCATGATGGCCCTATGCAACGTAGCAATTATATTTAGAGTAAAGCATGAAAAGAGATGTTTTACATCTTCATAGTGCTAGTTGTTGATGAAAGTAATGTTTGAATACTATAAACCATACAAAATTGTATCGCACACAAGACATGGTATCATCTTGGATGCACAACAATTGTTTCCATGAACAATGACCCGCATCAAGGAGGTGAGGTACCCTAAGCTTGCTGTAGGGTTAGTGGTTTGATATCCTTGGGGAGTATTCATCACTGAGGAATATATTATATCTTCCTTCTCTCTCCTAGGTCTCCTTCATTACAGTATTGAAACATGAAAAGAATGGATTTGCACAATGCACGAGGCTGTTCTTTCAATTGTTTGAGCACTTAATCATATGCACATTTGCATCAAGCATTGTTAAATGTATCAATTACAAGCTCCTGGATGCATAGCACTTGGTTTCTCTAGGACTTGACCCACGTAGAGAGAGTGAGCAACCCGGTTGTAGGTCTAGACAGTGGATCAAAGGGGATGGATAAGTGAGGAGAAGTGCATTCTTGGAATGTTAAATATATTGGCACTAAGAGGGGAGTTTGTTTCAAATGTGTTTATGTGTGGAAGCAGCGCATCGAGAGGCCAATCCCCAAGATGTAGGAGAGCTACAGTAGAGCCATGGCAATCAGCCAGTGGGGTGCCCTTGTGTTTGACATGTGGCATTTATTGCCGATATATGTATAATCTCTCTCTGAGGAGACGAGGAAAGGGAACATCCGTTGGATTACAAACTATAAACGCGTAGTGATTAGTGTTTAGGATAGTGTATCCCTCGATAGACACTCCTGGCCCGCGAGGCCGTGTGGTGTGGTGGGGTTGTTTGTTGAGTGCATGAGGTCCGGCTAGTGCCTTAGCCAGTGCCGGCCCATATTAGGTCCCATCAGTGGTGCATTTGCCGGGAGCCGCCAACAAGTGGTGGTTCTTGAACCTAGGGTTTCTAGGGACCAAATAGTTGGTTTATGTCCCCTGACAAGGACCATCAAGCCAAAATACAAAAACCAGAACGTGCTGAGAGGGCTAGACAGTGATTGGAGATTGTAAATCATTATTCTTCTCAAAGGAGTAGCCCGTTGCTCATAAGAGGTAGTGGTTCTAATAACCTAAGTGTTATAAAGTAGCTCTTCGAGTGCAAGTGGAAGTCCTAGTACTTCCCTACTTCTAGTTAATCAGCCCACAACAAGTGGGGGTGTAATTTTACATGCACAAACTCCTGTTGTCAATTCGGTAGTGGCCATGGCACAACCTATACCAATTCTAGCAGGGACACCAGATCTGTCAGCATTAGCAGCATCGTTGCCCATTTTCCATGGGTTAGCAGAAGAAGATGGAGAACTCCACATTAAGGAGTTTCAAACACTCATGTTCAATTATCGAATCCAAGATGAAGGACACCTAATGATGTTCTTTAGCATGACTTAAAAGGAAAAGTGGTAGTATGGTACCACGATCTCAAAGCCGGGACCATAACTAGCAGTACTCAATTCTTTACGGCTTTCCGTAGAGAGTTTGCCCCTGAGAAGGGTGGACAATATTGGTTGCGTGTCTTGAATGTAACATGCCAAGAGCCAAATGAGAATGTCCAGACCTATGCCAAGAAATTAAAGCAAGTTCTTCATAAACTAAATACTTATATCCCCATTCCAGCGGGTGCCCAACTACAATATTTCCTGCATGGATTGGATTTTAATATCCAGGTGCAGCTGAGTAGTGTTGCTTTGACCGACATTGACACTGCTATTACCCAAGCAGAAGGAGTAGAGTTGCGATTGCAAGCGGCTTATGTAGCAATGATAAATTGGAATGGTAATAACTTGGCCTTGACCAATGGGAGTCAAGGGGATCCCATGTCAAACACAAATGGGAGAGGAGGGATCATGCCGAATTTGCCGATGTTACCAGCTCCTCCTAGCATGACTATGCCCATGACTAGTCACACGGCCTCGCTAAATAGTGGGGGCCAAACAATGAATCCTAATGTTGTCCTAGAAGGTCAACAGCCAATCCCTAATCAAGTGATTAGGCCCATGGGACAACAAACTAACGATTGTGGCTACGAGTCGAGTGCCTCTAATGTCCTTGGTGAAGTTAAGGACATGATGAAGCACTATACTGATATGATCTCTAAACAGTATCGACAAATAGTTGTGGATGTCAATTTCCTTAAGAAGCAACAAAATTTGATAGGGAGCCGACGCCCTGAAGAGGGTGGCCCCTCAAGATTCAGCTGTAAGTGGTGTGGTGACCAACATTTCCCTAGGAATTGCCCGAATGTCAAATGTGATATTTGTGGAAAGTCTGGCCACTTAGCTGCTACCTGTTGGAGTAAGATCAGTTCTCTCCAACAAGGAAGTAAACAACCTGGTCCAATTAGTCATCGTCCATAAGGGAATAATCTCCAACAAGAGGAGGGACCAAGACAAATACTGCAACGAGGAAAGGCTATTGTAGAGGAGTTGCCTCATGGCAGTGGAGTCAGCCTTATTGAGGCTGTACGTATCAATGATGCTGAAACTTCTAATCTACGAGCCGTAACAAGAGGGCAAAAGATTAAAGAGGGTGATAAAGGAACTGTATGTGTTCTATGTATGTGCAGCACATCTTGGGGCCAATCCCCGAGGTGTAGAAGAGCCGTAGTGGGTTTGCGAAAATCAACTGAGGGGGTGCTCCCTTTGTTTATGCTTATGTGGTGTATTACACCGATACATACAAGGACTCCCTTTGAGGAGTATGGGAAGGGTTATCCATTGGATTAAAATCCATATAAATGTGAAGCTCTACATTAGAGGTTAGGGCAGTATACCGCTTAGACGCTCCTAGCCTTGAGGTCATGCGGGGTGGTTTGGGTGTGTAGTACAGGCCTGGCTAGAGCCATAGAGCCAATGTTTAACCCATTTTAGGTCCCAACTGTGGGACAGAGAATCACTGATGACCTACTAGATGCACATCTTATTATAATGTCCAACAAATGAGTTTTGTTTAGAGTAGACCTTACACCATATTGGACAGATGACATAGTCCACATCTTGAAGAATAGATTGCCAAAATAACCCATAGAGAAAGCTAGATTAAAAAGACTGATCTTGAAGACCCAACCCTATTAGTTGATTATAGGCCAATTATATCAGGTAGGATAGGATGGATGCTTAGGAGATGTATCTATGAATACAAAATGTATGATGTGCTCAAGGAAGCACATGACAAGATAACTAGAGGGCACTTCAATGGAGACACTATAGTAGGCTAGGTGCTTCTGTCCCAATTGTGATGGCCAATGCTATTCTGTGATGCAGCTAAGTTTGTGAAGCATTGTGATGAATGAAAATGAACCAAATTCCCTACTCGTAAGGAAAAAATGGAGCTGACCATGATGATCACATGCCAACCATTCGAGAAGTGGGAAATCGAATTCATTGGTCCAATCAGCCACTTTGCAACACAATACTCCCAAGCCAAGTACATCATTATTGCACTACCTCACCAAGTGGACAGAAGCTCGAGCAACTCACAAGAATGATGCAAGGACCACAACCAAGTTCCTTTGGAAGCAAGTGATCTCATGGTTTGGTTGCCCCATAGAGTTGGTTAGTGACTAAGGCACACACTTCATCAACAATGAAGTGATCGCTCACTTGTTATCCACCTTCTTAATAATCCACAAAAATTCCTCTCCATATTGTTCTCAAGACAATGATCAAGAAAAATCCATGAACAAAATCTTAGTGAGTTATCTAACAAAAGTGGTCTCTACCTCACGCAGTGAGACTAGGACAACAAGATCATGGAAACTTTATGGGCATATTGGATGGACTACAAAATAGCCATAGGAAAAACTCCATTCAAATTGACCTATGGAACCGAAGCTATTTTGCTACTGAAATTCTTTGTTCCAAGTTTGAGAATAGTAGCCCAAGAGAGATAAGAGGGCCAAGAAGCATGGACAAATAGATTAGTAGAGCTAGAATGCCTACCCGAGACTTGTCTCATTGCAACCCACCATGCCAAACACTTCAAACAATAAGACTTTGGGAAAGGAGACTTAGTCTTGCTATACTTTGTCAAGGGACACAAGAAAAAAATGAAGTTTAGGGGATTGGGGCCTTTCAAGGTTTGCAATATCAGTAGAATGGGGAATGTGGAACTTGAAACCTTAGAGAGAGAGGCATAGGTTTCTTCAACAAAAGTCGCATAAGAAACTATTACCCTCTGTCACATCCACTTCATTAACCTTTGATGATAGAACCACTGATAAACGTGAGGGTTGCAACCATCACAGAAGTCGAGAAGGTGGATGAGAAAGTAGTAGCACCAGCCTACCTACAAATCACCGTAACCTCCCAAAACAATATACCTTGATGCACTACTTGATGAGGGAGCTAATACAAATATCTTAATGCACAAACATTGGACCGCCATGGGGCAAACCGCCATGGGGCAACCCTAATTGCAACGAACCGCTACAAAAATTAGCATGTTTGGGGGGAAACCCTATCCACTCTTGAGGAAATGCAACCTAATGGTTTATATCAAGACTAAGAGCCTACCCATCTTCTTTTACGTGCTACCTAAGAAGCAAAGTATTGGTAAGGAGTCATTGCTAGGATGCATGTTCAAAAAACAAGTTCAATGTAGCATTGACTATGACTCGTAGTGCACACACCTTACCATTGGTCATGTTAGAATAGTAATAGCTTTCAGCAAGGGCACTATGGTTGCCCCAAATCCTGTAGTGTCACTAGTAGCTAAACCTAGTGTCAACTATAAGGAGGGGGTAGTACATCACAATTTACTCCCATAGTATCTTCATAGCCACATTTGGGAAACCACACCCAAAGCTACAATCCAAAACACTCAAGTGGGTCCCTAAGCATAGACCATAGTCTCACAAACGTCAATCATGGGGGATACATAGTTCCCGTGCCTCAAGCTCTGGGCCTAAACGATGGAGTTAGAGCTCCTATAGTTCACATGTGACTAAGTAGCGCTAGGTTCCAAAAGCCTTGTTGTGAGCCCAAGGATACTATGGAGGCAACACTTTGCTGCTCTATGGTTGCCTAAACTCTCGAGTGCTATGCATGATCCTCAAGTTCATGCCCCAAAAACCAAGCTTCAAAAATTTCAACTGAAATAAGGAAGGAGAAATCCTAGAAGCTCTTGAGAAAGTGAGGCACACCATAGGCACATTGAATGCCCATATATCTAGATTTCCACAATCCTAGGAAGGATTTTTATCTTCTCCAAGGGGAAGGGGATAAAAGTGGAAAAATGGATGAAAACTCAAAATAGAAATTAAATTTTAAAGGGAATAATGAATGTGTTAAAACGTGTGGATTGATTGGTATGAGAATTCTCATTTTGTGAGTCATATTCCTCATCATTAAACACTAATATTTCTAGTCATTTTACTTTCCGTGCAAGAGATGCCCTTTAAAGAGAACTAACTATGGGATATTGTGTGGTGATAGGAACCTAAATGGTAGGTCAATAGGATAAAGCCAATAGGCTCCCTTTCTCAAAGGAGGAGCATAGAAGATATGGATTAGTCATGGAGATCCAAGCGTTCAATAAATTTAAGTATTGCAACATCCACAAATTGGAAGGAATGGTGACATCCGAAGAGGTAGTGGTATAGATGATAGAACGATGCAATCTTGCCAAGTACCTAGAAAAGGTGGGGCAAGGAATTGATCATTGAAAATGCATAGAGTTCTTAAGAACTTTTGATGCCTAAATAAATAACAACACGGTAACCATTCGGCAAGAGAAACCTCTAGAAGGGTAGAAGTTGCCCTTAATCAAGAAATCATGGATAAGGGCTTAGGATTAGTAGAAAATCCATAGAAGAAGTCAAAGAGGGATGTGTATAGGATGTTGGGAATGGAAAAAAAAAAGGTCTACACAAATGATGGAATCAACCTAGCTCACATTCTTGACCCCACCATACAACTACAAGCAAAAATGATCCATACCCTTTTCTCAAGCTAGAGATATAATCTCATGAATAGAATAGGTGTACCATTATTGGAGAGCCTTGCATCAAATGCCCTTGATGAAGTGAATTGGGATGCCTACGTTTGAAAGACAATGCATGCATTAGCAAAGGTACTAGCCACATGACCAAGGGTAGCAGGAGGGGAGTCTCTGCCTACCACAGAGAGTCAGAGAGGAAAAAACCTACCTCTAAGGTTTCAACCGTAGGCTTTGGAGAAGTACTAATGGCCATCATTCAGGAAGCTCTGGGGGAGGCAAAAAGAGAAGTAGTAGAGGAGACCCTTGAGTCGTCATCTATCCAAGAGGAGCATCGCTCCCCCACCCCAACAAATCCGACTATCTCACTTTCAGCATGAGAACAAGGGGAGGACAAGTTCCACAATCAATAGCACCATAATATCGAAAGAGTTGCTAATGAAAAGGAGACTAACCAACCCTCTTAATAGCAAAAGAAGCCTTGAGAGATAGGACAGTCGCGGTGAGCAGTAAGGCTCAAAGTTGTCGAGCCAACAAGGGAGGAAAAAAATCACTCTTAAAATCCCCATAAGAAGAAATCAATCCACCTCTGCGGAAAATAGAGACTAGCAAAGGGCGGAGGAGGAATCAAACATACTAGAAGAAGAGTGTGATAATTGCTTATTTTGAGCTACTTTTACACTATTTTTCATGCAAACTGAAGGGCATTGGCTTTCTATTACACAATATTTTTCATAAAAATTTAATACAAATAAGATCATAAAGCCATATTTGATCATACTAAGGTGGAGTTAGAAGTAGAGAGTTTGGATATTTTAGACAGGAAATTTTAGGGAGTGGGAAAAATAGTAAGTGATAGAAAGCGAATGTGGGGAAAGATTTCTAGTGAAAAGCATAGACATTTTGGAGATAGGAAAAATGCAGGTATAATTTAGCATGCATACATAGCATTTAGGTCGAGAAGCCATGGGGGACAGGGTCAAAAATAAGTCAAGAGATGTAGAAGGGTGCCAAAAAGATCCAGTTCAAGTGGGAAAACCTTAAAATTTGATAAGAGGATATTCAAGAAGTTGAAGAAGGATGTGATGGGAAGTGGAGGGGTTGAGAAAGAAGCAAGAAGAGGAGCAGAAAATAGGCAGCATGTTGCATGAGGATGTTAATAATTTCATTATAGCATTTAGCCTCAATTTCAGCACAAGCTCACTTGTGAGATGTTGAACCTATCATTGAGGATGAGATAAATGAACTCTCAACCATTAGCCCATTAGTCTCTCCCATGAACTTGAGATCAGGAGAGGTAACATCACCACATGCATAACCTCATGGGCAAAGCATGGATGCCATGGATAGACGGGCCAGCCAAGGGCATTGGTAGGAAACCCACGAAGCCAAGGAGGGAAAGATGGTTACCAGCTTGCTAAACACACTTACATGAACTCTTGTAACGTTGCCACTCGGAGAATTACTTAGGCAAAACCTAGCATTGTGGCAAAGGGTTGAAGCAATGAGTACATCATATGTTGCAAACAATCCCTCTTCTTACCTTCTTCCTCATCATTCCATTCTTTAAGAGCAGATTAAGAGATTTGAAGATTTTTGAGCGTGAAGGGAGAGAAGGAGCAAGCACGAGCATAATCGAATATGGCTAAAGATCTTCCTTTCTCTCATTAATTGGGTACGTCAAGTTCTATTAAAGATTTAATGAAAAATGCATAGTTTGAATGATTTGTTGTTGAATGCATTGAATCTATGATCTCTAAGTTTCAAATGAATGAAAAGAAGTTGAATGCTTGCATTGGTTGGATTAAAATGATTTAAAAAATGCAAAGTAGAATAAAAAATGTATTTGTTGGTCATAATCAAGGGATATTAAGAATTATGGATAGTATTAATAAAAAATAAATTGAAATAAAGTTAAAGCATAGTAAGATAAACCTAGGGATGAATTTTTACCTTTTAGAGATGAACTCCTTAAGATTTTGTCGATGCCAAATGGGAGATAGCTAAATTTATAATGAAGAATATGTGGTTAAGAGGGTTTAAGTTTTTGATTTCAAAAATAATTATTATGAATGTTTTTATTTCTTTGAGCAGTAATAAGGAAAATTTAATAAGTCTTGATATTGAAGGAATTAGTGAAACAAATGAAAAGAGACTGTAGTTTATTTTATCTCACAGTTTTTTGTTAAAATTTTGTGGCTAATGGAACCTATTTGAAAGTATTTCTTTTATAAAATGCTATTGAGGGTTGAAGTAATGATTAGTGCATATCAGTGGTTTTATTAAAGTATTAATACATCTTAATGGTGAATTAAAAGTTTTTAGAGAGGTTCTTTCATTGATTTAAAAGCTGAGGAAAATGGGTTTGATATGTTAGGAGTTGTAGTTCAAAAAAAGGGCTAAGAAGTAGTATTTTGAAAGACCACAAGTAACTTAAAGGGGAATGTTGGGTGAGTTGGTAGTTGGACTACATAAGGGAAAAATAAAATGTCTTTTATACTAATAATTTGAGAATAGAGAGAGCATATGACTCCACTTCCAATCCTTAGTTAACACAATGACTTCACATATAGTCATCTTGCTTATATATTTGTGGAGGCTTCTTAGGGAGTTATCATTTTTGGTGCATTTACTGGGAGGGGCAAGTGCGTTAATTAAGGAGAAGAGAGGATGGTTTTGGCTTTTCTCCTAATTTAAGCATAAACTAAATGTAACGAGAGGGATACAGAGGAACTAGGGGCTAGACACCCAGTCACACTAACGAAGGTATATAAGGTGTAAGAGTCCCAGTTTAGGACAACGAGTGCTTATCAAGAACTTACTCTTCACCTTCATCTTTAGCTTTCATGGCTTCCTCCTTTCTCCCCTCTTTTCTATTTTTCTCTCTTCTCTTCTAGTCTTTATTCTCTCCTTCTTGCTCTCTTTCTCTCTCTTCAACTCATTCTCCTCTCTCATCTTAGTTTCATTCATTACAAGTGGTATCAGAGCATAAGGCTTTGGTCGTTTTCTTCTTTCCTCTTTCTCCCTTTTCAAATCCCAAAATCCTAGGTTACTGGGTACAAATACAGCACGGACCACAATTAGTCTCAGATTTTTGGAGCAAGCAAGAGCTATGGCTAGAGACTCAAACATATCTGGAGGTCAAATATCTAACTTAGTAGGTTGTCACTCCTTTCCATGCAAATTTTAGGGATTCCATGCCAAGTTTAGAGCCTCAAGAGTTAGAGGAGGGCAAAAAAATCAGCTACTTTTAGCTTCAGCCCTTTCTCCCTCCTCCTAAGCAAGTTGCCATAGCCACCTAGCAGAGAAAACTCTTTCCCTAGAGTAGCCATGAATGTGCCCAAGTGAGACCTTAGGAGTCTTCTCCACCTCCCCCAGACTAAGGGCAATACCCTTGTAAAGGCTTATTGCCAAAGAGAGAGCCCACGGAACAGCCCGCAATTTGCAATGCATTTTGTGTTGATGTTCCTTGCTCAGTTTGGTCCTCCACCCAGTCCTCTTATGCTCCCCCATGGCATGGGCAGTCCCCCTGCACCTCCTTGATCAGATCTAGATTGATGTACACTTAGTCCACCCATTCCTCCTATGAAAGTAAGATGTGGACTAATGTACACTACCCTGAACAACCATTGAAGCTTAGCCCAAGCTCTTACTTTCAGCCCACAACCTCTAGAAGATCAGCCCTTAGGAGATCCTTCACCCCACTTTTCTTCCTCTTACTTGGATTGAAGACATGGATCTTAGCATGCATGGGATTTTTATTTGTAGCCATGAAAGCTCCATTTGAAGCTTTCCATCCTTGAAGTTCAAGCTCGGTAACAAACATGAGAGTCCCCCATCATTAGTGGAAGCATTTGAATGCTTGAAGTCTTCATCCATTGGAGTGTTTCAGCCAACTGGGCTTGCTTGATGGAGAAATTGGCATCATAATGGGTTATGCCTCAACTATCTTCCCCAAATACTAAAGAGGTATGCCAATCTAATCTTAATCTCTCATCTTAATCTACTTGCTGAGGTAAATCCTTTTATTGGAGAGATTAGATATTGCATAGGCTTTACTAGTTCAATCCCTCATTGTATGCCTGTGTCCACTGAAAGTCAATATCCCATTTTCCTCCTAATGCATCATAACTAGTCCTAAATCAATTGTAATTATTGACATTAACCCCCTCTTTATCTTGTGTGCCTTAGATAAGTCTCAAGTGAGTAATAGACCTTGTAAATGGGTAAGTAGCAGCCAGTTAGTCACTAGATTGCCAAGGTAATCCCTATCCAAGCTCTTGTTCATCCTTGCATCTCACGAAACATCTCAGCAATCTGAGTTCCCTACCAACCAAAGACTTTGAAGTGTGAGACATCAAGCTTCTTACCTGTAAAACATTCTTCGGGGGTCATACCATGAACTACAGCTGTGGGGGTTCTGTTCATAATATAAATAGCAGTATGAACAGCCTCAGACCAAAAATGCTTAGGCATATTCTTTTCAGCCATCAAGGCGCGTGCAACTTCTGCAATATGCCTGTTTTTCCTTTATGCAACCCCATTTTGCTGTGGGGTATACCTGCATGTGAACTGTCTCTTTATTCCATGAGACCTCAAGAAATCACTGAACTCATTCGAGAGATACTCTCCCCCTCCATCTGACCTTAAGCACTTTACTTTCAAGCCTATTTCTCTTTCAACTACAGCCTTGAAAGTTCTAAAGTGCTCAAATGCTTCACTCTTTTCCTTCATAAAATATACCCACAGCTTTCTAGAACAATCATCAATAAATGTGACAAAGTATGAACTGCCTCCAAGAGATACATTTTGTGTAGGCCCCCAAATGTCTGTATGCACAACATCAAGGATATTTCTGCTTACATCTCTGTCATGTGAAAAGGGTTGCCTTGCCTGCTTGCCAAATTGACATGCTTCACATACCTTATGAAATTCTGCAACTCTAAATGTAGGCAACCTGTAACCAACCCTTTGGACTGCATTAATTTCAGCCTTTGTACATTTGCATGTCCAATGCGTTTGTGCCAATTTTCAATATCTGCAACAACACCTTTTCCTTTAGCATACATAGCAGCATTCATAGTAGGAATTCCAGCATCCAGAGTAAACATACGTCCAACTCTACTTCCCTTTGCTACCAACCTGCACTTGTCATTGAAGTCTTCTACAAAGCAGCCCTTTGCATTAAATCTGACTTGCAGCCCTTGCTCTACCATTTGACTGACTGACACCAAGTTCTTTGTAATAGATGGCACATGTAAAACATCTGAAAGACTCTTTGTCTTACCATCATGCAAGGACAAGGGAAATTTTCCAACATGTGAAATTGGGTGGCATGAATCATCACCCGTCTGCACATAACCTGCGTTTTGCAAATCCTGCATCTCTCCAAACCATTCTGCATGGTTGGTCATATGATTGGATGCACATGAATCAACATACCAAACATCATCATGTGTTCCCTTTCCTGTAACAGCATTCAGCATATGCTGCATAACAAACAGACATTCATTTTTGTCTTCATTCTATCATGAAGACGATGCATAGTTTCCTTGCTGTAACTTACCACTGCGGATATCATCTTTCTTAGCATAACATTGGGCTGATATATGACCTGTTTTGCCACAGTAGTGGCACACAATAACAGAGTTGTTAGAACCTCTGTTCTGCCATCCACATCTTTCTCTAAAGCTCCCCCTGCCTCTAAAGTTACCACGACCTCCTGAAACCTACATATCTCCAAATTGCTGATTCAATCTGATTTGCTAGTTGTCACTACCACATCCTGTACCACGACCTCTTGAGGAGAACCTGCCACGTCCCCTTCCTGAACTGGAGTAGAAAGCCTGGACCTATTCACCACTTCTTTAAGATGTCTCACTCTGCATGTTGATCTCTTCAGTGATCATAAGGGAGACCAACTCATCGAAATCTAGAAATGGCTTTCTGACATATACGGAAGTTACAAAAGACTTCCAAGACTTTTTATTGTTAAGTCCACCCAAGGTAGACGACACCAAATCATCATCATTAGGCATTGCATCAATCGCTGCCAATGCATCTACAATGCTCCTTACCTTCAATGCATACTCATTGATAGACATCTTCCCTTTCTTCAATGTATTCAACTCTTGCTTGAGTTGAATCTTTCGTGCCTTTGTATTTACTAAAAAAATACTTTCAAGTATGGTCCAAGCTACATATGAATTCTCTACATTTCTAATATGTCCCAGCATATTATTGTCAATTACTGCAGACAACCAATACATGACCTTTTTATCTTTTGCATTCCATTCCTTCCGTGCCTTTGTCTCTTCTGCAGTTGGAGGATCACTCACCTCCTTCTCCTTTTCTTCACCTGAAACAAACTAGTAGAGGCCTTTTCCAATAAGGAAGTTCGTGATATGGAACTTCCATGAAGGGCAGTTGTTCTTGTCGAGCTTCTCAATGATGGGGCTTCCACTGTTCTCTGCCATTATTACAAAATTAATACCAACAGCAAGCAAATTTTCTGCAACCCTCGACCTATAGTGCACAGCAATACACCAGACAGCCTTTTTCACTGTCTGCTCAACAATACATGCAATCTGCAACCAGTTTGCAGATAAACCTTGTGTTTACTCGCTGGTAGACACCTTTGAACTTACAGATCTGAAATCTGTAACCTGTGCACCCACTTTCGGTCAATATAGTCTAAGTCACAGTGTACCCTGAAACTGCTGTCCCATTTACTGACAGCAAGTCTTGTGGTGGACTGCATCTAGATGGCTGGCTAGAAAGGCAAAAGTAAGGCCCATGAAGAACTCCAAAGGGAGATTAGAGACCCAAGCCTCCATGAATGATGAACTTATCTCGACACAAGATTACCATGGTGATATGCATGAGGAAATGCCCGATACGAATCCCTATATCTTGCTCAAGCACACCTTATGTCAACATGAGGTCCGTCACATGGAAAGGCATAATGATATGCTAATCAACCATTACCAAATGATGCCCCAATGGAACCTATATGAATCAGCCCCATCATGGACAGTATGGTATTAATGGCCAACATGGGCAGCATGGCAATAATGGGCAACATGGCTATAATGGGCAACATGGGATAAATGCACCACATCGTATGTATTGGCAGCAAGGTGGACATCATGGGATGCATGGACAGTAAGGGTTTCATGGGCAACAAGGCCTTCATGATCTACGTGACAAGTTTCTCCTCACTAAATGGGAAATCTCCCTCACCATCAGAATTAGAGGAATGGATGTCCAAGTTGGAGTCCTACTTCAATATCTACCCCCACATTGATGACCAAAAAATTATATTTGCCTCTCTCCATTTGGAAGGATTTTCCCACACATGGTGGCACTATATCAATCGAGAGAATCATCAGTTCATTGATTGGGAAGACTTTAAAATGCACATGGTTCAAGTATTTATATCCATATGGAAAAAGAGCGGTTGGCAAGATGATGGTACACGATTGACCAACGTAATCTCTCTATGCTGTGAGCACACAAATCAGTTAATGAACTTGACCATGTATGTGGAGAGCATTAACAATTATGCCAAATTTCATAAGTATATCAATGGTTTTGAACTGAGCCTATCGGGGAGGATGTCATGGCCCAAAAGCCTACCACACTATTTGAAGCAATTGAATTGAAAATTTTCAGCAAAGTTATAGATAGCTCCGTACCCCTTCAAGATCAGCCCCATATGGAGGTGGTTTTTGAGGCAATTCCATGCCTAATAACAGCCCCAAAATACCCACTTACCCCACCTTCCATACTGAGAGAAAACAAGGCACTTTTGGGACAAAATTTTCCTCTAATGCTAAGAGTAAGTATGCCAAAAATAAAGAGTCCACTGCATCACCTTCCCATGGCTCCAGTGGGGGCCAATGGTTCATTTCACTTGATGTTATGAAGGAATGGAAGGAAAAAGGCCTATGTTTTAAATATGGGGATAGGTACATTACCGACCATGCCTCCAAGTGCCCTTACAAGATAGCTAAGGTCAAGGCTCATAGCATGTATGTCATGGAAGATTGGCACAATGATAAGGATGACTTACCCGCTGACCATGTTGAGCATGTGGATCATGAGCAGTTCTATGACCTGGAGGATGGGTTTCCTTTTGACTCGGGTGGTTTTCCATCCCAAACACTTGATCTGACATCCCACTAGACTACCACCTCCCTTTGCTCCATCTCCTTGGATACTTGGATGGGTTCTTAGAGCCCCAACACCCTGGCATTCAAGGTAGTATTCATGGGAAGCATGTCTTCATCCTTGTGGACAGTGGTACCACACACAATTTTATCAATAAATTAGTCATTGATCGATTGAAATGCACACCTGAATTACAACACAACTTGAAGGTCCAAGTAGCAAATGGAGAGGAAGAAATCAGCACACATATATGTCCCACATTTCCCTTATGCTTGGCTTGAAAATTATATGGCATTGGTTAACCTAATTGCCTTAGATATGGGCCCCATTGACATTAGCTTGGATTTTGATTAGCTGAAACAATTAGGAAAATTTTCTATGGACTTCTCTTAGCTCTACATGGAGTTTGTGATGCATGGATAGCTCATCAGTTTAGAGGGAATTCAAGATCATGCTGATTTTCAACTCATTACAGCAAAGCAACTCAAATAGGAGTTTAAGAAATGCTCATAGATCTTTGTCTTGCAATTGAATAAGGACAATTCAGGTCTCCCTCTGAAGTATCTAAGGATTCAGTCTTGTAGGCCTACTTTAAGAGTATAGTGATTTATTTCAAATGCCTACAACCCTTCCCCCTAAGAGAAAAGTGGACCATCCACTTGATTTAGAGACTTATTTCAAGCCAATAAACAAGTCACCTTGCAGACTCTCCAAATGTGAACGTGAAGAGGTTGCAAAGCAAGTCAAGGAGGATTGATGACTTGTTGGATGAGTTGAAAGGGGCATGCTTTTTCACTAAGATTAGTTTGCGCTCTGGCTACCATCAAATTCATATGAGGGACAAAGATGAGATCAAAATGACCTTCATGACCGATCATGGTCTTTATCATTTTCTAGTGATGCCTTTTGGGTTGACTAACACCCCCGCCACATTTCAGAGCCTCATGAATAAAATTTGTCAACCCTTGTTGAGATGACAAGCTCAACACATGCGGACATTGATGATGGACCGCCTAGTTAGATGGGTCCACACGTCTACACTTAGCACGTCGGTGATCATTATGACTCTCACATGGCCACTGACTCATTACTTATTATATTCAGGTTGTTATACCTATTTACAGCTGGCATAGTTATAGCGCCAGTTGACTAGTTTAGTCGGTTATGCATTGTTTGACTTAGTAGGCCACTTTTCTTTATGTTGTATCTTATCTATACTTTGTGTACATTGTAAAGAGCGTGGAAGAAGAAGAAAAAACCAGCAAGAAAACGTTTTGGCCTCCATCTCTCTTCTTGTCTCTTGAGTGAGCTTCTCCTTGTGCATTCTGTGTGTGTTCGGCGTAGCATCTTGAGCAAGTCCCCCCACCACGCGATTCTTGACATGGTATCAAAGCCGCGCCACTGAGAGAGGCTGATTTCGAAGGCTGAAGTGAAGGAGAAGAAGCAAGGTTCGAGCAAGCAAGCCACGGGTAAGAAGCTCTCCCATTCTTCCACTCTCTCTCTTGGATAGTGCCTATGGAGGCACTGGAAGCAGGGTCGAGCAAAAATCTCAGATTGTAGTGAGGTTTGGTGTGCGCGAAGAGCACTGTGTATTCTGCAGATAAGCCCTTTAGGCCTTTCCCGTAGTTATTTTGGGCATCTGAGGCCATTTCAGACCCCATTTTAGAGCCGCAAGGCTTAGCACATGAATAGGACAATTCAAGAGTGAGTTCATAGTATGCTTAGCCAAGCAAGCTTATCGTAGCACTTTTAGACTAAGGCAATTGCTACTGCCATACATTTGATTAATCGATCCCCATGCACTTCTCTTGACTATCAAGTTGCAAATTCTGTGCCATAATTTTAGGCAATCATGCAGAAAGGATGTCCTCAGGCCTTGGATCAAAGAGCATGCTTGTTCCTTGCTGAATTATTCCTCATTATTGATAGCCAGATGCCATGAGATATGCATAAAACGATCGCACAGAGTCTGCAAATGCAAATGAAGTAGCAGGTGAAAGCGAGGGCACGAGGCCGCGCCCTTCATCCAATTCTTTCGCAGAACCTAGTGCATGCCTGAACTAGCGGCATTGATCATCACATCCTCTTCCCATTAGAGGAATTGAGATATCCTCATCTCAAAAGAATTTAGGAATGTTGCTTACATAGGGTATCCTTGTCAATCCAAGTTGCATCCTCTTCAAGGTAATCCTTTCATTGGATAAGATATTCCATAAGGGTTTTTCTTCTGAGGGTGCATTCTTGTTCAAGCTCAAGGACTCCTTGCCTTGGAATTATAGCTTATTGATAATCAAGAATGTGATTGTCATTATAATCAACTTGTCCATCCCTAGCAAACACTCATAACCTGCGTATGTTCATGTGCCAGATGAGTTGCGAAAGAAACTAGATCCAAAGGCTGAAAAGTGTGTCTTTATTGGATACTCTTTAGAGCAGAAAGGGTATCGCTGTTATAACCCTGTCACATGTAAGTTTAGAGTGAGCAGGGATGTCATCTTTGATGAAATGAGCAGTTGGTATGCATCTAGTGGTGATGCATTGGATGATGATGATGATCATGACACTCATGTGCAGGGGCTAAAAATCAAGAATCACGGACTCTTAGTGGACCAGAGACATCATCTGGTAGTCCTTGGTCTGGGAGACTAAGGAGTACCTCTACATCTTCAGGTGCATCTAGCAGCACTACAAGTAAAGACAAAGGAAAGAATAAAGTGTCAGATGGCATTGATGCAATTCTTGATGGAGACTCTAGTGGCTCAGAGAGCTTGGATGATGAGCTTGGCATTCCTTCAGTGAGGAATCCAGGTGTGTAGAGAGCACGCGTCAATGCAAAGACTCCATTGAGTGATCCAGTGGTATGCAGGTCTAGCAGGGTGAGATACCCTATTAAAAGATTTGGTTTTGAAGGTTATGCAGCTCACCATTATGCTTACATGGTGAAACTAGTTGAGGATGTTGAGCCCACTTGTTTTGAGGATGCTGTTGGTCATACTCATTGGGATGCAGCAATGGATGAGGAGATGGCTGCATTAGAGGCCAATAAGACTTGGGATCTAGTATCATTGCCAAAGGGCAAGAAAGCTATTGGATGTAAGTGGGTTTATAAGATTAAGTACAATGTAGATGGTTCTATTAGCAGATACAAAGCTAGGCTGATTGCAAAAGGCTATGTCCAGACATATGGCATAGATTACGATGAAACCTTCAGTCCAGCTGCTAGGATGGCAACTATCAGATGTGTGATTGCCTTGGCAGTAGCCAAAGGTTGGAGGTTGCCACAAATGGATGTGAAGAATGCCTTCTTGCATGGTGATTTGCAGGAAGAAGTGTATATGGATCAACCAGCAGGTTATGAAGATCTAGAGCATCCCACGTATGTGTGCAGGTTGAAGAAGGTGCTCTATGGGCTCAAACAAGCACCTAGAGCATGGTCTGACAAGATCAGAGAGTATCTTGTCAATATTGGCTTCTATGTTTCTGATGCTGATCACTCACTTTATGTGAGAAAGGGAGATGCAGGTTTGGTCATCATAGTCATCCATGTGGATGACTTGATTATTACAAGTGATTGTGATAGTGGGATTGCTGAAGTCAAGGATTTTTTGAAGAAGAAGTTTGAGATGAAGGATTTAGGTGAGCTAAGGTACTTCCTTGGCATTGAGGTGATCAGATGTGATGATGGTATATGGCTCTCCCAAAGAAAGTATGGCTTGGATATGTTATCCAAGTATGGTATGACAGCATGCAAATCACTTTCAGTCCCATTGGAGGAGAATGTAAAGTTGAGTGCTGATGTTGGGGATGAGATAGAAGACCCTACTATGTTCAGGAGGATAGTGGGGAGTTTGATCTACATGACCATTACAAGGCCAGACTTGAGCTATGCTGTTGGTCTTGTGAGTCAGTTTATGCAAGTACCTAGAAAGCCAAATTTGGATGCAGTCAGACGCATATTGAGATATGTGAAGTCCACATTACATTATGGACTTTTCTATGAGGCATGTAAAGATGTACAAGTGTTTAGATATACAGATGCAGATTGGGTTGGTAGTATGTTTGATAGAAGATCTATCAGCGGATACATGTTCTCTCTTGGTAGTGCAGCAGTTGCTTGGAGCAGCAAAAAGTAGTCTACAATTACTTTGTCGAGTACAGAGGCTGAGTATAGAGGTGCTGTTGTTGCAGCATGTGAGGTAGTATGGCTGCAAAAGTTATTGGCTGATTTAGATGTGCAGGTGGAAGGTGCAGTTGTCATTTATTGTGACAACATGAGCAGTATACAGTTGGCTAGAAACCCTATGTTCCATGCGAGGACAAAATATATTGAGGTGCACTACCACTTTGTGAGAGAGAAGGTACTAGCAGGTGAGATTGACTTGGTGTATGTCAGCACACAGGATCAAATAGCTGACATCTTCACGAAGGCATTGGGTACAGAGAAGCTTCAAAAGTTTCGAAGCTTACTTGGAGTTGCAGAGATGCAGTTGAGCTTGAGGGGGAGTGTTGAGATGACAAGCTCAACACATGCGGACATTGATGATGGACCGCCTGGTTAGATAGGTCCACACGTCTACACTTAGCACGTCGGTGGTCATTATGACTCTCACATGGCCACTGAATCATTACTTATTATATTCAGGTTGTTACACCTATTTACAGCTAGCATAGTTATAGTGCCAGTAGACTAATTTAGTCGGTTATGCATTGTTTGGCTTAGCAGGCCACTTTCCTTTATGTTGTATCTTATCTATACTTTTTGTACATTGTAAAGAGTGTGAAAGAAGAAGAAAAAACCAGCAAGAAAACGTTTTGGCCTCCATCTCTCTTCTTGTCTCTTGAGTGAGCTTCTCCTTGTGCATTCTATGTGTGTTCAGCGCAGCATCTTGAGCAAGTCCCCCCACCATGCGATTCTTGACAACCCTTGCTATTCATGTTTGTGCTCATTTTCTTTAATGACATCCTCATTTACATCAAGGCCCAAAAGGAGCACTTGGCACATGTCAGAAGGGTGTTTGACATATTGAGAGAGCATTGTCTCTTTGCTAAGGAGAGCTAATGTAACTTCATGTAGACATTTGTGGAGTACTTGGGACACATTGTGAGAAAAAATGGCATATAGACTGACCCTAAGAAGGTGTAATGTGTTAGGGACTAGCCCACCTCATCCACCACCACTTCATTATGTGGCTTCCTTAGTCTCTCTTCATTTTATAGATGCTTCATTAAGCACTATGCCACTATTACAACACCTTTGACTAACTGATTAATAAAATAATCATTCTTTTGGGATGCCACAACTAATCATAGCTTCAAATAGTTGAAGGAAATGCTTACATCTACCTCCATACTCATCTTTCTCCCGTGGTTTCTCTAAGATGTTTACCATTCACTATGATGCCAGTGGTAGGGGTATTGGTACAGTATTTTTGCAAGAGCATGGTGTGATTGCATTTGAGAGGCATAAGCTTGATGATAAGGAGATGCATATAAATGTGTAGGACTAGAATATGTTGGCCATCCTCCATACTATCAAGAAATGGCACCACTAATTGTATGGTAGCTGCTTTCAAGTAAAAAATGGCCATCAAGTCCTCTAGTACTTCCTAACTCAGTCTACTTTGACTCCTAAGAAAAGGCAATGGGTAGCAACATTGAGAAACTATGACTTTGAAATTTCTCACACTTGAGTCAAAGATAATATAGTGGTTGATTCACTCTCTCGAATGCAGGTATGTAGAGTATCCTCTATTTAAGAGTTGCATAGTGATTGGATTGAAGATCTTCAAGAAGCTTATTTGGTGGATGATAACTTCACCCACATCTTCCAAAAAATATAGCATGGGTTCATGGTTGAAAAATCCCAATATCAGCTCAAGCATGGCCTTATTTGGCTTGCCTCCCCTCCCTATTCCTAAAGGGAAATGGAATCATATCACAATGGACTTCATTATTGGCCTCCCCTTGACCAAGAAAGGTTGGAATAGTATATATGTGGTAGTTGATCACCTCACCAAAGCTATCCACTTTATCCCCACTATGACACAATACATTGCCTCTCATGTGGCCACTCACTTTATGGAATATGTCTCAAGTTGCATGGCTTACCACAAGTCATAGTACATGATCGGGATGCTAAGTTTATGAGAAACTTTTGGCAGATAGTTTTCACTTCTATGGGTACCAAGCTTGCTCCATTCACTACATACCACCCCCAGACTGATGACCAGATGGAAAGAGTAAACAAATGGCTTGAGACATATTTGCGGCACTTTTGCCATGATGTACAGCACAGTTGGGATACATGGCTCTACTTGGCTGAGTTCACCTATAATAACTCCACCCACTCTAGCATTGGGGTTTTCCCTTTCAAGGCATTACATAGGCATAAGGTTCCCCCTCCCTATAGTCTTATGATAAGATCAACCCTCAAAGTCAAGCCGAGTTGGATCACATGCAGGCCGCCCTACTTCAGCAATGCAAAGTGAATCTTCAAAAGGTACAAACTCACATGAAACTCTATGTTGATGGGAAAAGAAGGCATTTGGAATTCCAGGAGGGGAAACTAGTCCTCTTGAAAGTGCCTAAGTCCCATTACTCCACTCTCAAAGAGGGTAGTAGTAACAAGATGGCCCACAATTTCTATGGCCCCTACCAGATCTTGAAGAGAGTTGATGACTTGGCCTACCAATTTAGAGCTTCCCCCACCACCAAGATCCACAACATGTTTCATATCAGTCAGCCAAAACCCTTCATTGGCACCTCAGTGGACTATGTGGAAGAACTCCCCCCCATAGATGAAGAAGGTATCATTTAGTATATCCCTGAGGCAATGATTGGGCAACGAGATAAGCACTTAAGATCTCGATTGATCAAGGAGTACCTCATCAAATTGCAAGGCTTACCCCTAGAAGAAGACTCTTGGTGCCTAGCCACTATTGTCAATAAAATTCATCACCTCCAAGAGCCCCAATGGGCTAAAGACTAGCTAGTTATGCCCTCATTTGACCACCCCCTGCTTGGCAGACTACACATTGTTTTGGAACAGTTTTGTACTTTCCCAAATATCAAGAATGTGCCTACTACATGAGTTGAAAGTACTCGTCTCATAAGCTCCATTTTGACATGTGGTGCACCCCATTTGGAGCAGCCTATCAAAAGTTATGACAATTTTACCTTAGTAGGCCTATCATGGACAACATGTTGTCCCTAGTCTTTACCCATCCATTTTTATTGTAATGTGGCTCAGAGTAGTACTCTACACCCCAGTTCCTAATCCGACCTATCACTCCCCTCTAGTTGTCCTCATTTTGGAGGGAAAAACCCTTCAAGGTGGGGATGGATTGTAATGAGAGGGATACATAGGAACTATGGGTTAGACACCCAGGGGTATATAAGGTGTAAGAGTCCGAGTTTAGGGCAACAAGTGATTATCAAGAACTTTCTCTTCACCTTCATCTTTAGAATCCATGGCTTCCTCCTTCTTTCTCCCCTCTTTTCTTTCTTTCTCTCTCATCTTCTAGTCTTTCTTCTCTCCTTTTTCTCTTTCTCTCTCTTCAACTCATTCTCCTCTCTCCTCTCAGCTTCATTCATTACACTAAAAATAAAATAAATTTAAAGGCGGAGATGACATACTAAAGGAATAAAACGTGGAGGGAAGTTCTATAAGATCTTTCAATTACTTGAAACCAAACTTCTTCCAAAGTTCAATATCCCGAAAGGGACCAAATAAAAAACTGCCACAAGTATGGTAGGAGCAACATATAAGGATTCTTGCCTGAGAGATGGGAAGAAGCTATAGATCTTAGGATTATAACTTTACACTTATTTTACATGTTGTAAGACTTAATCAGTTATTTTGAGATTAAGAAAAAGAGTTATTGACCTACATAAATGAGACTCTGATGAGCCCTTACAATGAAGTTTTCTTACAAGGCTTCTTCCTTGAATTGCCACACGATATTTACGCATTATCATAGATAAGGCAAGGGATACTGAGTTAGTGGATGGGGGTAAACACTTTGGACCTCAATTGGACCTCAATTGTGGGTTGATGTTGAGCAATTATGCACTTGGAATCGGATGTTTCAAGATGAATCAAAGGGGATTGTTCTGTTTGCATCAGATTTTAAGTTAGTCGATGAAATTCAACTTAATATTGTTAGTGTGAACCATCATTATGATTGGTTTTCTAGAGAATTGTATAAGTCTTTTAGGAGAATAGACTAGGTTTAAGTGTCTCAGTGTGGATAGTAATGATGAAGGGAGTCAATGTAACATTTGATACAAAGGAAGCACGAGAAGTGGCTGAAATTTTAGGTTTAGTAGAAAAGCTTAGTGATGATATACCCTATGGGGTTGAGGATAAAGAATTACCTTACATTCTTTGGAAGTCGATTTTACACAAACAAGGTCTCTTATAGTAGAGACTTATAGAAGGATATGCACGGTAGAGAAAGCTGTCATGTACTAGAGTGAATGAGTGAAAGATAGAAGTTAGCACGAGAAGAGAGAGCCAAAAGAAGATTGGAAAATAAAGTTGAGCGAATAGGAGCCATTAGAACAATTGAATGCTGAGCTACAAAATACTTGGCAAGTGGGTTGAATTTATCACTAGAAACCGGAAAAGTAACTAAAAAAGGAGTCAACTACTAGTCAGAAGGGAGAAGAATACACAAAAGGAGAGGAGCACAATGGTGACGATTTCGTGGGTTCTGATAACTTTTCCATTGAAATGGTTGGATATAGGACAAAAGAAGACTTTGTTGATCGTATGATAGAGGACCATAGTATATATAGTTTTTTAGAATATTGGGGTCTTAGTAGATTATTTGCTGACCCAAAAGAGCGGGTTCCAATCTTTGAGGATCTAGAAGAACTGCTAAGAGTGCTATATATGGCTATGGAGTGCCTATGTGACTTACAAATTTCACACAATATTCTAGTCATTGGGATGATGATCTTAACGTGCATGTCCAACGATTTGAAGTGATGTGTATAGCAAATGAGATTATTAATTACAATCAGAAGCTTCACATATTCCTAGCAACTTTGAAGGATGAAGCGGCCTTGTGGTATGGTAACCTTCTTATTGCCATAAGGATGACTTGTACAGTGTTAAGAGATGCATTCTTAACTAAGTTTAGGTGGCAAGGCTTTCAAGACCGTTTAGGTTAGAGTTTGATTATTTAGTGCAAAACCCAAGAGAAACTATGGAACATTACATGGAAAAGATGGAAACATTAATTAGAAAGATGGGACAAAATGCTCCTTCAGAGGATATGCAAAAACAAAAATTTATTGAGGGACTACAAGAAACTATTAGGGAACATGTTAGCCTTAAATGACGAGCTACTTTAGCCGATGCAAAGACAAAACCACAAAGTGGTGGGAGGAAGTACAATTAGGGCAGTTGAGGAGAAAGGGGTTATACAATAACCATGGATTGGTTCCCTCAAATATATCACCCTCCATGGTAGCTAGTACACCATATGTAGGAGCTCTAGTCAACACTCCTCGGGTTGTGAATATGACGAGTGCAGGTGTAACACCATCATCAATGCCATATTCAGGATTAAACCCATATCTGTTGCCCCCAATATATCCACCACCATTGACAATTTATGCATCTACAGGATGGAGTCTACATGAATTTAAGGTGGCTGAGCTAATAGCCAACAAAGCTTTGGCAAAACATGAAGAAAGAGATTTCACCTGAAGTGAATCCCAATGTAAAGGGATTCTGCAATGTTAGCCAGACTACTGGTGCAATAAGATCAACTCAAGCATCTAGTCAACGGAATCCCATCCCACCAAGGTCCAATAGGTGGTGTGGGAAATGTCATGGTTTCGAGCATTTAGCAATAGAATGCCCCATACCAAGTAGTGTAGTTCTTGATCAGCCAAGGAATTTTTTGAGCAGGTATTGCTTGAGAAACCATCATGTGGAGGATTAATGCTGAGTTAAGCAAACTCATTTACAACAACAAGTAGCCATGTGCAAACAAATTATAATTACATGGATAGTCAAAATGTGACTTACCCGATAGGACCTCTTAATAGACCATTTATGCCAAGAGGTATGTCGACCCAAGGGACACCTCTAGTGCCTAGAAATCAAGGACAGGGAGGATATTATGGAAATGAGAGGAGACCTTCACCATATCGAAATCCTAATTTTAGAAGGAATAATAACGTAGGAACAAGTGTGGTTTGCTGGAGATGTGAGCAACTTGGACACATGGCTAGGTTTTGCCCAAATGAGTAGAAAATAAAGGATTATGTCCCTTTATGTGCCAAATGTGGCCGTGAAGCTCATTATGAGAAGGATTGCCTAGAGGAAGGTACATCTTCACAAAGCAAGATAAGGGTAAGGGCAAGGTTGACTCAGTTTTTGCTGCAAACCTAGTAGAAATTGTAGAGGATTTGGAGGAATGACCACTTAAGAAAAAACATGTCATCATTAACTCGGATGTAATAATTGGGGAAATTACACATTCAAAATCAAATCCAACAATTATTTTAGAAAAGAAATAGGGTCCAGGTTTGACCAAGCCTAACACATGACAAATTCATTGCCTAATTTGGAAGATCATCCTGTATTTCCATTCGTTTAAATTTCCCAAAGATTAAGGAAGGAGTGGCTCTATTTCCTCAAAGACTTAGATCATAAAAAATGGCTAAAGATAAAGACAAGGAGAAAGGAAAATCTTTTGATGTATGGGATGAATTGGAAAGATCACACTTGTCTATTAACTTGAGACAATTACTAGAAATTTCTCCTACTTGTAGAAGAGAGACATATCGCAAATTAGTATGATGAAGGGCTAAAAGGAGCAACCCTATGATTGTCTCACCAAATACAAAAGTTACTAATCCAAATAAAAGTGTTCAATCTATAAGAATTATGGATTTATTCTTGGATCCAGGGGCTCCAATTGTAGACATGGAAGTGATGAAGCACAAATATTTGGGGCTTGGTTGGATGGTGGAGCAGCAATGAATTTAATGACAGAAGAAGAGATGATTAAATTAATGACAAGAAGGATGTTACAAGTATTGTTCTATATTTAGCTAATAAATGGAAAGTGACACCCTTAGGTCTGTTATGTCAAATTTCGACTGTGATCCCATGCGAAAATCCTATTCATTTTCAATGTACATGCTATTTCTATTTATTTAATTGACCTTGATGATGACCCTATCATTCCTCTAGCCGTTTTTTGAATCCAGATGACTATTGTCAAAAAAGTCTCTACTGACACTCTCATTGATGAAGGTTCTAACTTCAACACCCTTCCATATAACTTTGGATGGATTCGGGCTAGATTTGGGCCAACCCACTTTGACATCCACTCACGCTCAACTTAACCCTTATGGTGGCCAATTCTACTCACTAGAAGCTATGGTTACTTTTTTATATTATTTCAAACTAAGAGGATTTGGGGAAGGAACTTCTCTTGGCCTAGCCTTTTAAGTAGCAAGTTCCTTGCACCACCAATTATGATGACCTTGATTGTTGCAGTCCTGGTGCAACCAAAGATGGCACAAAGGTTTTACAATGATAGGACCCAAGCATGATCGGATACAACTAAGAGTTGTGGCCAGGGAGTTTTTGCATGAACCCATGGAGGAGAGCACATATACAAACCGATTTGACACCTCTAGAACCGAGGCGATCTTACACCTCTGGAACCAAGGATGAATTAAATGAGAGCTCAAAGAGTGAGAAAATTTATGCTTGGTTACATAGGGATCTACATCATAGAGCCTCCTTAGATGGGGATAAGACAATAATCAATATGGTGCACCAAAAGAATGTTTCAAATCCCTTGGAAATGGGGGGATATTCTGTGCACTATTCTTTGGAAGATGACAGTAATAGTACTATAGCTAATTGGCTGACAAGTTCTAATAGGGATTTATTTTATCTATTAGAAGTTTCTATGGACGAGGAAAATATGGAAGAAGAATGGGAGACTTCTAGTCTTGATGCTGGAAGTTTAGTGAGGGAACACACAAGGTCAACTGTTAAGGGAATACAAGAGCATGGTTATTTCTAGGATTTCTTCTTTGAGTTTAATTATTGAGTCATTACACAAGAAGAAGAATTGGAGGACAAAATAGAGGAGACAAGTGATGAAACAAATATTGAAGAATTTATAACAATATTGGAGATTAATGAAATGGTAATGGAGAATCCACCCATTAGCTTTGCTCCTATGGAGATGGATGAGATTCCATTTGAGTTTGATCAATTAACTTCATCTATTGAGTAGCTCTACTTCCATTATTGGAGAGAGAGAATATGAGAATCCCATAGTAATAGGAGCTATAGGTTCTTCTCATCTCTATCTTGTGAAGAAGATAATGATGATAATCCGAATGGTGGAATTGTTTCATGTTATGTTACAATGCTAGATTGGGAAGAAAAATGGGAGGATAAGTTTAGTTCTCACCATAAAGTAGTGGAGATTTCTCAAGGAATTGTGTCTTATTTAGTGGATGTGATGGAGGATGAAATTTTATGTGATAAGGATGAGGTTGTCGAGGATAGTGATCTCATTTAACCACTATTGAATAAAATCACTCAACTACAAATAGATAAAGTTGTTGTAGAATGTGAAGCATTAAAGAACCAAAACTTGGCACAATCTTACAATTATATTATAGCAAAGAGATGAATCATTTAGAAGTTATTGTGATTCAGATTGAGAATTTTGTAGAGTAGGTGTTATAAGTGAAGTGAAACATGGAATAAGTACAATTTCAATTGATGGACCAATTAGCTAAGAGGGATGGAACAATTAGTTCTTTGTAAATAGAGGCAAACTCAATATACAAAAATGGAAGAGTCATGATACCTACTCATAGGGGTCAAGGAGCTACAAATGTCCCTTAGCTCTATCAATTATGTTGACTAAATCATCCCAAAGGCCTTAATATCAAGGACAATAAATTTATCTACACGGGTAACTGAAGAGCGAAGTATGAAAATGATTTTACCACATCTTACCAAAAAGATTATGGACTTTACACTTTATGGTGATGGGGTTGAACCATGTCTTTCATGGCATAAACCAGTGGCTCCAATAACTTTCATAGAGCTTAAGAGGATTATTCACTATTTAGGTTATTGTATACAGAGAGAAGCAAATGAAAATCTTCACTTGTTGATACTTAAATTGCAGTGAAAGAAATGGTGGATTTATCATGATCAGCGATGTCTTGAGTGTCATAATTAGATTTTATGACATTATCATTAGAATTTGTATGACCAAAGTAAGAATAAATATATAAGAACAATGTATTATTTAAAGGATTTGCAAGCAACAATGGGGAGGCAAGATGTGTTAGATTATTACATGGTTGAGATCACTAAGTTTTTACAACCAAAGGAGTCTTCCAAGGCATTATTTGTATATCAAACATCTTGCAAACCTCCATTTCAAGATCCATCATCCAAGGTTAATGATCGGCAATCTACATGAGCAAGTAATGAACTATGTCATGTGCCCATGATGAGATCTACTAAGGTACCAATGATTAAGCCTAATAAATTTCAAATAGCTTACGTGCACAGATCCAAGATTGAAACAACACGTTTTGAAGTGGCGATCAATAAATTTATATTATTGGGTACTCAATTACAAGGTGTTGCTTTGGAGATATTACATAATGTTCTTAAGAAATACTCTCATGTGTTTGCTTGGAGCTATGCAGATTTGAAAGGCATGAAACCTAAATTGTGTCAACATTATATTGACATTGAACCTGGTGTCAGACCTATTTGCTAGCCTTCAATGGTACACCAATCCTAACTATGCAAACACAATGCATGCTAAACTTACTAAGTTGTTAGATGTGAGTTTTATCTATCCTATCAAGTATAGTGACTGGGTTTCCCCTATAGTCATTGTTCCTAAGAAGATCTCTAGTAACATTTGCATATGTGTGGATTATCATGCACTGAATAAGAACACTCATATAAATATCATTTTCCTTTGCCCATTTCTGAACAATTTTTAGATAAAGTGGTAGGCCATCAATTACACTCTTTTATGAATGGGTTTAGTGGATACAATCAAATTCTCATTAATCTCAAAGATCAGCCCAAAAATACTTTCACTATAGAGTGGGGCACTTTTGCCTATATAAGGTAATTCCATTTGGTTTGTGTAATGCACAAGCTACTTTTTAGAGAGCAATGATGGTATTTTTTCAAGATTTTTTTATTAAATGGATGAAAGTATACATGGATGACTTTTGTGTACATGGTGATGAAGAAAATATGGCTGATCATTTGGAAGAGGTGTTCCAATGTTGTGAGAGCACAGGAGCCTTTTGAATCTAGAGAAGTGTGTTTTTGGAGTGCCATAGGCATATTATTAGGCCATGTAGTTTCTAGTGATGGCATTGAAATGAATATGGCAAAAGTATAGAAAATTGTTGTTTTACCTACACTGCAAAACTTGAAGTAATTTTGAGGGTTTATTGGTCATCTAAATTTGTATCAGTAATTTATTGAGTCATTTTAGCAGGTGCTGCATCTTTAACCACCTTACTCAAGAAGAATCAACCTTATGATTGGGACTCTATGTGTCAAGCCAGATTTGAGAAACTAAAGATTAAATTAGTGGAAGGACCAATTTTGGTTTCACATGATTGAACTAAAGAGTTTCATATTCATGCCAATGCTTCGATGGATATAGTTGGAGTTGTTCTGTCCCAAGCAGACGATAATAATATCGATCATCCAATTATTATGCTAGTCGTAATCTAAGTGATGTGGAGAAAAATTATACCACAAGTAACAAAGAGTGATTATCGATGGTGCTTGTCATTACTAAATTTCGACATTATTTATTAGGCAATAGGTTTATCTTCCATGTGGATCATGAAGCATTGAATTACTTGCTAAATGAACCCAAAGTTAGTGGACAAGCTAGGAGATAGATGTTATTTTTTCAAGATTTTGATTTTGAAGTAATTACTTGTGTTGGTTGATCACATGTTCTTATAGACCACCATATCACTCGGTTAATTACTGATGATACAGAGAAGGGTGTAGATGATGATCTACCTAATGCTTAATTGTTTGAAGTTTCTCTCACAATACCATGGTATGTGGATATTGCAAATTTTATTAGTACGGCTAAATACCTGCCCATTGTGACTAAGCATAAATACTGTCGTATTTTATCACAGTCATGATCTTACATTTTGATGTCACTATCTAAATAAGTATTTTCCTCATGAGGAAATTTATCGAAGATGTGTTTATGAAGATGAGGTACCACGGATCTTAACTATGTTACATGAGGGACCTTGTGGTGGCCATTTTGTGGGAGATTTAATAGCAAGGAAAGTGCTTTTTGCTTGTTATTGGTGGCCTACATTATACAAGGATGCATATAAACATTGTAAGAAATGTGATAAATGCCAACATACTGGGAGACCAACTAAACATTGTGTAATGCCATTAATCCTTGTATTAGCCATTGTACCTCTTGAGAAGTGGGGTATAGATTTTGTTGGCCCAATTGATCCACTTACATGATATCGTTCTAATAGATACATTTTGATATGTACTAATTATGTAACTAAATGGGTGAAAGCTAAAGCGGTTAAGAGTGATCGAGGCAAGGATGTCGTTCTATTTCTTTATAAAAATATTATTACTCACTTTGGCTATCCGCTAGAGTTAGTTAGTGATCATGGATCTCATTTTTTGAATAATTTAATTTTGAAATTGATGCATCTCTATAAAATTAAACATCAAAAGTCTATTCCTTATTATCCACGAGCCAATAGTGCTATAGAGTTTATTAATCATATTGTGATGACAATCTTAACCAAAACAGTAGCAGAGAATAGACATGATTGGGATGAGCTCTTACTAGAGGCACTCTGTCATCATAACCAAAACAGTAGCAAAGAATAGACATGATTGGGATGAGCTCTTACTAGAGGCACTCTGGGCATATTGGAGTGCCTACAAGCTAACAACTAATAACACACCTTTTAGTCTAGTTTATGGGACTAAAGTTATATTTCCTATTGGATTAGAAGTTCCTACTTTGCATGCTGCATTATCTAATTGTCTTGGAGAGTGAGAATCTCTTACTAATCGCTTGTGTAAGTTAGTTTAGCTTGATGAGGATCATATCTTTGCTTTACATCATATACAAGTATGTTATAAATGACGAAAATCCTGGCATGATAGATACTCGAAGCTTAAAGAATTTCAGAAGAATGATTTAGTTTTATTGTATGATAGTCGTTACTATAAATTTCTAAGGAAACTTCATATCCAATGATTAGGTCCATTTCAAGTTAAAGAGGTTCATGATAATGGTTAAGTGGTGGATATTCAAACTTAGAGGTAGTACATTGTCACGGGCCTGCCTAACAATTCCCTAGTAGCACGTTTTAGTGGTTCATTGGGGAACCATCCTAGACAGCTTTGCCCAACACTCATCGCGAGAATGCATGGGGTCTATTGTCTATATTTCCCAGAGTCCACCCCATAACAACAGAAGGTACCGGTCGTCCCCACGAGGATCAACTTGCAAGCTTGGGTTCCTAATTTGACAACTGAGGTCTCGATACATCAGCTACCTCCATCAGAGCTGTCCCATATGGGCTTCTTATTCAATTGGAGCGATCATAGTTACCCTTGGTTCATGGAGTGCAATGCTTTTTTCCAGTAAAAATTGGTTAGGATTTAGGGTTCCTTAACAGAGTTCTGGCATAGCCCCCACACCTTTCCCCTAAGATAATTATTCATCAAGGTTTTAAGACATGACCCTAGGTAAGTTAATGCTTGGCTCTACCTAATTTTTCCTAATTAATGTTTCCTTCAATCTCTTGAGAAAAGCTCGCAGCTTACCGAGACCACCCATCCATAAGGCAAATCTGTTAGGGATCTCACCCACCAGCTTCCCACAAATTTTTTGCTTTAGTTTTCTAATTACCTATCACATTAAGTTATGGCATATGAAAGTAGCTTCATTAATTAACTCGTTATCCACAGGTTCCTTCACGTAATTTTACGGTACAACACAAAGATGGAGAAAACAGTCTTTTGGCAAAATATATTATTTATTATTTCACAAAGTTATTTAAAATTCTTTTCCCCTTTTGGCTACGCAGAAGATAAACTTCCATTCACCAGAAAAACCCTTTTGTTTAGTACTGGGGACTCCATGATCCCATCCTCATTCGTGTGAGGGTCAGGTGTAGTTCCTAGGAGCAATTGAGAGATTTACAGTGAGAGCCCCCTAGAACTCCCCCCTCCTCCTGCCTAATAGATTTCTCACCGAGTGACCTCTCACCGTCGCGGCTGGTCCAAATCTATTTGTGGCGATACAAAACAATCCCCCTTGGAGCAAGGTTCCTCGTCTAGCTATGGGGGAGACATAGCACGATCTTTCCTCCTATTATGCTGATTATGTATTTACAATCAGATCTAACTGGTTCAAGCACAATCAATCTTTCCTGTGCAACTATCAATGTGTGCACAAATAAAAAAAGAAATAGCAGCAAGTATTTTTAGAATAGGAGACAATCCTACCCAAATCTAGGGTTTCTCTTTTAAGATCCCACCTTATTCTTAGGGCTTCACTTCCTAGTTGCAACTCTTTTTTGGGATCCACAAATTATTTTGTGAATCTTATTAATTATGAGAAGTCTATTTTATCCTTATAAAAACTTTGGTATTTTCTTCCTAAAAGATAATATGGGCATTTATGTCTATGGCAGGTAATTTATGCGCTACCCTGCCCTACTAACCCGTGCTTAACAGGATTTCAAATACTTTTCTAGGTATGTTTAGACTTTAGAATTTGTATCGGTAAATCCTTATCGATGTCTAAGAAGTCCTATACACTTTGGATATTTATTTAATTTCCTAATACTAATAGTTTCAGAGTTGTCGAGTATTTCATAATTATTTTTCCTTCAACATTCTTGATATTTTAGGTTAGGGTTTCTCCTTGATTCATACATGGGTCAACTCATAATATTGACTCTCTCACTAATATAATCATTCTTATTAACATTACGTGTGTTTTTAGTAAGAAAATAATTTTTATTTATTCTACTCATATTTTTTGGTTTAATCGACAATGTCTGACCATTTACCGAAACTTTCAACATTATCTAGAAAGATCAATTTTCTTTTAGCTATGTCCTAAGTGTAATGTTGATTGTTTTCTGAAAACTTTATTCCAGGCAATGCAAAAATCATAAGTGCAACTTTTCTTTCATTTTTTAGACATCGAATTATATTTCCATGCACCTAATTTATGCTTGTCTAGTATATATTTTTCTATACAATTTTAGGTTAATTTAATGCATTTATTATTTCATGATTTCTCTAAATTATTTTTCATAAATTATTATAAAATTCATATACCTCTATTTATCATTAGCAAGTCACTTTTAGGAAAAATTTTCAAAATGTTCATTTTCCTAACAATATCTACCTTTTTCCTATTTTTATGATCACACGTGTCATTAATGAAATAACAATAAATATCACAAAATAAATCACAATTAAGGTTATTTTTCTAAGTGACAATTCACATGCATTTTCATTAGAATGCATTTATAATCATTTAAAGCCAAATATAGCTATAAGCTCATAAATAATTAATTTTTTCCAAACCGACGAGATGGTACCTCTCTTAGGTTTGCTCTAGTGGGAGTTTTGCCAATTTTTACTGTGTCATTTTCTCCATCAGCCGCGTTTCTTGCTTCCCTTTCTTCAAATGGGCGTTTTGAATTTTTGGGACCTCGAAAAGCTATTGAATGTCAAGAAAAATTGATGTGGTAGTTCAAGGAGAATTGGCGGTCGTCTGGAAAATTTTTGCTAGCATTTTGCTTAGCGGTATGGTCATATGGGACGAAGGCATAGCAGAGGTAGAGAAAATGAAAATGAGGTAGAATGGGGGTATTTTCCTCCTTCAAGGCTCAAGCTTCAATAGAAAAGAGAAGTAGAGAAAATTTTCCATGATCAGGAGGTCTTTCTTTTTGCTTTTTTTGTGAAGGAGAAGGGGTGTATTTATAAGCATGGGGGGGAGCATGTAGTCGACTGATTCTTTTGGCTACTTGTCAGGAGCCAATTGAGATTTATTAAAAATACATTTTTATTGCTTACCTGTTGGATGGTGGCATGGGGATAATTATTTTATGCTTTCTCTCCCTTCAGGCGTAAAAAACATCATGTATGTTGGCCTATTTTTTTAAAAATATATATATTTATTCAAAACGACTTCTTCTGGTGGTTTTTGGCCAAGTTACTTCATGACTTAGCTAGTATATAAAGTCATGTTATACTCTTTGATACTTAACTTACTCAATATCATGCTTGTTCTTGCACATTCTTCATTTAATGATTAAGGCTTTTGGATTTGTCTTGTGGTTACGAAATCAATGTGATCCTTGAAGCATTAAATGGAATCAAGAATGCCAAATCAAATATAATGTGAGAAAAACTATATGATCAAGCTGTCGTAATATTATTTACAACGTGTCTTTGCTTTTTGTTGGCTAGGAACATTGAGGCGTCTTCTTATGTTGGATTGAGAAATTGATTTAATGTAAGTCTCCATATTAAGAAAATTACTGCATGTGATCACTTGTGTGATAGCTTGATGGGTAATTTTTTTAAATGCCTCAAGCCCGAATTTGTTTCTTGATCTGAAGCGATGTGGCAAGAATATTACATCCTCTCCTCCTTAGAGAAATCGAGATGTCCTCATCTTGAAAAATAACTGGGAAACGTGTTTTTCTAGAGCTGTCTCTTCTATCCAGGTGGCATCCTTCTCAGGATAGTCTTTCCATTGGATAAGATACTCTCTAATGGTTCTGTTTCTCACAGGTTTCTCTTTTACATCTAAAATCTTATCAGGCTGGAGTTCAAGGGCTGACTACTGGCATTACAATTTGTTGGTAATCAAAAATATGATCTTGATTTGCCACATAAGCTTTCAGAAGACTAACATGAAATACATTATGGAGTTTCATATGATCAAGAAGTTGCAATTTATAGGCATTAGCTCCTAGGCTTTTGAGAACCTTGTATGGTCCACAATACCTTAGACTCAACTTTTTGAACTTTTCTAATGACAGAGAACTCTTCTTTGGGTGTACATGGATGAAAACCATGTCTCCCTCTTGGAAGATACGCTCTTGCCATCCTAGATCAGCATTAGCTTTCTAGTGGTCTTTAGTAGCTTGGATGTCTTGTCTAATAGTTTTGATCATCCATGTCTTCTAGCATTTTCTTAGAAGCCTCAACCTTTAGGGTTGAATCAAAGAAATTCAATGCCGTCAAACAATCTTGCCCATACAATGCTTGAAATGGAATCATTTGAATACTCTGGTGATATGACACATCCTAGGAAAATTCTACTAAGGGTAAATATTGTATCCACCTTGTTAGTTCTCTGGAATAGTATGCTCTTAGTATATCTTCAATGACCTGATTAACCCGCTCTATTTGACCATCATTTTGGGGATGGTAAGCTATGCTAAAGCAAAGCTGGGTTCCAATTACTTCCAATTGGCTTCTCAAGAAATGTAAAATAAACATAGAGTTGTGATCACTAACAACCAATTTAGGCAATCCATGAATCCTAAAGATTTCTTTCACAAACAGTCATGCAATATCTGAAGCTTTGTAGTTGGTCTTCACTGGGATAAGATGAGTGACCTTAGTCAGCATATCCACAATCACCATGATTGAATTATACCCTCCTTGAATAGAAGGTAAGCCAACTACAAAATCCATACTGATGAACTCCTATTTCATTTGTGGAATGTTGTTAGGACTTGAATTCCACCATATATTTAGCACTATTTTATGCCTTAGAATTAGTGTGCATGTAGTCTTTTGGATCATCATGTATGAAGTAGCCTTTATCTTTTGTATGATGTTTCACTTGAAAGTCAAGGCATAGGTCTAAAACGTCAGGCAGTTCTATTCAAGCAGTGGTCATATGATCAAGAATGATATATACGATGGGAGATAGTGCCCTGTGATGACTGCTGATGTTTGATCCTATTGTTCTTTGGTTGTTCCTTGAGTATTAATGTTGTTCTCTTTCAAGTTAGTTAACTAATGATGGCTATGGTGATAGTAAACAATGTAATATTTGATGGACAACAGTTTTATGTTGTTGAATCTGATAGGCTGAATAATGTGTCTGGATTATTATGGCATTCTAAGAAGCCATAACACTTTGGCGATCCTTGCCAATCTCAGGAAAATAATTTCTTGATTTAGGTGTAGATCTAGAATCAATTTCTGAGAGATTTAGGCGACAGGAATGCTGATGGCATTGACAATGTATCAGGTGCCTTTTATGGGCAGCATTTATGTCAGGCAATTATCCTTATCATTCCAACCCTATTCTTACCAAGAGTAGATCACCAGAATTAAGGGAGGTATTAGCAAGGCAGCTCGAAAGACTACAACATATAGTGCTTGGGAGATCAGTTTTACTGAGAGGTATAGCTCTTCAATCTAAGAAGTCTTTAAAATTTAATCCTCTACCACCATTGCGGATGTCTCATAAGCCAAACATAATGAATCCAAATCAGATTGTTAAACCAAAGGTTAGAGCCTCTAAGTTTTCCAAAAAGAAAAAAGAAGACCCTGATTGTCATGTGGCCCAGTTTGAGACTAGGTGGACAGCAAGTCGATTCAACCAAATGTATGGGGATCAGGTCAAAAAGTAACAGTTTGCTGCCACCTTCTAGGGAAAGGCTATGGAATGGTTTGCCAATTATGGAATGGCAACCTTCAATTCATATGATGCTTTAAAAAAAAACATTTTTAGGTAGGTTTCGAAAGGACAAAACTCTGGGAGATATTTTAAGGAAGATCAAGAAGATCAGACAAAAGACTATGTTAGTGGAGGACTATGCCCAGAAATTCAGGATCCTGTTGAACAAGCTAGATGATGATGATACACCTTCAGTGGAAATGCAGATCACCTACTTTATCAAGGGCTTGAGAGGCAAGATTCAGAATCTCATTACCAATGTTGAGATGAGTTAGAATGATACATTGGATACATTGATTAGGGTAGCTATAAGAGTGGAAAAAAGACTTGGTACCTCTAGATCTAAGAACAGTAAAGATATGGAATCTTCGGACTCAGATTCAGACACAGATAGTGATGATAAGAATAGTGATTACAACTCAAATTCAAATGATGATTCAAGTGATTCTGATGAGGATAACTCTAGCAGGAGGAGGCATAAGAAGAAAAAGAAGAAATCAGGATTAGTCAAGAACAAAAAGAAGAAAGCAAAGGATAAAGATAAGAAGAAGTCAAAGGACATGAAGTTAGATAAAATGATAAAACAAAAGCTAAAAGATTTGGGTATTTCTGAAAGTAAGAAGAAGGAAAAGCATTGTGAGATATGTCATAGAAAGGGCCATGAAACTAGGACTTGCTGGTATAATCTTAATATCAGGATGGCACAACAGATGCTAGTGATGCAGGCTAGATCAAACCAGCTATAATAAATCAAATTATTCTTGACACCATACCATAGAGACCCTTCAGAGGACCTAGAAGAATGTAGGCTAGACAACCTTGGGAAAAATTTCAAGCACAAAAACAAACTACCCAAATGGGAGCATGCTACTATTATGGAGGTCAAGGACACTTTAATGGACCAAATTGTGAACTTTGGGCAAGGCATAGGATTGAGAGAGGAATGCAAGTAGTAAGGTCCCACAATGATGGAAGACCTGCAAGAGGATCTCATTAATAGCATCAACCTTCCCCAATTGTAGTAGTCCTTATAGAGTTATCTGATCAAGATGAGAAAAGGCAAGTCCCTAATGGTATAGGAACTACTGGATGTAGGAAAATTCAGCAAGAGAAGTTTCAAGAAGAGGCAAAGGAGGTGTCAGGTAACATTAATACTGCAAGTATGCATGTTCATTGTGATTGTTCTAATTTTCTTGAAATAGAGAAATATCAAGAGGAACTAATGGTCTTAGTAGTAACTAGAAGTCAAAGGTGGTATGAAGTTTGATTGGTAGGAACAAGAGAGGATAAGGAAAAAGGCAACAAAGCAGGTGAGAAAGATGCAAAAACTTGTTGAAAAATATGAAGCTGATCAAGTTGTTGATGTAGGGGATTTAGGTTTGTAGCAACCTGAATTACATTAGGACATTCCTAAATATCAGGAGTATGTTCCTAAACAACACAATTAGTCTCCTGATGATCATGAGCAGTTTGCTAATAGCACAGTTGCTTAAAAATTACAGCAAGGAGGCTCGAAAGAGCTATTTTGAGCATTAGCAAAGTGTTCTTTGCATTTAACTTTGGAGAAAATTTTGGATCTAATACCAATATTTAAGGAGAAGTTACTCCTGAAGATCAGATAGAAGTAACAAGAAGTTCTTAAAAGTATAGCAGTTCAGGATCAAATAGTTCCTGACTGTGAAGCAGTGCTACCAACCCAACAAGAAGTGGTGGATTATCAAGCCCCTACCATTCAAGTTGAGTATGCAGGTAATAAGTATGATGATGTTCTGTTGGATGGAGGCTCAAGAGTTAACATACTTCCTGAACATACATATTTAGTAACTAAGCAAGAGGAGCTATTACCAGCCTCATTTCAGGTCGGGATGGTAGACCGAAGGAGGTTATAGCATTTCAAAAATCAAGAAATTCGAGTAGCTGGCCTGAAGTTTAGGGTCAGTTTTGTGGTCTTGAGAATGTTAGAAATTGGGGATTCCTATACAATGCTTTTGGGAAGACCATGGTTCAGAGACTGGCTAAACTCAAGCAGGATTGGTCGGGCCTCAAGATCCAATCCCGAGTCACGTTAGCCTCTTGTGCAGGACCCGGAAGGCGAGGGATTTACGGCCAGAGCCAGAAAAAATAGGGTGCTTATGGAAGCTACAAGAGCCATGCCAAATGAGAAGAATTTACCAAACTATTATTGTGCTGAAATATAGGACATAGTTTGTAAGAAATAGGATTTGATTACACTCTTTGTAAGACTTCTTTGTATATAATAATCAAAATGGAACCCACATAATGATCATTATTGTGCAACAAGATCCTAGGCCCACCAAAGTATTTCATTCAAGAAAAGGGCACATGTAGCTACCCATGCATGAAGACTAGGCTTTTAAGATACAATTCCACTAAAGTATGTGTGCATCCCAAGAGGACTTAAGGAGATCACGTTATCCACAGTGAATAAGGTTATTTTGAAAAGTTCCTCTAGACCTGTAGTAGCCCAAACTATTAACCTTGCAAATGAAGTGGAAGATGATGAGGAGGAATTATTTCTTCAAGCAAATCCTTCTATGGTTCTAGTTTTTGAAATAGATGTTGATGGTATTATACAAGAGTATCAGGAGTAGCTCAATATGGCTGGAAATGCAGTCGAGCAATAGCCAATTGTTCAAATTGCAGTACAAAATCAGTCAGGGAAGAATTTGGAAGTTTTTCCTAAAGATCAAGAGTAGCCTATATTTCAGGACAGGTTTGGAAATGAGCAGAATAAATTAATTCAGGACACCACAATACAACTTATCCTAAAGTTTCTCAACAAGAAATACTTGATAAACAGCAAACTGGTATGGATAGCTTTATGGACAGTTCTGGTAAATTGGATGAAGAAGGGCAGAAAGCTATTGTTTAGGCTGAACTAAGATATGAGCATACAATGAGAAGATTGACAAGAGTGGTTGAAGATGAGGTCCAGGAGGTTAACTTGAATATAGAAAGAGAGCCTAAACCCATCAAGGTCAGTATTTTTGTGGAAGATAATTTCAAGAAGGATCTAATTCAGTTGTGCGGAGAGTTTGAATATATTTTTGCTTGGTATTATATAGATATGAAAGGATTTGATCCAGCTGTGTGTCAGCACCAGGATAAACTTGAAAAAGATGACATTGAATCTCTAGATCAATAAGAAAGCTGAATGATGATGCACTCCAGAGTTTTTCACATTGTGAGAAAGAGAAGCACTTGGAATGGTCTTCTCAATACAGAAATTCAGACACTATTTATTGGAAAATGAAGTGATTTTCCATGCGGATCATCAAGCATTGTTGTTTTTTATTAACAAGCCCCAATTGATAGGTAGATTGGTTAGATGGATGCTTCTGCTGCAAGAGTTTGATTTTAAGGTTATTCACACCCTTGAAAAAGAGTATGCCATTGATGATTATCTAAATAGATTGCAAACTAATGAGCCTGAAATAGAAATTTATGATCAGTTACCTGATGCTAAACTTTTTGAGGTTCAGGTGCTTGGCGCTGATTCATATTATGACCAGATGTTGCATTTCCTGAAGTCAGGAATTATGCCTGCACACCTTTCAGTAGATCAGAGAAGAAGGTTGGCATTAAAGAGTAGATTATTTCAGGTCATTTTGAACACAGTGTATAAAAGGGGAGTTGATAATGTCTTGAGAAGGTGTGCTCCTAAATTTGAGTAACCAGTAGTGTTTCATGCAGCTCATGCCAGATTATCAACAAGAGGTCAATTTTTAGGAGAGATTACAGACATGAAAATATTGCAGGTAGGTCTTTGGTGGCCTACTATGTTGAAATATGATCATCAATATGCCAAAGAGTGTTAGCAATGTCTAAAGGAAGGTCAACCACTTGATAGGGATAGGATGCAAGATCATCCTGTATTACCACTTGAGCCATTTCAAAAATGGGGAATCGACTTTGTTAGGCCCATCAAACCAGTAGCTAAACGGACAAGTAATAGATACATTTTGGTTTACACTGACTATGCTACAAAGTGGGTAGAAGCTCAGGCATTAAACGATAATAAAGCAGGAAATGTGGCCAAGTTTTTATACTCTAACATTATGACCAGATTTAGGTGTCCTATTGAGCTGATTAGTGATTGGGGAAAGCATTTCTTGAATCAAGTGATCAAAGAATCCAACAAGATTTTACTCCGCATCTTGAAGAAAATTGTTGAGAATAATAGGGACAATTAGGATACTAAGCTTGATAGCATTGTGGGCTTTCAGGACAGCATACAAAGTTGCAATAGGGCTTACACCCTTCAGACTTGTCTATGGTTTAGAAGTTGTGGCTCCCATGGAATTTGTGGTACCAAGTTTGAGAATTGTTGTTATACATAAGCGAGATCCTAAAGAGTCAGTGCAACACAGATTAGAATCACTCCTGAAATTGGAGGAGGACATGGTATTGGCTGCTTACATTTCAGGTGTCACACAACAGAGGAGACATGCTTGGGTTAATAAACATATCAAAAAGAAAAAAATTTAGGAAGGAGATTGGGTTGTAGTTTATAACTCCTAACTTGGAAAATTTCCCAGTTAATTAAAACTCAGGTATGCAAGTCCCTTTGTGATTTTTAAGGAGATGGGTTAGGGCACATTTTTATTATAGAACTTGCAGGGAAAAGTTTTACACCCTGTGATGAATGGATTTAGGCTGAAGAGGCTAGTGCACCCTATTATTCAAATGTTCATGTAATTCTTTCAAGTGGGACAAGAAAATCAGTTTGTGGCATTTATGTGTGTGGATGGTCTAAATCCCATGATATTGAAGTGACATTTGGCACAAAAGAGGGTGGACTAAGTGACAATTTGGACTTTGGCATGCACATGGAAGAGACTATGCATTCTTTTGGGGCTTCATCCCTTTCACCATTCTCGACTCATTCTTGACTTGCAGCCATCGTCCCCATGATGTATACCTACCATTCTTCAGCTCGTAAGCTTTCAATGTCCAAGCGTGGCTAGACCATGATGAGCTATATGAGAGCACTGATGATGACAAATCGGCATAGCAGGGAGACGATGAGGTTATACCAACGAATGCTACAAAACTCTCGAGCCCAAGTGCTATAGGTACTCCCTTTGTGGATTCTAATTTGTATCTTAATGGTGAGGTAGAGGTGCATCGGTTATGGTTGCAAAAGATATGGTTTATGAGTATGCCCAATTGCCATGGGATTAGTGGGCCTCGAATGTACATGCTTTAAGGTACTCCAATGGCAAGATTGCACGCCGTGTCGAGTTGACTATTGTAATTGTGAGCCAGGTTTTTTCTCTTCCTATGAATGATAATTCGATTTCATATCGGTGTATTGAAGATCAAATGCATTATGCTTTTGGGGACCCTGCTGGACCTAGGAATGTGTATGTGCTGAAACGGGTTGATGGGGTCCAAAAATTGCAGTTGTGATGGTTTATGGAGTAGTTTATGTTGTTCATTAAAATCAATAGCATTGCTAGAGAAACCTATGGCATTCTGTATTATGTTGAAAATTTGGGGATGCCAAATTGGGTCTTATGTATGAGAGGCTAATGGGGGCTGACATTAAGATCTCAAAAACCAAGAAGGTATTTCAAAAATCTTGGATGGGCTATTTCCTAGCAGGCTTGTATGAGTATGCACGGGTGTTGTATTCCAAACTTACTGTTGATTATTTGTTGAAATTGGATGTTACATATTTGATAGAGGATGCAGTGGAAGGAGAGGTTAAAATTGATGCTTCTCATGATGGTAAAAATGTTCATAATGTTCATGATTTGTTTGATGGTAATCTTGAGAAACATGCTATTTATTGTGATTTGAGGCAAGTGGGGTATGATGAGGCATATGCCAAGCATGTTGCTTCAGAATTTGTCAAGGAAGATAATAAGGAGGTATGTATTGAGAATGTACTTAATGTTGGCAAACAACCTCATAATACTTCTAAAATGGAAGGCAATCTTTATGCAAAGAAAAAGCAAAAGATTGGCAGGATATGGCTTAGGAGTATGCCTCTGTCAAATGAAAAAAAGCAAGATGTTTCTCTTGAATTTCAAAACCATTGTGGTAATGTGATCAGCATGTGGCTGAAAATGAAGCAGATATACCTTCTATTTCAGTTCATTTTTAGATGCATGATGGTCATATTAATAGTCACTATGATGCTATGGGGGTTATGTAGAAACTCATGAATTATTTTCAGGCATATGATAAGCACAGTGCTTGAATTGCAGATTGGGTTAGTGACTTGTAGGTTCAATTGTCTGTTGAGCAAAAGACAATTCAGGAGTTGTCTTAGAAGTTGCAGTAAAAGCAGTCTGAGTATGAAACATTGCAATGTGAACTTGTGGGGAAAACTGCAAAAGATGCAGTAATTGTTGGATAGAAACAAGATGTCTATTGCCTTATTTGAAAAGTGGACTAACGAGCTTAGAACTAAATGTTTGGATGAGATGCCGATTTTTATGGGAAAATTGTTGAGATATCGAGCTCCACTCGTGATACGCCAGGGTGACCGTTGTGTATTTATGTCACCGACTTGTCAATTGCAGACGCGGTTGGTACACCGCCCCTGAATAATAGCTACATGATAGCTATCCTTATCTACTCTAGTTCGTGGCTCAGTTAGTATGCCACCTTAGTTAGTTGAGTTTGGTTTGAGACCCATATCTAGGGTTCTTCTATTTTCTTTGTACTTGAGTTCTTTTGGCTTCCACAACTAAGAAGAGGAAAACTGTTTTCAGCCTCCACCCTTGTGTGTATTCCCCCATTGTGCAAGCAAGAAAGCTACAAGTGAGACTCCTTCCTTCTCTCCCACAATCTTGACAAAAATATGTTAGACTTCAGGTTGATTACAAATTGCTCTTGGAAATATTTCAAACAAATTTTGAATAATATAAAAGTTGAGGTAGATGCTTTGGTGATATTAAAATCTGAGTTTGAGGATATTAGGAATGCATTGCTCGATGATGTCAAAACTGCATGGCAAATGGTTGCTGATAAGTTTGATGGAATGATTTCCAGACCTTATCATATGCTTAAAAATGTTTTTATTTCAGCAGATTATGAGGATGTGGTGCATGAGAGAGATGCCTTGAGGTTGAAAGTAGTAGATTTGGAGACTAAATGCATGGATGTGATTGATAAGTTGGAGAAGGCTTTGGATGCAAAAAGAAAAAGTGATGAGTATGTGGCTTTGTTGCAACAAAGAGATTTTTGATCTCATGATGGTGATTCTATTATTTAGGAAGTGATTCACACAGTTCATCAAGATTTTATTGTCATGGATCATGATACCGTTGAGGATCATGATGCTGATGCTATGGTATGGAAGATGTCTTCATGCACAGACATCATTCTCCATACTCCTAGATCCTCTTAGCTATTAGTTTGGTTGTACTTATTTTATTATTTATGCCATGTTTTGAGCATTCTACTAAATCTTAGAACTAATTATGCAACTGCACAAGAGGGCTATGAGTATCCTAGAGGGGCTCTACTCATGGTAGCTTAGTGTGCCTTGTCAAGGGGTGCAAGGCCTCTGGCAAGGCATAATTGTGTTGTTTGAATAGTTCTTCATCATATCTAATTTTCATGTTTTCAGTTAGATATCTACATGCTTGTGGGTTCAAGTCATGACTTGGCCCAGTCATCCACCGAGTTGTGCTAGGTGTTAGGACTTGAATTCCATCATATATTTAGTACTATTTTATACCTTAGAATTAGTATGCATGTAGTCTTTTGGATCAACATGTATGAAGCAGCCTTTATCTTTCGTATGATGTTTCATCTGAAAGTCAGGGCACAAGTCTAAAAAATCAGGCAATTGTATTCAAGTCGTGGTTGTATGATAAAGAATGATATACGATGGGAGACAGCACCCTACAATGGTTGTTGATGTTTTATCCTATTGTTATTTGGTTGTTCCATGAGTATTAATATTGTTCTCTTTCAAGTTATTTAACTGATGAGGGCTATGATGATAGTAAATAGTGTAATATTTGATGGACAAAAATTCTATGTTGCTGAATCTGATAGGCAGAATAATGTCTCTGGATTGTTAATGCATTCTAAGAAGCCATAACAAATGTCAAGTGGCTGAGATTGCCTGGCATTTTGGCACACTCAGCTTTCACCCACTGGCAACTTAGGTATTCAGTAACAAATCTGAGTACATCATGCTTCAGTCTTTCCTAGTACTAACTTTTCCTAACTATATTAAGATTCTTTGCATAGCCAGGATGTCCTAAGAATGGGGAGTCATAGGCTTCCCATAATATCTTCTTTTTCAACACTTGACTAAGAGGAATGCAGAGCCTTGTCCTGAAATAGACAAGTCCATCATCCATAATGAAATTTTGGTATTTGAATCTGAGCTTAAGATTAGTGTCCTTTACGGCATTAGCTGATACTTAGGATCCTTGTGTCTGCCTCTTCTTTGGCTAGCTCAATGACTGGATTGTTAGATATGATCAATGCTCCACCCTCATAAGGTGCCACCAATGATCCATGGTGCTCAAAGTTGTAAGGCCCCCATTATGAGGAGAAGCCATATGTGAGCCCATATATTGGTTGAGTCCTAACTTGTATGTTAGATGAGGTCCATGCGACCAGATGGTAAAAAGGTGACCATTGCCTCGGTCTGCTGATGGTAAAGGAAATATTCCTTGGAATATTCCCTAGCTAACTAGTGGAGGCTTATATGGTAGGTCGGTCAGGCCAACCTAACTGCTTTCATGGGCTATAAAAGCTAAACCCCTTCATAGGCATCCATTATCAATCTTTCACCCAGTCAGAGTTTTTCCAGCTAGCCTTAAGCTCTTCATCTATCTTCTTTCTAGATCGCCATCTAAGCTTCGCAATGGAATCACACGGGTGGACCGCGCTAAAGAATTTACCTATTCTCCTCTTATATGTTGTGTACTCTCTATCTCTTTCTTAGATTCTGTTTGCTACCCCATGTAATTTTTACAAGGTATGAGAGCCCAGGGGCTCCAGGGATCGAAGAGTGTGCAAGAGGCAAATGCTTCAATAGCAAAGAGGAACTATGTCAACCTCTAGTAGCAATTCTAGCGCATTAGGAAGCAGTGTAGAAGGTAGTGTTGCTGTACCGGCTATTCAAACACTGAGGATTCGTCCATCAACCTTCAGCAAAGGAAAGTTAGATGGTACAAACTACACCTTATGGAAGGTTAAAATTACAACTATCCTTGACTCTTATGAGATTTTGGAGATTGTGCTAGGGATTGACACAGAACCAAAACCTACCCCTAACCCATCAAATTCTACACCTTATGGAAGTTTAAAATTACAACTATCCTTAATTCTTATGAGCTTTTGCAGACTGTGCTGGGGACTGACGCAGAACCACAGCCTACTCCTAACCCATCAAATTCTAGTGTGATGATTCCTCCGAATGCAGGTCTTCTATGAGCTTGGAAATGAAGAAATGCAGATGCATTGTGTGCCTTAGTTACAAGCTGTTCCGATAGTGTTTTGACTTTGATTCAGCATACAACCAAAGCATCAGAGACTTGGAATGTATTGAGGAGTCAGTATGAAACACGAAACCAAACAAGGATTCAAAACTTGGAGAATCAACTAGCAGTGGAGAAGTTTGCTGAAGGAAAGACGACTGAAGAATTCATCACTTAGATTAAGAATATGCGCAACCAAATGGCTCGTGCTGGGATACAAAAGACTAGCTAGGAGCTAGCTTAGAGGTGTCTTTGGATTTGTCAACAAAAGTTTGATGGACTAGTAACTGCCCTTAATACTCAAGTGAGACCTCAAGCTTTGAGTTTTGAGGAGTTTTGTGCATTATTGCCGGAGGAGGAGTTGAGGCTGAAAGCCTGAGAAAAAAGCAACAATGGAGATGCTGCATTCTCTGCCAATGCAAAAGGCAAAGGTGGTTCCTCCACAAAAAATGATGGTGACAAAAAGGAGGGCAATAAGAAGAAGTTTCAAGGAGAGTGCTTCTACTGCAAGAAGAAAGGACATGGGATTGCAAATTGTCGTGTCAACCCTTAAAAGTAAAGGGAAAGAGATAGCCAATACGGCTGAAGCAGAATTGGAGTTATTCATGGCAACCATTGAGGAAGTGTGCTCCTTGGTGCAAGAAGAATCTACCACTGACTCATGGGTGTTGGATAGTAGGGCCTCTTGTCACATGACCAACAAGAAAGGTCTATATAGTTCTATGTAACCTCTACAAGAATCCGTCACAATGATGGTTGGAAATGATACAAAATGCCCTGTTGTGGGCACATGTACTATTTATTTTGTTGCTAGAAATGGTGAAGTCAAAAAGATTTCAAATGTGTTGTATGTTCTCGAAATTAGGAGAAATTTGTTATTAGTTTGCTGCCATAATTGATATTGGTCATGAAGTGAGATTCAAGAAGATAGGTGCTGTAGAGGCTAGCACAAGCTCAATCGCCAAGACCCAGCGACTGCTTATTATTCAAGTGTTTCAAGCAAGCACTAATGGCTAACTCTCATATAGCTAACGCGCTATCCCTCTCTATGAGTGTAGTGAGCCCAATTGAGTTTCTTCCTCTCTCAAGCACTCCGATAGCTCCACGTTTCGTGATGCAAGCTCAAGAATCTTTAAGCCTCTTCCTCCAAGCTCCATCCTCCATAGCCACATGCAAGACAAGAAAATAGAAGAGAAGAGAAGAAGAAGAGAGGAGATGGTGGAGAGCTTCACTTCCAAGATCCCTCACTCTCAAAAGCTCACTCCCTCGCTCCCTCCCTCAAGCACTCACAAGCACGCAAGAGAAGAGAAGGAGAGAAGAAGAAGAGCCCACTTTTCCACACGCCAAAGAATGAGCTCTCATTCATCTTTTGAACTTTATATACAAAGCCCTAAATCCCATTTGGGCGGTCATCCCCTTTTTACATGGCCGGACATAGCCTAGGCCCTTTTTTCCATTGTTCTCCTATCTTCCTAGCTTCCTTCCTACCACCCATCTATATTTACAATTTGCACAGGTCAGAGCTCGATGCTCTTTAAAATAAATCATGGTGCGCCTTGCACTCTTTTATCGAAGCATTGACTTGTGCTTTTTCTTGAGTGCCTCTCCCTGATTTAGGACTTTTTCACACTTCTTGTGTTTCTTGATTTTTCTTGGCATGCCTTCGTTCTCCATTCCAATTTTGCCTTGGCTTTGTCTTCTGCTTTATATTTTTTGGATTTTCCACCTTTTTTGTTTGAGGGTTAACATTAACCCCCTCCTAGTTGAGTGCTAGTGCCATGGCACTTGTTGGGGGATGAGTCGGACTTTGTTGATGGAGTAGCCAAGTAGCTTTTTGAGTTTGTCTACGAGTCGTGTTGGAAGGTGTGTTGAAGGGATTTATGGAATTGTAAGGCCCTTGAGTTGGAGATGATCCCTTGCCTTGGATGGATTTACAGACCTAAAAGGCCCTTGAGTTTGGACTGAGCCCTGGTCGTGGAGAGAGGGGCTGGTGGGTGGATCTGACGTTGAAATTGAATATTGTGTTGGATGGATCCATCGCCTGGCCCTCTATGGTGACCTTCTTATGCATTGTTTGAAATGAGCTCCTTCATTCACTTTTCAATTGAGGTTTTTGCGTGTGCCCCTTGGTTTGTTGGGTCGACATGGTAGTATGTTTCATAAGATATGGAGCACATTGCATGGATAATGGGGTTGCTGAAGCTAGTGGTGGGGCCTTCGGTTGTACCTAGAAAGAAAAGAAATATGTATTACATGTGGGTGTGTGCCATTGTCGTGTGGTGCATTGTGCACATGCTAGTGGGATGGAGCTTAGGGTGGTAGGTCTAACCATAGGCAAGTGTTACATCCCAGGGTGTCCTGCCCTTGATGTGCCCTAAGCGGAAAGTGTGGGATCAAAATGAGGCTAAGGGGTTAGGAATGGAGCTAGTCGACCCCGGCCACCTGACGCACCTAACTTGAGGATCCCTAAGTGTAGTGGCTGTGGTGGATGTGCAAGTTGCGGTGGCAATGTGTGATATCTTTCTTGTTTTTTATATATAAATATAATAATAATAATAATAAAGTTACATAGTCATGACAAAAGTTTAATCTTCGTCATTGGAGTGAGGTGGAGAAGGGGGACTTAATAGATTTACTAAGGAATTGGTAGCTTTGGAGATACCCCTTGAGGTTTAGGCAGAATTGAAGGGTGGTGGTGGAGAGGAATGGATGATTGAAGTGGGTGAAGCGGCTATCATTTATGTCGTCTAGTAAAGCTAAGAAAAATGAAAGAAATAGAGTGGCTTGCATCATTATCCGAGCCACTGCACAACTATCTATAGCATTAGGATCAAAATAGAGTACTGGGGGGGCGCGCTCCTGCAGGGTGGGGTCTTGCCTAAGGAGTATCCTAAGTATTCTAAGGTACTTACAAGGGGTAATAAAGGTGGGGTCATGGCACAAACAGAATTGGTTAGTGAAGTGGATTAGGGTGTCATACAAGTTTTCTGACGAGTGCATCTTCATATGTAGTACAATGAGGATTATAAATTAAAGGGAAGTCATAATGGCAGTGGACAGTGGATTCAAAATCCACTCCCACCCTTTGAGGGTAGGGCATACAGGTTGGGTCATTCCACTCGAAGGGTTGAGTGTTGCAAAAGGCCATCCAAGTGTCCAGGTTGGTGTTGTAGACCCTTCTTCTCCATGTAGGTTGGCATTGGTAGCCGAGCACAGATTGTGGTACTTCAAAAACTTTATTTTTCTAAAATTCGACATCTTCTGTGGCCCATAATGTGGGGTTGTGCTCTCTCTCCCCTCTAGACATCTTTGTCCCTGCTCCCAATGTTAATCACCTTCTCCACCACCTTGATAGGTAACACTCTATGCAGGGTGGTGGGGAATTGGAAGTTGAGGTCAAAGGGGCTCCTTGTCATTTCTTGCCTCTCCCAAATTATGAGGTTGGCATGGAAGCTTGCTGGAGTGCCATCCGCACATAGTGGGATAGGTGCCTGGGGTGCCCTCACTCCCCTGGCATTCCATTTTCTCCTTGTATCCTCCACCATTTTCTTCCTTCTTTCTCTTAGTGCCGCCTTTCTTTTCGTGGAGGTGTTTGTGTGTTGTTGCTCTTCAGGTCTCAGGGAAGGAGGTGGTGGGACAAGATCGTCTTCATGTGGTCCTATTTCAAAGTTCACATCCACCTCCCCTTGTCGGCTTGGCTCTTCCTTCTTCTCTTCGAGGAACCCGAGTGTGTCCACTTCTTATGAGGTTAGGCCTGCCAATAGAAGATAATGGCACTGTTAATCCAGGGTTGGGCTAACTCCACTAGGTTGTGGCAGCATCTGGAATCCAGCCTTCAATGCCCTACAAGCCATTCCTAGTTTCTTTTTCATCACTTCCATGGGCTCCCCCTCCTTTGCTTGGGTGACGTCCAATAAGGCTTCTAGGAAGGTGCATTTTTGGGTGTGGAAGCTCACTTGGGTGGCCTCCGCTTTGCTTTCAGAAAGTATCTTTTCTTTTTTGACTTGAGCAAGGTGACATGCCAAGGCTTTGACCCTTTTTTTGTTTTGAGTGGCCCATTCTTCCGCCCTCTTGTTCATGTCTTCGAGGCTTTCCTCCTGCCTCTGGGCTAGTACTGTCAGCCTTCGTTCTTGATCTTCCATTTCTTCCCTTAGCTTTTGTTGCTCTTCCTATGCTGAGGTAGCCTCTTGGATTAGTCTCTCCACCTCGCTTTCATACATGCAAGCTTTTTGTCTCCCTCAACTCCTACAGCTCTTCTGTGGTTTTAGTAATTTTCTCCATTTGAGATTGTAGATCTTTGCAAAGTGCCACAATCTCTTCATTGTGCTGTCGTAGGTATCGTGTGGCCTTGGTTTCTTCGTTCAAGCGCACCTGCCATTCATCTTCTACCTCCTCCTTAGCTCGTAGCTTCTCTTTTAGCTCATTTACTTCCCTTTGGGCCATGGCCATTTGGCATGTTCTCTCTAACTGAAACACAACCATGGCCTCCTTTTCCGCTTCCAGCTCTACTACCGCAATTCCCTTCTACTCCTTGTGTCTCTTTCTAGTTGAGAGAGGAGCTTCATGACATATTCATTGTATTCTTTGGGCGGCCTCTCTATTGCGGGGATGGAGGTTGTACAACATGCTACCTTTTGGTTCTTAGGGTCTCGCCTTGACTTGGCATCTGCCGCAATCGGTCTTCTGGTCCCTACTAGGGGGGTTCCTTCTCCTGATCCTTGGCCCATTTCCTTATTTACAAAGTACTGGACCCAAGCCATTAGGTTGTTGGCATCCACTTGGGTTGTAGAATTGGAAGTGGAGATGGCGGTGGTGGTAGAGGGCGTCAGGAGGGTAGGGATGGGGGTGATCGGGAGCCTTGCCCTTGCCCTCTTGCATTGTAGGTAGTAGGAATTCAAACACATAGGCACTTGATATTGGCCCTTCGTTTTTGATGGGGCTTGTGGGTTCTGGCTCATTGTACTTGGATTGCTGCTCAATGGACCTACGCGTGGCAAGGGCCATGTCTTCCTCCTCCCTTTTTCTCAGCTCTCCTCCTCCTCCTCTTCTTGCTTTTTCCTTCTCTCCTCCTCGACCTATTTGGACTCCTTGCATGCCCTTTGCAAGTGTTCCTTTTCTTGTTTCCTCCTCTCCTCTTCTTACTATTCTTATGCAATTTTCTTCTTTGTCTTCCTAGCCTCTCCTCGGCTAATTTGTTCTTCTTGTTCCTTGCTTTTTTCTCCTTCACTTAGCATCCTTTCTTTGGATTGTGTCTCCCATTCTTGGTGGGGTGGTGACTTGCTTGGTGTCATGTCCACCCCTTCTCCTCCTTCTTCCTGCTCTTGTCCCAAAGCTTTTCTAATGATTGCGGTGAGGACTCCACCGAATCCAATGGTTGTAGACTTTGAGGAAGAAGTTTTCCCTTTAGCCTTGGTGGTGGGAGGTTCTCCTCCAACAAGCTACCCTCTCATTGCCAAGGCCTTTGCTAAGGTCTCAATGGTCTTTCTCACAAACCCATTGAGGTTGACCTCATCCAGTGACCTTACTGTGACACTCTCTAGCAGGGAGGCCTTGATGCAACTCATTATGGAGTTGTATCTTTGGCTAGAAAATAGTGCGCGTATCATCTTGGCTTGGAGTTGGATTTCAAGATCAAGAATATCCGCCAAGCTGATACTGTCATTGGTGTGGACTTTTACCTTGTCCATCCCTAGTAAGGCATATACGTCTCTTTTTGGCTTCCTTTCTACCTTGTTTACCATACCCAATGCCTTTTCCACCAGCTCTAGGGTCAATTTGATCTGCAATCAGTGAGTTTTCTCCCCCTCATGCATAGTTATGGTGCCACGGTTTCTATGGAAAGTCCTCAGAAACTTTGCAGAGTGGAAGTAGTCCACTCCCCGACTCATTGCTTCCATGTAATTTTGCAGATTGCATTGCTCAATGATCTACCTTACCACCCGTTCTTCAATGGCCACGTCATCGAGGTTAAAGATATGCCAGAATTTAAACTAGTTGAAGGTTCACATTTCCACAAGAAGTCCATATTTTGCTTGTTCTTCCTCTAAAAAAGGCAGTTTGCTAACCTTTTCTTGGCCTGCCATGATGGATGCGTGTCATGAAGCCATATTCACCATTAGTGGTTTTTCAGAATAAGCAATAGGAAATGACTACATGCTTGTTGAATTGAAATGTTTGTGTGCAGAAGTAGACTTTTCCTCCCAGTAGTCTATTGATTTTAACTTTTATCGACCTTTTCCTTAATCACAAGTTGTTGCATTTTACCCTTGCAATATGTGCTTTTCTTTTACTGTTTTCTTTATGTGTTTGGTTTGATTCACCCTACCCCTATTTGGTTTGATTCACTTTACCTCTTCCCCCTTCGCAATGAAAAGAATCCTTCCAAGGATGAAATGGTTAGAGGATGAAGGGCCTTTAGTACACAATCTTAGTATTTTACTTTCGCACGAGCTAGGCATAGAAACTCGGATTATATTCTAACCAAGCATAGTTGTCCATATCGAAAGGGTGGATGCCCACATGTCTAAATGTAAGTGAGGACATCAAGTAAGAAGTCACCAAAGGCCACTATGCTAGCAATGTGCAACTTTTGCTCGATGTGAGGATGTGATCTAGATAAGGGTGTTCTTTAATGTGGTCTTCCATGGGTTGATTACGCAGAGTAGTCAACACCCTATATGAAGTTGGAGCGACATAGGTTGGGTCATATTTAGATGCTTTGATTGTACGCCATTGTTCAATATTGGTCCCATTGCAATCATAGAGTGTACCATTTTTGCAAGAAGGGGGAATTGTTGTCGACAAGCCATTGCAACTTCTCGATTTCTTGGTTCATGCCCATGATCATGCTCTTGCTATATTAAATGATGAGACACTGTTTGGTTACTATTAACCCCAAATCGAGATGGCCCCAGGTCGAGATGGCGGAAAAAGGAAGAAAAAAGTAGAAAAAAACATGGAAAATGAGCAAAGACACGTAGGCGACCTCCAAAACCAAGCCGGGACAAAAAGCACAATTTTAAATGAAGGGCGCCTCAAAAACTCGGAAAACTCTTGTAAAAGAGTGCCAGGCTCCCTCCTGTGCCAATTGTAAAATACTAAATGGGTGTAGGCTAGAGGCATAAAGCTAGAAGAGGGAAATGGAAAAAAGATCTTGCCACAAGGGCCAGTCATGTTAAAAAGGGATGGGTGCCCATGGGATTTTAGGGTTTGTATACATAAAGTTCAAATAGTGATTCATGAGAGCTCATTCTTTTGGTGTGGAGTCTTCTTCTTCTTCTCTTCTCCTCACCTTCTTGCTTGTGTGTGTTCTTGAGAGAGGGAGTGTGAGAGTGTGAGAGTGAGGGATCAAGAGGGTGAAGCTCTTCACTATCTCCTCTTCTCTTCTTCTCTTCTCTTCTCTTTTCTTTCGCGTGCGGCTATGGAGGATGGAGCTTGGAGGAGGCTTGAGGAGGCTTGAGCTTGCATCTAGGATCGTGGAGCTACCGATGTGTGTGAGAGAGGAGGCAACTCGTATCGGCATCAAGGTAAGCTCACTACACTCATAGGACTGACGGCGCGTCGGCTAGGTGAGAGATAGCCATTAGAGCTCGCTTGGAACGCTTGAAGAAATAAGCGGTCCGTGGGTCTTGCCGGTTGAGCGAAAGCTCCCATCACATTTTGGTTCTGTTGCCGAGACCACGGATTCAAGCTTGAGAACTTGCGTGCCTCATATCAAGCATCGAAGTAAGGGATTCATCCCCGAAATGGAGCTTGAGATAGGTAGGAAGTTTGGGTGTTTTTGATCTTCAAAACAAGTAAGTATTTTGGTATATTTTGTTTGTTTGATGATTGGGAAACATGGAGAAATTATTTTAGTTCTTTGCTTTCGATTCTTATTGCATTTAGAGTAGGTTAGGATTAGGAAATCACACTGGAGAAGCGAAGGGTTTATTGTTGCAAAGCAGGGCAAAACAGGGAAAAAATCATGCAAAACTTGGCAAAAACCTCTCTTGGGATGCCTAAGATCAGCAAGTGAGTGATTGGGGGCATCAACACCATACCCGAGAAGGGGCATAAGAGCCAAGGGGCCAAGGTAGAGCTCATTTGTGACCATTTCACAGAGAGAGAGAGAGAGAGAGAGAGAGAGAGCTATTGCCCGATTCGATCCGATCACACCATCGATGAGCCTACTCCTCTATTTAGGTATATGAATCCCTTCCCCTATCCCACTAGATAGGATCTGGAGGTTTGTGCTTGATACGATTGAGTAAATCACAAGAAACGACCGAAATCAAACTCTCGCTGTCGACGTGCGCCGCGCTCAGCCTGTCCGAATGGTCACTCCTGGGCCGAGTCCCAGAATCGGCCCTAGGCCCTATTTCGCTCGGCCCACTCGGTCCGAAACCCTAATCAGCCCTTGGCCAGACCTACTCGGCCTGCCCGAGTCGACCATTCAGACCATCGACCAATTCGGCCCTCTGCCACATGTCAAACTCGGCCCTCGGCCCGTCCGAGTGACCTTGTCCGAATTGACCACTCGGCCCATCCGAGCCAATCTGTCCGAGCGACTTCGTCCGAGTCCTCGCCTCGGCCTGTCCAAACCCACCCTGTCCAAGTCCCAAATTTGGCCCTCGGCCCATGTGCCTCGGCCTGTCTTGACCCACTCGAACCCTGCAATTCGAACCAGCTGGGCCGAGTGGAAATTTTTATCAAATTCTCATAAATTTGACTTGACCTAGCTAGAGCTCAGCAGCGCAAACTCTCTAAAGTCCTTCTGATGCTCAGAAGTCGATTCTGGTACTTGAAATAGACGGAATTGTAGGGAGCAGCTGCTTGGCAGCTTGAAGTAGGCAGTAGCGAGACCCAGAGACCTAGACGCCAAGTGTTGAGCAGTTAAAACCTGATTGGCCAAGAACAAACGAGGCAACTAGAACGACCCTGAACCCTGTCAAGGCGGCCAGAAAATTGAACAACAAGCCTATCAGGCCCGAAACAAAGCAAGAGTGCCTAAGACGCTTTGAGGCTGTTTGATGCACTCACCTTGAATTTCCGCACTTGAATGCACCTAAAAAAATTGAAAGCCCGGTTGAGCACAAGTGCACTAGGAATGACGCGCACACTAAGTGACCATAAATTGAGGATTGTATTCAATAACTGAAGGAACTTACTCTGATAAACCACTCAAGGAACCCACTAGTAAGAGAGGACCCAAGACGTAGACAAACCATCAATGCGCGAAGTAGGACCAAGCAGGTGGCGTCAACGACGTGGATCTGACAAATCCACTCAACCTGATCAACAGCTTGGTGGAGCACAACAACACGACTATGGCAAAAGAAGGCTCAAACCATAGGTCTAGTGAGGAACTCAACTTAAACATCTTCCCGGAGGCTATCCAGCACCTGGTCAGCACTACGATGCACTCGCCCAATACGAGCACCGCAGCAGGATTGCAGACACTATCATCGCAAACCTAGAAGAAGAGAGAAAACTAGCCCGCAAGGCTTTGCAAAGCATAGTTGAATACAATAGGGACTAGCACGCTAGGAGCCAAAGGCAAAGCATGGAGTTGCGTGAGGTGTAGCGAGTGCTGAACCTAGCAGGAAGAAACTGAACAAATCACAAGAGAGCCCTAGAAGGAGACTTGACGTTGAGCGAGCTTCTCATGAAGCGGCTACTAGATAACACAGCATGGATTCTTAAAACTTGCTGCCCTGTTTTGACTCCATAGCCACCATTCTTTGAAAGTCCAAGAATGTAAAATATTACACGGCGCAGCGAACAGAATCTGAGAAAGAGATAGAGAGTACACAACAGATAAGAGGAGAATCAATAAATTCTTTAACTTCAAACAACTTATACAAAGATGGCTCTGTCCACCCGTGCGCTTCCACTGTGTGAAGCTTAGATGGCGATCTAGACAGAAGATAGGTGAAGAGCTTAAGGCTAGTTGGAACAACAACTCTGACTGGGTGAAAGATGAGTAAGAGATGGTTGCGACGAAGGGGTTTAGCTTTTATAGCCCGCGAAGGTCGTTAGGTTGGCCTGCTGACCGACCTACCATATGAGCCTCCACTAGTCGGCCAGGGAATATTCCAGGGAATATTCCCTTTACCATCGGGCTGTGCCTCGAGTTGCTACCAGCTTAACCACTCCGTCTAACCCAAAGATTAGACCCACAACAGTCACCTTTTTGCCATCCGGTCACATAGACCTCATCTGATATACAAGTCAGGACTCAACCAATGTCCGGGCTCACATTTGGCTTCTCCTCATAACGAGGGCCTTACAACTTTGAGCACCATGGATCATTGGTAGCACCTAATGAGGGTGGGGCATTGATCATATCTAACAAAGAATGCATCAATGTCGGTCCCTTGAGTGTTGAAGAAGATCCATGAAGCTTGATAGAGTAAAAGCCCTTTGATCTATTGAAGAAATTTCAGAAAAACTCACTGCTGTCCTGAATCTGCCATAGCCAAGGTTTTGAAATCTCAAGAATGATCCAAAAGGTGAAAGATGCCACTAATCACTTGCTAAATATTGAGGAAGATAGGTAGAAGCTTGGAATAGCCATTGCAAGTAGCACTTGCTAAGATTTTTGTGGAGAATAGAAGGATCTTAAATCAACGAAAATGGTGCAAACTGCTCCCCTCATCGTGGCTGATCAGGCTCATCAAGATTAAGGGATATGCTACTCTACTAAAGCTCATCGCACAAGGATTCTAGCTTTGATGTCTCCTCAGTGGGAAATGGCCATTGGAAGAAGATTGCAGTAGTTGAATCCATGGATTCTTGGAGAAAATCTTGAGAGGAAGAAGAGAGAGAAGCTGGTCCCCAAAAAGTAATCTCAGTTTAACCTCTGTAACCCCAATTAGACTCCAGTTAGGGTCAAAAACCTTCAAAATGGACCTCCATTTGACCACATCTTGCTATTTCGGCCAAGAACCTCCATCTTCCTCAGGATCTTCTTCAAGAAACCTTCAAAATTAGTCACGACTTGTTGCAGAGAACTCTGACTAGTCACAGTTTGAACTATACCAAACCCTGTGACCAAATCTTGGTACTCCAATTAACTAGTTCCTGTCCCTGTGACTAAATTCTCCATGAAAATGACTCTTCCCATGGATCAAAGTCCATGCTCTGATACCAATGTAAAGAAGGTTGCCACTTCAATGGAAATTAACACAGGACTAATAAGAAATGCTGAATTAACAAGAAATGTTGGAAACCATAGCTTGCCATTTCTTAATATAAGATGTATTACAACCAACAATTACAAGAGATGTTGAAGCCATGGAAGCTTGAGAATCAATTGATGATGGCTGCTGCAAGGAACTCACCCCTTACAATGGTAGGGAAGGAAATACCTTCAAGCTCCAAGAAGTGGAGATGTGTAAAATGATTAAAGATGCTTTACATTGGCACCCTCTTCCCTTTTATACTCCAATCCATACTAGGCTAACTTCCTAATTAAAGCAACATGAAAATTGATTTATTACATTATCAAACTGTTTAATGAGGTTACTTGGTTATCTCCTATTATTGTAGTGCCAAAGAAGAATGGGAAGATCAAAGTTTGTGTGGATTACAAGAAATTAAATGCAGCTACTATCACTGATCCCTTCCCCATTCCTTTTACTGATTCTCTTCTGGATGATGTAGTAGGCCATGAGATGTATAGTCTCCTAGATGCTTTTTCAAGATATAATAAAATCAAGATGCACCTAGAATATATGGATAAGACAACTTTCATTACAGAGTGGGGAGCTTATGTTAGCACAACTATGAACTTGGGGTTGAAAAATAGACCACCTGAGTTTCAAGGAGCTTCTCACAAAACATTTGAACCATACTTAACAACTTTTATGAGAGTATTCATTGATGATTTTTGTGTTGTTGGTAACAAAAGTGAACACTTAAAACACCTCAGACTATGTTTTCAAGAGATGTAGAATGTTTGGTATGTCAATAAATCCTTTCAAGTCAGTGTTTGCAGCCAAAAGGGGTGCATTGTTAGGTCATATCCTGTCTGAAGAGGGTATGTGTATAGACCCTAGGAAGATTGCAATTGTTCAGAAGGCTAAGACTCCAAATAATGTGCAAGAAATTATGAGGTTTGTGGGGCAGATTAGGTGGCATAGCAAATACTTAAGGTACCTGTCACATATTTGTTCTTCTCTTACAACTCTCACAAAGAAAGGGATCTATTTTGTGTAGAGGAAAAATCAGGAGAGAGATTTCAGTGGTTTGAAAAAGATGTTGGTGGTGGCTCCAATTTTGCAACCTCTAGCATGGGATTTACCTTTCCATATTTTTTTTATGCATCTAATTTGGCTGTGGGAGTTGTTCTTATGCAGGATAAAGTGCCGAGTTGGTGTACATACCAATTTATTATGCAAGCCGGAGATTGAATATTGTTGAAAAGAACTATTCTATCATTGAAAGAGAAGCACTTGGAATGGTCTTCTCGGTGTAGAAATTCAAACACTATTTATTGTGAAATCAGGGTGTTTTCCATGTGGATAATCAAGCATTGTTGTTTTTTATTAATAAGCCCCAATTAACATGTAGATTGGCTAGATAGATGCTACTGCTGCAAGAGTTTGATTTTAAGGTTATTCACACCCTCGGGAAAGAGCATGTCATTGCTGATTATCTAAGTAAATTGCAAGCTAATGAGTCTGAGGCAGGAATTTATGATCAGTTACTTGATATTGAACTTTTTGAGATTCAGGTGCTTGAGCTTGATTCATATTATGACCCTGCATTTCCTGAAGTCAAGAATTATGCCTACACACCTTTCAATAGATCAGAGAAGATGGTTGGCATTAAAGATTAAGGGGAGTTGATAATGTACTGAGAAGGTGTGTTCTTGAATTCGAGCAACCAGTAGTGTTGCATGAAGCTCATTCCAGATTAGTACAACCCTATTATTTAAACGTTCATGTAATTCTTTCAAGTGGGACAAGAGAATTAGTTTGTGGCAGTTATGTGTGTGAATGGTCTAAATCCCATGATATTTAGGTGAGATTTGGCACGAAGGAGGGTGGACTAAGTGACAAATTGGACTTTGGCATGCATATGGAAGAGCTTATGCATTCTTTTGGGGCTTCATCCCTTTTGCCATTCTTGACTCATTCTCAACTTGTAGCCATTGTCGCTATGACGCATACTCATCGTTCTTCAGCTCGTAAGCTTTTAATGTCCAAGCATGGTCAGCAAGCAGAAGAAGATGATGAGCTATATAAGTGCACTGATGATGACAAATTGGTGCAGCAGGGAGAAGATGAGGTTATACCAACAAACGATGCATACCTTTCGAGCCCAAGTGCTATAGGTACTCCCTTTGTGGATTCTAGTTTGTATCTTAATGTTGAGGCAGAGGTGCATCAGTTATGGTTGCAAAAGATAGGGTTGTATGAGTATGCCCTATTGCCATGGGATCGGTGGGCCTCGAATGTACATGCTTCAATACAAATGGATATTTTAAGGTACTCCAATGGCAATATTGCAAGCCATGTCGAGTTGACTGGTACAATTGTGAGCAAGGCTTTTTCTCTTCCTATGAATGATAATCGAATTGCATATCGGTGTACTGAAGATCAAATGCATTATGATTTTGGGGACCCTGCTGGACCCATGAATGTGTTTGTGTTGAAACGGGTTGATGGGGTCCAGAAATTGTAACTGCGATGGTTTATGGAGTAGTTTATGTTGTTCATTAAAACTGACAGCATTGCTAGAGACACCTATGGCATTCTGTATTATGTTGAAAATTTGGGGATACCGAATTGGGCAAGTCTAATGTATGAGAGGCTAATGGGGCTGACACTAAGATCTCAAAAACCAAGAAGGTCTTTCAAAAATCTCAAATTGGGTTGTTTCCTATCAGTTTTGTATGAGTATGCACGGATGTTGTATCCCAAACTTACTGCTAAATATTTGCTAAAGTTGGATGCTACATCTTTGATAGAGGATACAATGGAAACAGAGGTTAAAATTGATGCTTCTCATGATGGTAAAAATGTTCACAATGTTCATGATTTGTTTGATGGTAATCTTGAGAAACATGCTATTTATTGTGATTTGAGGCAAGTGGGGTATGACGAGGCATATGCCAAGCAGGTTGCTCAAAATTTGTCAAGGAAGATAATAAGGATGCAGGTATTGAGAATGTACTTAATGTTGGAAAACAAGCTCATAATACTTCTAAAATGGAAGGCAATCTTTATGCAAAGAAAAAGCAAAAGATTAGCAAGATATGGCTTAGGAGTATGCCTATGTCAGATGAAAAAAAGCAAGATGTTTCTCTTGAATTTCAAAACCATTCTGGTAATGTACTTGGTGATTAGCATGTCGCTGAAAATGAAGCAGATATACCTTTTGTTTCAGTTCGTTCTTAGATGCATGATGGTCATATTGATAGTCTCTCTGATGTTGTGGGGGTTGTGCAAAAACTCATGAATTATTTTCAGGCATATGATAAGCAGAGTGCTCAGATTGCAATTCGGGTTAGTGACTTGCAGATTCAATTGTCTGTTCAAAAAAAGACAATTGAGAAGTTGTCTCAAAAGTTGCAGCAAAATTAGTCTAAGTATGAAACATTGCAATCTGAACTTGGGGTGAAAATTGTAGAGATGCAACAGTTGTTGGATTGAATCAAGATGTCTACTGCCTTATTTGAGAGGTGGACTAATGAGCTTAGAACTAAATGTCTAGATGAGATGCCAATTTTTATGGGAAAATACATTGGACTTCATGTTGATTATAAATTGCTCTGGGAAAGATTTTAACCATTACAAGAAGTTGAAAACCCAATTTTGAACAATATAAAAGTTGAGGTAGATGCTTCAATGATATTAAAATCTGAGTTTGAGTATATTAGGAATGCATTGCTGGATGATGTCAAAACTGCACGGAAAATGGTTGCTCATAAGTTTGATGGAATGATTTCCAAACCTTATCATATGCTAAAAAATGTTTTTGTTTTAGTAGATTATGAGGATGTGGTGCATGAGAGAGATGCCTTGAGGTTGAAAGTTGCAGATTTCGAGACTAGATGCATGGATTTGACTGATAAGTCGGAGAAGGCTTTAGATGCAAAAAGAAAAAGTGATGATTATGTGGCTTCTTTATTGCAGCATGGAGATTTTTTATCTCATGATGGTGATTCTGTTATTCACGAAGTGATTCACACAGTTCATCACGATTTTACTATCATGGATCATAATACTATTGAGGATCATGATGTTGATGCTATGGTATGGACGATGTCTTCATGCATAGACATCATTCTCTATACTCCTAGATCCTCTTAGCTGTTAGTTTGGTTGTACTTCTTGTTTTGTTTATGCCATGTTTTGAGCATTCTATTGACTCTTAGAACTAATTGTTTACCACAGCACAGAGGAGCGGGAAATGGAAAAAAGAGAAAAGAAAGAAAAGGCGCTTTAACTGGCAACTAGACCCAGGGAAAAATTAAATGCACGGGCACGATCCTCAAGAAGTCTTAGAGTCACCCAAGGAGAGTAAAAGAATAAAAAGCGCACCATTAAGTGCGAAAACACTTCCAAAACCTTGTAAAAGAGCGCCAGGCTCACTCTTGTGCAAATTGTATGCATTAGTTGAGGATAGGATAGACTAGAACGGTGGGAAATGAGAAAATGGGCCTAGGCTAATGGCCGGCCATGTAAAAAAGGGGGATGATCGCCCATGAAAAATAGGGCATGTATATAAAGTTGAAAAGTGAATGGGAAGCTCATTCTTGTGTGTGGCCAAAGCTTCTTTTTCTTCTCTTGTTTCTTGCCTTCTTGCTTGTGCTTGAGAGAGGGATTGAGAGAGTGTGAGGGAGTGAGGGAGCGATTGTGTGAGAGTGAGGGATCTTAGAGAAGAAGCTCTCCATCTTCTCTCTTCATCTTCTCCTCCTCTCTTCTCTTCTCTTGTCTTGCACGTGGCTATGGAGGATGAAGCTCATGGGAGAGGGATTGAGGTTGCTTGAGCTTGCCTCAAGGATCATGGAGCTACCGGTGTGCAAGAAAGAGATGGGTACTCGATCGAGCATTAAGGTAAGCTCACTGCACCCATAAGATAGGCATTGTGCGTCGGCTATGTGAGAGGTATCCATGGCCGCTCGGTTCGAAACACTTGAGCAATAAGTGGTTCGTAGGTCTCGGGGTAGAGCTTGAAGCTCCCCTCCATTTTGGTTCCGTTGTCGGGACCGACGGAATCGAGCTTGGAGCGCCGCGCGCATCAGATCGAGCATGGAAGTAGGGTTTGCAGCCTGAACCAGTGCTCGAGATAACTAGGAGATTTAGGAGGGTTTAATCCGTGAAACAAGTAAGTATTTGGGTTTGTTGGAAGCATTAGATTAGGACTACTGTTCTCCATTTCTGTTTTGCATATTGGCTGCACTAGATTAAGGTTAGATTAGGGTAAGAAAAGAGAAAACAGAGATTTTGGCTGCTACTGGAAACAAGAAAACAGGGGACCAGATTCAAGTTTCTGGGTGAAACAGGGATAGGGAACTAGCTGTAAGGCTTTGCAGTGCTGGGAAAGGACCTTAAGAGGCTTGGGATGCCAGGACAAACCTCATTTCTTTAGTTAGCCTTGTGTGTGAGAGAGAGAGAGAGAGCTTCTGGTTCATAGGACGAGAAAATGCGACCCCGAATTCTAGGCGCCATCAATTCATGCTGCTCCAGGTGAGTCCGGTGTTTTCTAATAGTGCTCTAATCAGATATGGGAAGTATTGTCAAGATTGTGGGAGAGAAGGAAGGAGTCTCACTTGAAGATTTCTTGCTTGCACAATGGGGGAATACACACAAGGGTGGAGGCTGAAAACAGTTTTCCTCTTCTTAGTTGTGTAAGCCAAAAGAACTCTCATACAAAGAAATAGAAGAACCCTATATATGGGTCTCAAACCAAACTCAACTAACTAAGGTGGCATACTAACCAAGCCACGAACTAGAGTAGATAAGGATAGCTATCATGTAGCTATTATTCATGGGCGGTATACCAACCGCATCTGCAACTAACACGTCGGTGACATAAATGCACAACGGTCACCCTGGCATATGTTGACATATCGAGCTCCACTCGTGATACGCCAGGGTGACCGTTGTGCATTTATGTCACCGACGTGTTAGTTGCAGACGCGGTTGGTACACCGCCCTTGAATAATAGCTACATGATAGCTATCCTTATCTACTCTAGTTCGTGGCTCAGTTAGTATGCCACCTTAGTTAGTTGAGTTTGGTTTGAGACCCATATAGAGGGTTCTTCTATTTCCTTGTACTTGAGTTCTTTTTGGCTTACACAACTAAGAAGAGGAAAACTGTTTTCAGCCTCCACCCTTGTGTGTCTTCCCCCATTGTGCAAGCAAGAAAGCTTCAAGCGAGACTCCTTCCTTCTCTCCCACAATCTTGACATGGTATCAGAGCCTTGTTCGTGGTAAGGAGCTCAAGAAAGCAAGCCAAGCTCGCGGTGGTCTGGTAAGAGGAGCAGTGTTGCTTTCATTTCCTATTTTGGGAGCAGATCTCTGCAGGTAGCACAGACGGAAATTGCAGGAGTGCATTGTCTCAGGTTGAGACGCCCTTCGCGGTGAAGCAAGAGGGCAGTATATGCTGCGGGAGAGGGCTTTAGCCCTTGGCGACCTTGTTTTTTTGATTTGAGGCCATTTCGGGGCCTGTTTTGCAGACGGAAGTTTTCTGCACGCACTCAGGAAAAGGCTCAGTTTTATGCTGTGCAGCCACTGTTCTACAGGTCGGTGAAAAGTTACTGTAGAAATTGCATCGTATGCTTGTGCGCAGAGACATTGGGAGTTTCAGAATCATCCTTGGTTCCTGTTTATGCAAAATCGTCACTAGGAAGTGACTGTGTGGTCAAATACCACTTTCGCCAGTTTTGCAGATTTGCCCTTGTGAGGGTGAAGCTGTGTTTTTTGCAGTGACAGAATTTCTTGCAGTATTCTGTAATGGCGTCTGATTCTCTTTCACAGATTGTCACTGAAAAGCTTGACAAGAACAACTTCCAGGCATGGAAGTTTAGAATGACGAATTTCCTTATGGGAAAAGGATATTGGGAATTTGTTGCAGGAAATGAAGAAGAACCAGTTCTTCCTGATGTTCCCAATCAACAACAAATGCAGGCATTTAAAACATGGCATGAGAGAGCCAGGAAAGTTATGTATTGGCTGTCTATCAGTATTTCAGACTCTATGATTGTGCATATTCAGGATGCAAGTACGCCAAAGGAGGCATGGGATACTTTGTCAAAAATGTATAGCACAAATACGCAAGCCAGGAAAATGCAGCTCAAGCAAGAGTTGCATAATGTGCAAAGAGAAAGTATGAGCATCAACGACTACCACATGAAGGTGAAGAAGATTGCAGATGCACTTGCTTCCATTGGGTCGCCAGTGGAAGATGATGATTTAGTTTCCGTGACCTTGAATGGTCTAGGAAAGGATTATGCACAGTTTCGGACATCCATTTCAGTTCGTGAAAGATTTCCTGATTTTGAGGAGTTGATTGCTCTTCTAATTTCTGAGGAACAGAGAAATGGTGGTGCATCTTCTTCAGGAGGAACTTCAAAAGAAGCTGTCTTCTACTCAAATGCTGGAAGAGGTAGAGGCAGAGGTAGAGGAGGCCGATTTGGAGGCCGTGGCAGAAATCAGAATATGCAGCAAACTCAAGAAAACCAGTCCTATGGAGGAGGACGTGGTAACTCTAGAGGCAGGGGGAGCCAAAGAGGTCGTGGTGGATGGCAAAGAGGCCAAAATGCAAACAGTAATGTTGAATGCTACTACTGTGGTAAAATGGGTCATATGGCTAAAGACTGCTATAAAAAGCAGAATGACATCATGAATGGAAAACTGCAACAAGGGAATTATGCATCTTCTAGTAGACAGGGTGATGACAGAAATGAGCATTTGTTCATGGTGCAGCACATGAACAATTCTATGACAAGTGCAGAAGAAAGCAATGATGTATGGTATGTTGACTCAGGTGCATCAAACCACATGACAGGTCATGCAGAATGGATGGAGGATGCAAGGAAAATGGAAAAACCAGGATTTGTGGAGACTGGTGATGATACTGCACATCCTATTGTGCAGATTGGAAAAATTCCCTTGTCTATGCAGGGTGGGAAAAAGAAATACCTGTCCGATGTATTTCATGTCCCGAATATTACCAAGAATCTGGTTTCAGTTGGTCAAATGGTTGAACAGGGCTTGCAGGTCAGATTTAATCCTCATGGATGCTTTGTTGAGGATATGAAAAATAAAGGTCGCTTGATAGCAAAAGGAAAGAAGAAGGGCAGAATGTTTACATTGGATGCAGACATGTCTGAATTGAGTGCAGCAATGTTTGCACATGGGACCGGTGTAGTTGCAGATATTGATATCTGGCATAAACGCATTGGTCATGTTAATGTACAACGACTTAAATCAATGCAGGCCCAAAATATTGTTGCAGGATTGCCCAAATTCAAGGTTGCAGAAATGCATAAGGTATGTGAAGCCTGTCAGTTTGGAAAACAGGCAAGGAAACCATTTCCTAGACATGTTCAAGAGAGTGAGAAGCCATTGGAATTAATTCACTCTGATGTGTGGACAACTAAAGCTGCATCTCTTGGAGGCTGTCATTATTTTGTCAGTTTTATTGATGACTATAGCAGAAAAGTTTGGGTGTATTTTATGAAAAAGAAAAGTGAAGTTTTTGGGCATTTTAAAACTCTTAAAGCTATGGTTGAAAAAGAAACAGGCTTGCAGATAAAATGCCTAAGGTCAGATGGAGGGGGAGAGTACCTCTCAAATGAGTTTGCAAAGTTCTTGCAGGAGCATGGCATAAAGCAACAATATTCATGCAGTTATACCCCACAACAAAATGGAATTGCAGAAAGAAAAAACAGGCATATTGGAGAGGTATCTCGTGCCATGCTCAATGAAAAAGACTTGCCAGATTTTTATTGGGCTGAAGCAGTTGCTACAGCAGTCTACATAATGAACAGGACTCCCACTGCAGCAATACATGGAATGACTCCAGAGGAGAGGTATACTGGTAGGAAACCAGATATTTCTCATTTGAAAATTTTTGGTTGCATTGCCTATGTACATGTGCCAGATGAGCTGAGATCCAAGTTGGATCCAAAAGCTGAGAAGTGCATCTTTATTGGTTACTCTCTGCAGCAAAAAGGGTATAGATGCTATAACCCTTCTACTCGTAAGTTTACAGTGAGCAGAGATGTTGTTTTTGATGAGATGAGTAGCTGGTATAGACCAGTAAATGTGATTGATGATGAAGATGCACAAAATGGTAATGCTACACAGAATTCACAGCAGCAGTCACAAAATATTAGTGGACCTGGAGCGTCCTCTAGCAGTGGTTCACATTCTTCGCCATGGACAGGCAGATTGAGATCAGGAGAATCTTCTCAAAGCAATGCAGATAGTGGTATGCAGGTATCACGAAAAGGAAAAGAGAAGGTTGATCAGCCCATGTTTGATGTGAATGCAGGTCACTCTTATGTGGATGGTGAATCCAGTGGCTCAGAACAGAGCATTGATGATGAGTTGGGTATTCCTTCTATTGTTACACCTGGAGTAAGGAAGACCAGGGATGTTTTGAGAGCACCTGGGAGTGAACCTACTTTGCGCAGGTCTACAAGAGCTAGGTATCCTGTGGATAGGCTGAAATATGATGGATTTACAGCCATTCACTATGCATATATGGTCAAAGTGATACAGGAACCAGAACCCACATCTTTTGAGCAAGCCATGGGAAAAGAAAAATGGGAGAAAGCCATGGATGAAGAAATGGATGCCTTGGAAGCAAATGCTACATGGGAGTTAGTACCTTTGCCTAAAGGTAAGAATGCAATAGGCTGTAAGTGGGTTTATAAGGTGAAGCACAATGCTGATGGTTCTGTGAACAGATACAAGGCAAGATTAGTAGTCAAGGGGTATGCACAAACATATGGCATTGACTATGAAGAAACATTTAGTCCGGTTGCAAGGATGGCAACCGTAAGAGCAGTCATTGCTATGGCTGCATCAAAGGGATGGTCTTTACATCAGATGGATGTAAAGAATGCCTTCTTGCATGGTGATTTGCAAGAAGAGGTCTATATGGAGCAGCCACCAGGTTATGTGCATGCTGTTCATCCTGAGTTTGTTTGCAGGTTGAAGAAAGCCTTGTATGGCTTGAAGCAAGCACCTAGAGCATGGTCTGACAAGATAGGACAGTATCTTGTCACTATTGGCTTTCAGATTTCCAAGGCAGATTTCTCACTTTATGTGAGAAAAACAGAGAAAGGTATTATGCTGCTTGTCATTTATGTTGATGATTTGATTATGACAGGTGACAGTGATGAAGATATCCTTCATGTGAAAATGCTATTGAAGCAGAAGTTTGAGATGAAGGATTTGGGAGAGCTGCGTTATTTCTTGGGCATTGAGGTGATTAGATCACCAAGTGGGATACAGCTCTTGCAGAGGCAGTATGGATTGGACATGCTGTCCAAATATGGGATGACAGGCTGTAAGCCTATTTCAGTTCCTTTGGAGCAAAATGTGAAGCTGAGCACAGATGCAGGTGAGCTTCTAGAAGACCCTACTATGTACAGACGCATAGTAGGAAGTTTGATTTATATGACTATTACCAGGCCAGATTTGAGCTATGCTGTTGGATTGGTAAGTCAGTTTATGCAGGCTCCAAGGAAACCACATTTGGATGCGGCTAGACGCATACTTAGGTATGTGAAGTCCACATTGCAGTATGGACTATTTTATGAGACTGGGGTTCAGATACAGTTGCATGGATACACTGATGCTGATTGGGCTGGTAGTATTTCTGATAGACGATCTACCAGTGGATATGTGTTCTCTTTTGGGAGTGCTGCAGTCACTTGGAGCAGCAAGAAACAGCCTACAGTTGCCTTGTCGAGCACAGAGGCTGAGTACAGGGGTGCAGCAATGGCTGCATGTGAGGTAGCTTGGTTGCATAAGCTACTTTATGATATGCATCAGTCTACAGATGGGCCAGTTGTCATTTATTGTGACAACATGAGTAGTATACACTTGGCAAATAACCCAGTCTATCATGCTAGAACAAAGCACATTGAGGTGCATTATCACTATGTGCGAGAGAGGGTTTTACTAGGTCTTATTGATCTAGTTTATGTCAGCACAGAGGATCAGGTAGCTGACATATTCACGAAGGCATTGGGCGCAGAGAAGCTGCGCAAGTTCAGAGACCTGCTTGGTGTGCAGGAATTGGGATTGAGCTCGAGGGGGAGTGTTGACATATCGAGCTCCACTCGTGATACGCCAGGGTGACCGTTGTGCATTTATGTCACCGACGTGTTAGTTGCAGACGCGGTTGGTACACCGCCCTTGAATAATAGCTACATGATAGCTATCCTTATCTACTCTAGTTCGTGGCTCAGTTAGTATGCCACCTTAGTTAGTTGAGTTTGGTTTGAGACCCATATAGAGGGTTCTTCTATTTCCTTGTACTTGAGTTCTTTTTGGCTTACACAACTAAGAAGAGGAAAACTGTTTTCAGCCTCCACCCTTGTGTGTCTTCCCCCATTGTGCAAGCAAGAAAGCTTCAAGCGAGACTCCTTCCTTCTCTCCCACAATCTTGACAGCATATCACGAGTGGAGCTCGATATCTCAACACTCCCCCTCAAGCTCAATCCCAATTCCTGCACACCAAGCAAGTCTCTGAACTTGCGCAGCTTCTCTGCGCCCAATGCCTTCGTAAATATGTCAACTACCTGATCCTCTGTGCTGACATAAACTAGATCAATAAGACCTAGTAAAACCCTCTCCCGCACATAGTGATAATGCACCTCAATGTGCTTTGTTCTAGCATGATAGACTGGGTTATTTGCCAAGTGTATACTACTCATGTTGTCACAATAAATGACAACTGGCCCATCTGTAGGCTGATGCATATCATAAAGTAGCTTATGCAACCAAGCTACCTCACATGCAGCCATTGCTGCACCCCTGTACTCAGCCTCTGTGCTTGACAAGGCAACTGTAGGCTGTTTCTTGCTGCTCCAAGTGACTGCAGCACTCCCAAAAGAGAACACATATCCACTGGTAGATCTTCTATCAAAAATACTACCAGTCCAATCAGCATCAATGTATCCATGCAGCTGTATCTGAACCCGAGTCTCATAAAATAGTCCATACTGCAATGTGGACTTCACATACCTGAGTATGCGTCTAGCCGCATCCAAATGTGGTTTCCTTGGAGCCTGCATAAACTGACTTACCAATCCAACAGCATAGCTCAAATCTGGCCTGGTAATAGTCATATAAATCAAACTTCCTACTATGCGTCTGTACATAGTAGGGTCTTCTAGAAGCTCACCTGCATCTGTGCTCAGCTTCACATTCTGCTCCAAAGGAACTGAAATAGGCTTACAGCCTGTCATCCCATATTTGGATAGCATGTCCAATCCATACTGCCTCTGCAAGAGCTGTATCCCACTTGGTAATCTAATCACCTCAATGCCCAAGAAATAACGCAGCTCTCCCAAATCCTTCATCTCAAACTTCTGCTTCAATAGCATTTTCACATGAAGGATATCTTCATCACTGTCACCTGTCATAATCAAATCATCAACATAAATGACAAGTAGCATAATACCTTTCTTTGTTTTTCTCACATAAAGTGAGAAATCTGCCTTGGAAATCTGAAAGCCAATAGTGACAAGATACTGTCCTATCTTGTCAGACCATGCTCTAGGTGCTTGCTTCAAGCCATACAAGGCTTTCTTCAACCTGCAAACAAACTCAGGATGAACAGCATGCACATAACCTGGTGGCTGCTCCATATAGACCTCTTCTTGCAAATCACCATACAAGAAGGCATTCTTTACATCCATCTGATGTAAAGACCATCCCTTTGATGCAGCCATAGCAATGACTGCTCTTACGGTTGCCATCCTTGCAACCAGACTGAATGTTTCTTCATAGTCAATGCCATATGTTTGTGCATATCCCTTGACTACTAATCTTGCCTTGTATCTGTTCACAGAACCATCTGCATTGTGCTTCACCTTATAAACCCACTTACAGCCAATTGCATTTTTACCTTTAGGCAAAGGTACCAATTCCCATGTAGCATTTGCTTCCAAGGCATCCATTTCTTCATCCATGGCTTTCTCCCATTTTTCTTTTCCCATGGCTTCCTCAAAAGAAGTGGGTTCTGGTTCCTGTATCACTTTAACCATATATGCATAGTGAATGGCTGTAAATCCATCATATTTCAGCCTATCCACAGGATACCTAGCTCTCGTAGACCTGCGCAAAGTAGGTTCACTACCAGGTGCTCTCAAAACATCCCTGGTCTTCCTTACTCCAGGTGTAACAATAGAATGAATACCCAACTCATCATCAATGCTCTGTTCTGAGCCACTGGATTCACCATCCACATAAGAGTGACCTGCATTCACATCAAACATGGGCTGATCAACCTTCTCTTTTCCTTTTCGTGATACCTGCATACCACTATCTGCATTACTTTGAGAAGATTCTCCTGATCTCAATCTGCCTGTCCATGGCGAAGAATGTGAACCACTGCTAGAGGACGCTCCAGGTCCACTAATATTTTGTGACTGCTGCTGTGAATTCTGTGCAGCATTACCATTTTGTGCATCTACATCATCAATCACATTTGCTGGTTTATACCAGCTACTCATCTCATCAAAAACAACATCTCTGCTCACTGTAAACTTACGAGTAGAAGGGTTATAGCATCTATACCCTTTTTGCTGCAGAGAGTAACCAATAAAGATGCACTTCTCAGCTTTTGGATCCAACTTGGATCTCAACTCATCTGGCACATGTACATAGGCAATGCAACCAAAAATTTTCAAATGAGAAATATCTGGTTTCCTACCAGTATACCTCTCCTCTGGAGTCATTCCATGTATTGCTGCAGTGGGAGTCCTGTTCATTATGTAGACTGCTGTAGCAACTGCTTCAGCCCAATAAAAATCTGGCAAGTCTTTTTCATTGAGCATGGCACGAGATACCTCTCCAATATGCCTATTTTTCCTTTCTGCAATTCCATTTTGTTGTGGGGTATGACTGCATGAATATTGCTGCTTTATGCCATGCTCCTGCAGGAACCTTGCAAACTCATTTGAGAGGTACTCTCCCCCTTCATCTGACCTTAGGCATTTTATCTGCAGGCCTGTTTCTTTTTCAACCATAGCTTTAAGAGTTTTGAAATGTCCAAAAACTTCACTTTTCTTTTTCATAAAATACACCCAAACTTTTCTGCTATAGTCATCAATAAAAGTGACAAAATAATGACAGCCTCCAAGAGATGCAGCTTTAGTTGTCCACACATCAGAGTGGATTAATTCCAATGGCTTCTTACTCTCTTGAACATGTCTAGGAAATGGTTTTCTTGCCTGTTTTCCAAACTGACAGGCTTAATTTTTATGCATTTCTGCAACCTTGAATTTTGGCAAACCTGCAACAATATTTTGGGCCTGCATTGATTTAAGTCGCTGTACATTAACATGACCAATGCGTTTATGCCAGATATCAATATCTGCAACTACACCGGTCCCATTTGCAAACATTGCTGCACTCAATTCAGACATGCCTGCATCCAATGTAAACATTCTGCCCTTCTTCTTTCCTTTTGCTATCAAGCGACCTTTATTTTTCATATCCTCAACAAAGCATCCATGAGGATTAAATCTGACCTGCAAGCCCTGCTCAACCATTTGACCAACAGAAACCAGATTCTTGGTGATATTCGGGACATGAAATACATCGGACAGGTATTTCTTTTTCCCATCTTGCATAGACAAATGAATTTTTCCAATCTGCACAATAGGATGTGCAGTATCATCACCAGTCTCCACAAATCCTGGTTTTTCCATTTTCCTTGCATCCTCCATCCATTCTGCATGACCTGTCATGTGGTTTGATGCACCTGAGTCAACATACCATACATCATTGCTTTCTTCTGCACTTGTCACAGAATTGTTCATGTGCTGCACCATAAACAAATGCTCATTTCTGTCATCACCCTGTCTACTAGAAGATGCATAATTTCCTTGTTGCAGTTTTCCATTCATGATGTCATTCTGCTTTTTATAGCAGTCTTTAGCCATATGACCCATTTTACCACAATAGTAGCATTCAACATTACTGTTTGCATTTTGGCCTCTTTGCCATCCACCACGACCTCTTTGGCTCCCCCTGCCTCTAGAGTTACCACGTCCTCCTCCATAGGACTGATTTTCTTGAGTTTGCTGCATATTCTGATTTCTACCACGGCCTCCAAATCGGCCTCCTCTACCTCTGCCTCTACCTCTTCCAGCATTTGAGTAGAAGACAGCTTCTTTTGAAGTTCCTCCTGAAGAAGATGCACCACCATTTCTCTGCTCCTCAGAAATTAGAAGAGCAATCAACTCCTCAAAGTCAGGAAATCTTTCACGAACGGAAATGGATGTTCGAAACTGTGCATAATCCTTTCCTAGACCATTCAAGGTCACTGAAACTAAATCATCATCTTCCACTGGCGACCCAATGGTATTAAGTGCATCTGCAATCTTCTTCACCTTCATGTGGTAGTCATTGATGCTCATATTTTCTCTTTGCACATTATGCAACTCTTGCTTGAGCTGCATTTTCCTGGCTTGCGTATTTGTGCTATACATTTTTGACAAAGTATCCCATGCCTCCTTTGGCGTACTTGCATCTTGAATATGCACAATCATAGAGTCTGAAATACTGATAGACAGCCAGTACATAACTTTCCTGGCTCTCTCATGCCATGCTTTGAATGCCTGCATCTGCTGTTGATTGGGAACATCAGGAAGAACTGGTTCTTCTTCATTTCCTGCAACAAACTCCCAATATCCTTTTCCCATAAGGAAATTCGTCATTCTAAACTTCCATGCTTGGAAGTTATTCTTGTCAAGCTTTGCAGTGACAATCTGTGAGAGAGAATCAGACGCCATTACAGAATACTGCAAAAAGTTCTGTCACTGCAAAGAACACAGCTTCAGCCTCACAAGGGCAAATCTGCAAAACTGGTGAAAGTGGTATTTGACCACACAGTCACTTCCTAGTGACGATTTTGCATCAACAGGAACCAAGGATGATTCTGTAACTCCCAATGTCTCTGCACATAAGCATACGATGCAATTTCTACAGTAACTTTTCACCGACCTGTAGAACAGTGCTGCACAGTATAAAACTGTGCTTTTTTTTTAGTGCATGCAGAAAACTTCCGCCTCCAAAACAGGCCCCGAAATGGCCTCAAATCAAAAAAACAAGGTCGACAAGGGCCAAAGCCCTCTCCCACAGCATATACTGCCCTTTTGCTTCACCGCGAAGGGCGTCTCAACCTGAGACAATGCACTCCTGCAATTTCCGGCTGTGCTACCTGCTGAGATCTGCTCCCAAAACAGAAAATGAAAGCAACACTGCTTCTCTTACCAGACCACCGCGAGCTTGGCTTGCTTTCTTGAGCTCCTTACCACGAACAAGGCTCTGATACCATGTCAAGATTGTGGGAGAGAAGGAAGGAGTCTCACTTGAAGCTTTCTTGCTTGCACAATGGGGGAATACACACAAGGGTGGAGGCTGAAAACAATTTTCCTCTTCTTAGTTGTGTAAGCCAAAAGAACTCTCATACAAAGAAATAGAAGAACCCTATATATGGGTCTCAAGCAAAACTCAACTAACTAAGGTGGCATACTAACCAAGCCACGAACTAGAGTAGATAAGGATAGCTATCATGTAGCTATTATTCATGGGCGGTATACCAACCGCATCTGCAACTAACACGTCGGTGACATAAATGCACAACGGTCACCTTGGCATATCACGAGTGGAGCTCGATATCTCAACAAGTATGTGGTGATTGAGTGCAGCAGGCATTAAGAAGGATTCAAACGCGCCGGAATCGCGCCCGCCGCCGACGTAGTCGGACCGACTCGCAGTGGTCCGATTCCTAGAATCGGATCACCCGAGTCCTGGGAACGGACTGTCCGATTCCCAGAATCGGACCATCTGACTGAGAGAGTCAGACCAGACCGGTCCGATTTCAAGAATTGGACCAACCCTATCGGACGTGCCATGTGGCACTCGGAATGCCCATTAGAATCGGACCATCGTAGTTGGACCATTGGAGCTGGACTCGGACCAGTCCATAGTCGGACCACTTCGAAAGTAGGACCACCCTCCTGGTCCGATTCCCAGAATTGGACCACCAGGGTCGACAAGTCCCAGAATCGGACCAACCCCGTCCAATTGTTAGAGTCGGACCAGACCGGTCCGATTGCAAGAATCGAACCGTCCGACTCCCAGAGTCAGACCAGCTCTGTCCGATTCCCAGAATCGAACCATCTTGCCAGAAGAAAAAGATAAGGACCTTTTGCTGGCCTTGCCACAGACATGACCCCAGGACGCAACCCTGAACACCCCCAAGACCCAGTTTGACCATTAGAACCTCAGAGACTAATCGAACTTAGGATGCGGAAAGACCGTAGAATAGCCGGGAACCGAGTTGGGAACTCAAATTAGGCTGGGAACATGGGTAGAAACAAGGTGAAGTTTGCATTAAACGCTTTCTGCATCGGCACTTTACTCTTGTGCTCCACTATTTCTGCACAGCAAGAAAAGAGAAAAGCCTTTCTTCGCACCAAGCACCACAAAAGCACTAAGCACAATGTGTGAGTAAGGATCCCAGCTGCTTTCAAATAACAAGGAATACACCATGATATCTAATAACATTAAGGAACCCACTAGTAGGAGAAGACCCCAGGATTTAGAAAGGTGCCTGAGTGCCCTACTAGGAGTACCTGGAGAAGACCCGAAGACATGGGAAGCAACAAGATAGAGGAGTGGAAGCTGCCGGAGGTGATTGGATTCATTGACAACCTTGTGGAGCTGGAAGCAGAAACAATGTCAGGATCAAGAGGTGAACAAGGGGAAGACCAATTAGACTTAGGAGAATTTCCAACCTCGGTCTAGGAACTAGTCCACGACTACGATCTACTCACCAGGACCGTGATCCAAGGTAGATCTATAGAGGAAGTGGTAGCTAACCTGGAAGAAGAGAGAAGAGCTATCAAGAGAGCGCTGGAAGGCATAATTGCCTACAACCATGAGCAAAGGGCTAGAAGGCTGCAGCAAGACGTGGATATGTACGAGGCTAGACGAGTACTAGACCTAGCTGGGGCAGCCAAGTCCGAACCGAATGCAGAGAGGGAACGGGCAGCAGAGGCTGGCATGGCAAGGCGACTCATGGACAATACATCCATGGAACAGAGTGCTACTGCCCTAGCCACCGCGCTACTGTCAGGATTGGGAGTCACGCAAGGGGCTAAAGGGCAAGCTAGAATCCCCATAGTAGCAAAACAACTAGCTCGATATGAACCTAACAGTGACCCGTACAACTTCATGGAGCAGTTCGAGAAAGTATGTGAGGTGAACGGTCTTACTGACCCTGCGCAGTGAGCTCAAGCCTTCGGCCTGTGCTTAGGCGACAAGGGGAGGACCTGGTACTCTAGTTTGGATGATGCAGAACGTACAAACTTCACTCGCCTTAAGGGCCTCTTCATCAAGAGGTTTTTGGAGGTAGGGTGTTCGGATAACCTCATTGTTAGGTTGATGAATATCAGTCAAAGGGAGAAGGAGGATGTTAGGGATTACGTTACTCAGGTGTGCAGCCTCTACAAGAGAATCCCTGCCAATGAGCGACCTACCAAGAGGGCAGTGTCTACAGTGTTCATGAACGGGATTCTGAGTGAGGAGCTCTACAAGGCTTTGGCCAATAACTCCACCTTACAACGAGACATGCTAGCTCGAGTCTTCGAGGAGGCAATTCGCGTAGATTATCAACTCAGGGAACATAGCATGAGGACTACAACTGAGATAGTGCAAGCCAGAGGGACCCTGAGAGATCAACCACCTTGGGGGAAAAAGCAACTGCTAGCGTGCAGGACAAGGGAAAGAGTGTAGACCATGACCAAGGGATGGCAGAGATGAGAATGGAGATTGCACGGTTGCAAGAGCTCGTTAGGAAGCCTGTGAGATTGCATGTACAATGTGTGTACTGCGGCGGTAATCACCTCCCAGTGGAGTACCAAGATCCGAGATCTCGGCCGTGCTCAAATTGTGGTAGATTCGGGCATGATGCAGCGCATTGCAGAATGCCGAGGAGATTCCCATACACGCAACAGTATAACCCTCCATACTTAGGTAATAGGCCACCTAATTTCTTTGGCAGGGGAACCCAGTTAGCTCTTCCAGCACCAACTGACTCAAGACCTATCGTGCCTAGGCTGGAGATGAACCCAACTAGTATACCCAGGCCACCAGGGCCTTTTGTGACTCACCCACCTAGCGATGCTCCTGTTCACTTTGTGGAGGAGCCTAATGAGGAAGAGACATATGTCAATCCGTACATATCCTACGACGAGGAGGGCAACCCAGTCCTGATGGACTATCGGCCACCAGTGCCGGTGATGGCTTTAGGAAGAGAACGAGGCAGAGGCTTTGGAGGGCCTAGCCAGGATCCAGTCACATGCTGGACTTGTGGCCACCCAGGCCATATTTCATCACGTTGCCCAGAGCGAGAACAAGCTAACAAAGACAAAGCGGATCTTCGATGTGTAGAGTATGGAATCACACATCTGTTTCCTGACTGTCCTAGGCGGAAGCCATCAACGAGCGCTGCCAACATGCCATCAGTGCCTTTGGGGCTCTTTGGAGTGGAAACTTTTGGTAGTGAGGATACACCCATCCCACTACATGCTATGACGCGAGCTCAAACGAAACAAGCAGGCATCTCCTTGCCAGGCCCAAGTAACCTTGATGCAACCTCAATGGGGAAGAAAAGCTGGAGGAGACGGAAAAAGAGAACCGATGCAAAGATAACCCTTAAAACCGAGGAAACGACTACGCTGGTAACGGGAAAGAAGGTCATAGACGCAGAGGCAGAGACCTTGGCTCCTAAGACAGCAGAGCTAGGGAGTGCCAAGGTAGGGGAATATCCCTACCCCAAACAGCAACTCAAGGCTATAGCCAAGGTCAAGGAATGGGTCAAGGACGCCCAAAAGCACCTTGAGGATGCTGAACCCATATTGGAAGACCCTATGGACGACTTCTCCAGTGTTAGCACACCAGTCTTACCCTCAAAACCACAGGCTGGGAGCATACCTGCACTACTAGGTGTAGCTTAGCAGCAAGGCCGGGGGGAAACTTACCAGGGCAAACAGAATGCATGGCCTAGAACTACTAGCCTCAGCGGAAGACAAGGGTCCAGTAGCCTCCTCACAATCTTGCTGTCCACTCCAGTAACTCTAAGCTTGGAGGATCTGCTTAGGCAAAATCACTCTTTGTGGCAGGAGTTAAAAGACTCGATCGAGGGACACACAAGACTTGCGGGTGCTAATCCGCAAGATCATGATGCAGTTACACGGATCCCAAGTCTAACTCTACACTCAGATCCTAAGTCTTTGCACATCAATACTTTTTGGGAAGGCACTGAAATGCACGCAGTTTTGCCCATCCTAGCCTTAGGAGACATGACTCGAAAAGGAATTGTAGACACAGGCGCCAGTGTTAGTGTGCTAAACCATGCGGTCCTAGAGGCATGGGGAAACCCTCCTGTAGAGACTGCTAGATTCAATGTCACGCTAGCAAATGGAATGAGGGTAAGACCATTTGGGGTCTTAAAGAATTGGCCGGTAAAGATTGCAGGTGTGCAATTTTCGGTAAACTTCATTGTCATGAAGGGAGTGGATTACGACATACTATTAGGCCGACCTTGGATGAGGAATGCACGAGTCATAGAGGACTAGGGCAATGGATTGATTTTCCTAGGGAACAAAACTAGTGCAGTGAGGGTAGAGATGGATACTTGGACGACGACACCTATTGATCTAGCTGCCATCTCGGCTATGCTAAAAGGCGATACTCAAACGACCAAGCCCTATGGATCGCTCGCTAGATATATTCCTTGCCCTGAGGATGAGAGGGATTGGATGCAAGTTTTGGCAACCATTGACCTACCATTGTCGGATGAGGAAGGACCACATCAGCAGGCTGCTAAAGCTGCAACCATGCCAACTGAGGAGCCAGTTGTGCCGTTTTGCATGATGGCAGGAAGCTCACTCAACCCAGGCAAACCGGCCTCGTCCCACGTCCCCAACAACAAATTAGAGCTTCAGGAAATCGTAGAGTATCTGACCGATAAATTAGACGGCAATTTGGCAGCTAACTTAAAACCTCTACGTGACCTTTTAGCTAAACCAGAACGGAAATGGACCAAGGTCCACGACCTGAACTTGTTATATAACTGGGCTTTAGTTATTGACGACAGGGAGATTGAAGGGAAGCTTAGGGGATGATGAGCAGTTAGAAGGACAGGACCCGGATGATGAGGAATATGAGGACTGTCACTCTACGGGAGAAGAGAGTGAAGAAGAGGTAGACACAATAGAGTACGACACGGAGGGAAAAGTGATAGAACAAATCAGGGCAGACTTGAGGCCTACGGGACGAAAAGGAGTCATGCTAATGGAGTGTGACAGATCCTGGCTAGAACGAATAGGAGTCGTGGATTACGAGCAAGCCGCAGTAGCACAACCATGGGTAATCCCAGTGCTCAAGACAGATGCACCTACGGAACTATGACCCCCTGGGGAAACACCTTCCTCAAGTGAGGGATGCGAGTTCAACTCAGAGTCGGAAGTTAGCACTGAGAGTGATCCCAAGATACCGCAACCCTCTAAGGTCAAATGCACCAAGAGAGACTTGCTAGTCCACCTGAGGCCCAGGAGGCTAAAAGAGGAGGTTAGGAAGCAAGCAAGGGGCTCAGAAGCGAGAAGGCAAAGGAAACCACAGGATCTGCCCAAACGGTTTACAAAATTTAAAAAGGGTGACAGAGTGGTGATTCTGTTAGGTGCAAAAAGACAAGGTCAGACTAATGAACCGATCGAGGGACCTGCCAAAGTCAAAGAGGTTAACTTGGCTGGGAAAGGTGAAAAACCAAGACCGATGTTCATTGCAGATGACTTGGGGGAGGAGGAAGAGACCAAACTCGTTGCGCTCCTGCAAGAGTACATTGACGTATTTGCCTGGACATTGGACGAACTTAAGGGAGTCGACCCTAGGGTCGTGATTCATAACATCCCAATGGTTCCAGATGCAGTGCCAATGAAACAACGACCTTACCCCATGAATCCCAAGCATGTCCATGCAGTGAAGGAGGAGATTGATAAACTTATGAGGGCAAGTTTCATATATGAGATCGAGCACACGGACTGGGTATCACCTATTGTGATTGTCATGAAGAAAAATGGAAAAATCCGAGTGTGCGTGAACTACAAAAAAGTGAATGCCGCTACGAAAAGGGATAACTATCCTTTACCTTACACCGAGCACATGCTTGAGAGGGTAGCAGGGAAGGAAGCCTACAGTTTTCTGGATGGTTTCTCAGGTTACAATCAAGTGCAAGTGCACCCCGATGACAGGCACAAGACTGCCTTTGCCACGGAATGGGGCGTGTTCGCCTACATTGTCGTGCCTTTTGGGCTAATGAACGCACTTGCAACTTTCCAATGCCTAATGTGCACTATCTTCAAGGACATGCTTAGGCGTGAACTAGAAGTGTTCGTAGACGACCTATGTTTACACTCTAGTTGGGCCGAACACTTGGAGAAATTGAGAGCTTTCTTTGAAAGGTGTAGGCTATACCACCTCTCGTTGAACCCCTTGAAGTGCCAGTTCTAGGTAAAACACGAATGCATCTTAGGGCACGTAGTGTCAAGGAACGGCATTGCTACTGACTTTTCCAAAGTTAGAGTCATTGTTGACCTACCGCCACCCGATAACTACAAAGGAATTCAGTGCTTCTTGGGACACACTGGATATTATCGACACTTTGTACTAAATTACGCACTAATAGCTAGACCATTGTACAAGCTGTTGATAGTGTTTGAGTGGACGGAGGAATGCTAGTGCGCATATGAGGAGTTGAAAAAGGCTCTTACGACTACACCAATCTTGCGAGCCCCAGACTGGAACGTAACGTTTCATGTGCACATAGATGCCTCTAAGTTCACTATTAGAGCTGTGCTATGCCAGCCTGGTGAATATAACTTGGATTACCCGGTGAGTTTTGCCAGCAGGCAGCTCACAGAGACCGAGATGAACTATTCCACGACAGAAAGGGAGGGGTTGGCCATGGTGTTTGCGGTAAAGAAATTTAGGCATTACCTATTGGCCACTCCCTTTGTCTTCTTTGTTGACCATCAAGCCTTGCTATATCTTGTGAACAAGCCTTGCGCCACAGGACACATAGCTAGATGGTACTCCTCTTACTGGAGTTTGACTTCTCTGTGGTTGTACACAAAGGAAAGCAGCACTACATGGCTGACCACATGTCCCGCATACCCACAGGAGAAGCCGCTGGGCAAGGTGTGCCTGACGAATTGTCGGACGCCCATCTCTTTAACTTGTCTAGTGAGAGAGAATTATTTAAAGCTGATCTGACGCCGTATTGGGCCGATGACATAGTGCAAGTACTAGAAAATGGATTACCAGAGCGACCCATTGAGAAGGCCAGGCTGAAAAGACTTATCTTGAAAATCCAACCATATCAACTGATAGCTGGCCAACTCTACAGGTTGGAACAAGATGGTTTATTGCGCAGATGCGTATGTGAGCACGAGATGCACGACGCATTGAACGAAGCACATGGTGGAATCACTGGAGGACACTTTAGCGAGGACACAACAGCTCGAAAGGTGCTACAATCCCAGCTATGGTGGCCCACCCTATTCCGCGATGCAGCTAAATTTGTAAAGCACTGCGATGAGTGCCAAAGGACCAAAGTGCCTGTGCGGAAGGACAAGATGGAGTTGACCCCTGTCATAGCCCGATAACCCTTCGAAAAATGGGGCATCGATTTTATTGGACCTATCAGCCCTGCAGCACAATATTCCCAAGCTCGATACATCATAGTGGCGACCAACTATCTAACAAAATGGGCAGAGGCACGAGCCACGAGGAAGAACGATGCTAGGACCACCGCAAAGTTCTTGTGGGAGCATGTCATTTCATGGTTTGGATGTCCAATCAAACTTGTAAGCGACCAAGGCACACACTTCATTAATGAAGTGATTGCCCACTTGCTCTCTACCTTCCTAATAATTCATCGGAAGTCCTCTCCCTATTATCCTCAGGCTAATGGCCAATCCGAATCCACAAATAAAATCCTAGTCAACGTGCTTACAAAAGTCGTGTCTACTTCAAGAAGTGACTGGGACAATAAGCTAATGGCGGCCTTGTGGGCCTATCGCACAGCTTATAAAACGGCTATAGGACAGACGCCCTTTAGGCTGACGTATAGAACTGAAGCCATTTTACCCTTAGAATTCTTCATCCCTAGCTTGAGGCTAGCAGTCCAGGAGCATTGGGAGGGAAGAGAGGCTTGGACCAACCGCTTGGTGGAACTCGAGCGCTTAACAGAGACCCGACTCCTCACCACTCACTCTCTAATTTGTCAAAAGGCTCGACGAAAGATGTGGTTTGACAAGCATGTCAAGCAACGAGACTTTGAACAAGGGGACCTTGTTCTGATGTACTCGGTAAAAGGACATGAACAGAAGATGACGTTTCGGGGGCTAGGGCCTTTCAGAGTCTGCATGATCGGTAGGACTGGGAATGTCGAGTTGGAGACACTTGACAGTGAAGGAATAGGCTTTTTTAACGGCAGCCGCATTAAGAAGTGCTATCCTCCTTCACATCCATTACATGAGCCACCCATGCTAGAACCCCCACTGAACATCCACATGGCTATTGTAACTGACCTTACAGATCAGGACAAAGAAGTAGTGGCACCGACATACCTGCGGATCACAGTCGCAGCAGAGCGGTGTATTCTGTCGAAGCCTTGATTGATGAAGGTGCCGACTACAACATCTTGATGCATGACCATTGGACACGCATTGGTCAACCGAAACTACAGCCCACTAACGCTAAACTCACCCTGTTTGGGGGCACCGCTTATCCACTCCTAGGGAAGTGCAAGGTGGTTGTTTCCATCGAGTCTGGAAGTTTACCAGCCTTCTTCCATGTGTTACCTGACACTAAAGGAGCCAGTAATGTATCACTATTGGGTCGCACTTTCAAGAAGCAAACCAACTGTAATGTGGATTACAACCTAAACCGCATACATCTTGCTATCCACAATGTGTGCATAGTAATGACCTTCAGCAAGGGCTGTCTTAATTCCCCCACCTTTATGAAGCCACCGGTAGAAACCCCTACGGCCATGCTTTAGCCCGAGTCTGAACAGAAGGAAACTACGGCTTCGTGCCGGGCTCTCGACCCCAGGCCCAAACCCACCAAGAGCGCTCACAAGGCCAAAGAGTCCAAGTTTCTATGGGTGCCAAAATGGCAAAACCACATCCGGGTAGACCACCCAAGTATGATCCTAAATGTCAAAATTATCAACCGTCCCGACCTAAGAGGCACTCTAGGCGCTATCGCCGTAGACACACAACCACGCCGCACTGAATTCCCAAAGACCTCTTGCGGGCACAAGGATACTACGAGGGCAATCCCTGGATTTGGGTGCCTAAAAATGGTCGGCTAAGAAGCTCATTTCCAAGCAATCTCACCCTAATGAGAGAGGCTTGCACAAGTGGCGCCCAGAACATAGTTAGCAGGCCATGGCCAGCTGTGGCTAGCAAGTCTCAACTCATCTATCGACCAAAGAAAATGCCACAAGCCTTAAACCTACCTGATCCAGAGAACTTAAAAAGCACTATGACTGCTCACTCAGAACCTAGCACAACCCCCATGCCTCCGGAGCTTCCTGCAACACCTCAACGTGCTTCAGAGTGCAAGGCCCAACCCGTGACACCGATGAGGGACTCACAATTATCCAGTCCAGTTACACCACCCCCGCTAGCGGGTCTTAAACCTTCATACGCGATACAACCTTTCCTCTCCTTGGCTAAGGACCTTGCCGCAACTTCTGGGGATGACTTAATAACCTGCATTAAAATGTTAGACGAAACTTTCACTACATTTGCTAGAAGCTACGAGAGGCTTGGCCTTAAGCCTTCTTGACAAAACGCTTGCTTCGGATGTTCGTGCATTACCATGCACTTGGGAGGAATACGAACTTATGACCACTAAAGTCCCCAAAATTGCTACCGAACTGATAGCAAACGACGAAATCTCGAAGGATTAAGCTGCCCTCAGAAGACTTATCACTTTGTATCGTAAGCCTCCTCGTTCTGCTCCTGAACAGGAGTTGCACAAGCTCACGCAGATGGCAAGCTCACCTTCCACCTTCTTGCAGCAGTGGTTTACACTAAGGATCCAATGGGAGAAAAAAAGGTTGTCGAATAATGACCAATGCTGAGCAACGCAGGGCAGTTAAAACCATAGAATATGACCCCACTTATGTGGCACCTATCTCGTTTAGGGTCTTGGCCATCTCCCATAATCAACATTTGGACGACCATGTACTCGCCCACCCCTATATTGACCAATTCCTCACCACAGAGGAATAACATGTTGCCAGTCGCCTCAATACGGGAGATCTCTTCCACAATGTTTTGACCTACATTTTCCAAGTCTCCATCCAACCATCTACTCTTGATTGTCATGCCCAACTCGAATATAATCCAAGCTTCTATGATTGGCTATTGGCTAGGTAAGTCAACCCACGCGAAACAGCGCTCACCCCGTCCTTCCTGTGCTAATCCTAGGAAGGATTCCTTGAAAAATCCCCGACGAAGGGGGAGCAATGTGAGCGAGAGCAGAGCAAAAATGAAAAGTTATGCCATCTAGCTAGCAGATTGTTATAATTAAGTAAGTTTCTATGGAAGAATACTGCAAAGTAAAACAATAGCAATGATCAAGCCTCTAAGCAAGTATACCCATTTTGGGCACATACATTTTTCTCTCAAACTGAGTTTGGATTAGAAATAAGCCGATTGTTAGGCATTAATGTTGGCATGGTGTGTTGGCAGGTCACCACCATGGCAGGACAAGACAAAGGGGGCAAACTCCCATTCTCTGAAGAAGAGATGACCAAATTCGGCATCAGCATCGAGACGCGAGGATTCAGTCAGTTCACTTTCAAGCACACACTGAATCTGGACGAGGCCATCCTGGAGGAACCCGCGATCAAAGACTTGGTTGACAGATGCCACCTCCACAAGTACATGGAAAAGGTGGGGCAGGCTATGGATTACAGCATGTGTGCGGATTTCCTAAGGAACTTCGACAAGATCAGGAACTGTGGCACTGTCACAGTAAGGATAGGGGAGCAGGAAAGAAGAATTGAAGTGCCCCTCAATGCAACAATCATAGAAAAGGCCTTGGGGCTTGTGCCCAAGAAAGAGAGACGACCGAGACGAGATGTTTACACCATGCTGGGGGTTAAGAAAGAAGCGGTGCACACCGTGGATGGAATCAGCTTGGCTGACATCCCGGACCCAGCAGTGAAATTACAAGCAAAGATGATCCATACCCTCTTCTCGGGCCAACGGTACAATGCATTGATGAATAGGATTGGGGTCCCACTATTGGAAAGCATAGCATCAGGAGTCCCTAAAGAGATAGACTCGAATGGATTCGTACAGAAAACCATTCAAAGTTCAGCCGTCCTCCTCACTCCTCCGAAAGCACCAGCAGCAGGAGGAGAATCCCCTGCCTCAACCGCGCGCTCCACAAGGAAGAAACCTACGTCAAAGGCAGCTACAATTAGATACGAGGATATCCTGACAGCCATCATAGACGAAGCAATAAAGGATGAGGGTGTCATGGATGAGGAAGCCACGCATCAAAGCCCACCTCACCATGAAGGAGGGAATCAAGCGAAAGAACAATAAGTGACAAGGGAGAGCAGGAGAGTGCCGCCTCCACGAGCGAGCAAACCCGAAGAACAAAGAAAAAGGGATAGGAGACAGAAGGAGAAGAAAGAGAAATTAAATAAGGAAGAACGGGCTGACATCAAAAGGGCTCAAAGAGAGTCTCGAAGGGCTAAGGAAGAAAGGAGGAGGAAAGAGGAGGAGGAGCTTGCAAGGATAAGAGAGGAGTCGAACGAGGCAGAAGAGGAAAGGAAAAGAAGGGCGGGAGAAGAAGCCGAAGAGCAACGACTAAAGGAACTGGCCAAACTGGCGGAAGCTACACGAAGATCGGTGGAAGAGACCCATGGGGGCGGAGAACTCGAACCCGTAAGCCCTAGCCATAAAGCCAAAGCCAGTGCAAGTGTGGAAGTAGCTCTAGTGGTCGTAGGCAAGGGCAAGTCCCTCCTACATCCACTTCCTCCCTCCTTTGTGCCGACGGCTGAAACTACAACTGCAACCACTGCACAACCCACGCCTCCCCTAGACAGGGCACAGCTCATGACCATGGTGCATATGCTAGTGAGCAAGGTGTTCGAAATCGTGCCTGAAACTAGATTGAAAAGGCCCACCGGCAGATGAAAAGTCACGGCAAGACCCCAAACAACAAAGGCTGGAGGCATCGACCACCACGCCCAATACTCCCATGCATGCCGACACTGACTATGACGCATATGTGGCCGAGTTACTGACACAACTGGACAAGGCAAAAGAAGAGAAGAAGGTGGCCCTGCTGGAACTAAAGAAAAGGAGACGTCAGCGGCCCTCAGGCTAGAGGTCTCAAGGCAGGAAGCCGACAGACGGAGAGAAATAAAGGCCCTGCAGGACCAGCTAGCAAAAAAAACGAATGAAGCCCAAAACAATGAAAGCCGCCTTAGACAAAGGCTGGAGGACGAGGAGCAGATCTTGCTGGCGGAACAAAGGAACCTAAAGCTACTGATGCAGCAATACAGTGATCTACAGCAAAGGGTCGCCCAAGTGGAAATGCTCTACCAGGGGGTTCAGGAAGGCGAAGCCACTATTCTACAAGAACATGCCACAGAGCCCCAGTCGTGGCAGGAGCTAGAAGAACAGAACAGGTTAATAAGGGAAATCGAATTCCTGAAGAATAAAGGGCCAGGAGTCTCAGCAGAGCTGAAGCAAAACGGCTACAGGAAGAAATGCAAAGATTGCAAGATGCGTTGGAGACCTCCCAAGAAGACGTAGAAGCCTTCATGGCCATGACTTTCAACCAAAAAAGGCTATTCCTCGCTGAAATCCAAAGCCAAGAGCATTTGGTGCAGGAAAAATCAGAAATCCTAGCCGAGGCACACCACAGGCTCAGCATTGTCGATCAAGCAAGAGGGATTGCTGAAGAACAGCTAGCTCAGAAATTAAGAGAAAGAAACCAGTTATGGTTTTTATCAAATGAGCAGCAACAGGTAGTAACCACCCTGGCGAGCCAGCTGGAGGAACAAAGGAAAAGGATGGAGGAGAGAGCCACGGAGTGGGAAAGGAAAAACTTTGACAGGATAAGGGACTTAACTGAATGCCTGGCGGTGGCAGAATGCAAAAGAATGCTTGCCGAAGCTAGGGTTGAGGCTGCAGAAATAACCACTAAGACCCAGCGACAGGCCTTCCTCAACACGGTGCTCCACGTGATGCAAGAGCTAAGGGCGATGATACAGTGAAAAAGGTAAAAAGAAAGTTGGAGCTAACCACCCGGGCTCTAAGATACGGTCTTCAAGAGCGGGAGCTTCCAACAAGTACAGGAATAACTAAAGAGCAACAATTCTACTACCTGCGTTGTACAGGCCTTTCCACTGCTGAGCTCAAAGAGTTAGGTTTTCAGGAGCAGGAGAAGCCACCGCCACCACCACCAGTCATTCCTCCTGTGGTTGAGCGAAATGTCAAAGAGGGTCCGGATTTTAAGCAAGATGATGACGAAGAGCCACAAAGGATGCCGAGTCCGCCTCAACCTGAGATCCCGTAGGAGGAACCTGCAGATGCCAATCTACCTGAACACATAGTTGCAGCTAGGAGAAGGAGACAAGAGTTAGCTGAGGAGACCCAACGCTGAGCACGCACACTTCCACGACAACTCCCTCAGGAGCCCATGCCATTGAGGAATGATACACATCCTGTAGACTGGCCCTAGGAGTTGGTCATTTGGCGCCAGCGAGAGCTACATAAGAGGCCATTTGAGCTTTCATTTGCTTTCCCACACTCTTTGGACCGGGCCCTGCCTCTAGGAGTCATAGCCAAGATCAAAGATCTGGCTAACAAACTTGCAAACAGATGGATGGAAGAAAGAATCATGATAATGACTAGGTGGAGACAAGAGCCCCAAGAGTACTGGGAAAACAAGGTCAATCTGGTTCCCAAAACCATCCAAGGCTATGAGGCACAGCCGAAATGGCGAAGGAGGATTTGGGACACCAATTTTGATGCCTAGACCGCATTTTGTAGTTCACTCCCCAAAGAGCGTAACGATCCCATCTACATGCCCTACCCCCGTAGGCATGGAGTGGACTATGATAGAGATTTACATGGGGATTATGACTTCCTAAGAATCTATAATGGAAATTCTAGAAGCCCTGAGGAGTGCTTAGTATTTAGGGTAGAAGATATACTTCCCTCCATAAATCGTTTTCTTGTAGACTTCTCTTCCCGCTCCGATTCAGCATTCTTGAGCACTACCTCCGACTTATCAAATTCTTGCTACTCCAGAAACCTGCAGCAGAGGAAGCCCATCTCCCCCCACTCTTTTTTGATATTAACTTAGGAATAGATAGTGGAGCCATGACTAGGTTGATGATGCGGGCTATTCTCCTCCCTGCCTTCTGCCTAGAGCTCTTAGAAAATATGAGTGACACCCGCTTTGCAAGGTGTAATCACCCCTTCTTGTCCACCACTCCTTTGAGAGCTAAAGCCGGTATTAAAGAATACCTACAAAGTCGCGCATTTTTATCACAATGCCTGCGACCGCCCCGCGACTAAATAGGTGCCACATATCTTGCCCAATGTACTTTCTCCCATTCTCAAAAAAAAAAACATGTGCTTGCAGTCTTCCTTCACTATTATTGTGCACCACACTCACTGCATCTAGAGTCCTCTCTAGCCCCTCCCCCACTTCACACTTAGGGCACATCAAGGGCAGGTTTTTCAGACCTATCACCCTAAGTTTTGCACCGCACCTCCAACGCTGCACGCGCTGGGTCCTCAAGTGTGGGACATTACCAAGGGCTTGCCCAAGGTTAGACCCATCCCCCAGTTCCACTGGCACGGGCACCATGCACTACACAGTGAGACAGTCACACCCCCTAGGAAGTGCACAATTTTTCTTGCAAGTTATGTTTGTGTTTCAAGAACTGGCTGCTTGGTTGAAGAAGATCAACTAGTACATCCTCCAATGACAAGGAATTTTTCCATGAAACCACATGACTCCATTACTGCAACTTTAGGAGCTTCGCTGCGAAGGTTTAAACGGCTCAACAGATTTCATGTTGCCAATCATCCGCCTACTGATGGCTACCATGACTAAACCAAATCAAGAAGAAGGAAAACCTAGCGATGGAGCTGCCATTGGCATAGATCTTGGAACCTCATTGTCTGATGGAACCTAGAACAGGCCGGCACTGGCTCGTGCACTAGCCGGACCTCTATCTCACGCGCTCAACAACCCCACGGCCTCGCGGCTAGGAGCGTTGATGACACATACATTGCCTTCCTAGACATCTTGCGTTTGTATTACGTCGTTTGTAGTCCACTCTTCTCTCACCCACTACTCCTCAGAGGGAGTCCCTTACACATTGCCTAATGGCACGAAGCACAGACATAGGGGGTCCTCCAACGGCTGAGTGCCGCCACCCCTCTACGACTCTCCTACACCTTGGGGATTGGCCCCTCGATCCGTCGCTCGACATATAGACATTTCGCACAAAATCCACTCAAGGTACCATTTAATCGTATACAAGAATGTACCATTGTCCTTACTTCTCTTTCCCCTAGACCCCACGACTAGCCTATGGCTTAGGATGTCCTGTCTCTCACTCAACGTGGGTCAAGGTCCTAATGAAAGCAATTGCTGTGCATCCAGGATTTCTGATACCTTTAAATATTTCCATGATTTATGTATATTATAGATGCCAAGTGCTCAAACAGTTATGAAATCAATATTGTGCACATGTGGAAAACATCCTTTTAATGATTTTCAACTACCATTCTTATGCGGCGTTGCACGAACCTAGCACCAAGGAAACCCTCGTGCTACTAGGCTCTTATTTTATAATTATTCACCGACCTATATGGCATGCAAAAAAAACAGCAATCTTTTCATCATTTTACTCCACATTGAGACACATTTTAACTACTCTACCCTCCCATCGATCAAATGTTGCATTGTTGTATAGATTTATAGGGCATTTTGCCATCATTTTATGTGTAAAAAGCGGAAAAAGACGCACTAGAACAAGAAGGTGGGGATGAACTGAGGCAAATCCTCATGCTTCAGTCCCCACAAACATTCATAAACATTGTTCTTAATTATCATTAATTTTCCGCACCCAAAATGCATTTTTTCCCTATTTTTTGTGGTTTTTCTCTATTTTCCTTGTAATTTTTTCTTATTTTTTGCATTATTTATTTACTGAAAATTCAAAATAGGTTATGGGCTATGGCACTTAGTTCCTTCTTGCAGCAAAAATGAAAATTTAGTTGGTGTTCCTATTCATTCCTCCATTTTTATGCGCAAAAATATCATTTTCCCTTGATTTTCCATATTTTACGTGTTTTAGTGTATTATTTTGAGTCACAAGATGCATATTTTTTTGATTTTCTGATTATGATCAACAAGTAATCATGGAAAACAACAACGTAAACAATTTTTAGCCCACATGAACAACATTTTATCAATCAAAAGCCATGAAATCTCAAATTTCCTTTGAAAAAATTGAATTACCACTTATTTGCGTGTTTCGGGTTTCATGTCCATGGCTGCAAATCTGAAAATCAGCAGCACTTCATGCTCATGACGATCACAAATCACCATTTCCAGCCCGTGGAGCAATCCGATCAATGCCGGACAAGCCTCCATCATTCTTTCTTCTTCCTTCCTCTTCCCACATGAACTTGCCTTTAGAAGAGAGAGAGGGAGGAGAGAGAAAGACTGAAATCAGAGATCTTCAAAGAGACCATCATTTGACGGGCGAAGGGCGGCGATAGAGTCAGCATTCAGGAGGGAAGCAAGGGCCAATGTCTGTTGGGTAGGTTGTTTGCAGCCAGGAAGATGATCATCAAGCATGTTGGCGCAAAAATCGGGCGCAGATGGCGCCATCCCTCCTCCACGTTTTTTCTCATCTCTCTCCTCCAAAGATTCATGCTACATTTTAATTTTGGGCTCCCAAGGGTCATGCCCACTTTGGCCACTCTAAGGTCCACCTCTTCGCATCTTGACCGTTTCCTTGGCCATTTCCCCGTCCGGACTCGGAATCGAGCTCTGAAAAATCTTGGGCGTCTGGCTTGGCATCCCGCATTGGCCAGTAGCTCATGTCAACCCACACGACTGTCTAAAAAATTATGAAAAATCAACAAGTATCGCTCGGGCGCCTTTAAAGCACTTTGGTGCTTAAAATCGTCCTAGATCGAGCCGCCGCCTTTGATATTGGATATTTTTCCCTTGATATTCATAATTTTTAGCTATTTTTAAGCACTTCTCGGCACCTAAATTCCACTCTCATTGGCGACCACGGGATAGGGCGACTCAGCCCGTCGAATCCACGAACATATCTGCACATAAACAACCAAAGAAGCATCAAGCTGATACAAAACAAATATATAATAAAACTCAGCACAATGCTCCCCCTACCCCTGGACAGAACCAAGGCATGACATCCACAAGGAGTAGGCCTAGCATCATCTAATAGAAGATCCGAAGCGAGTCACTGACCAACTACTCCAACACAGCCAAACTAAAAAAAACCTATCAAAGAGGTTGCCCTAAGTGGTAGTCTGAACTACTTACCAACTAAAGATAACACAACTAGGAGCTCCTACTAGGCGAGGACTCCTATAGCCTGATCAAGGAGTATTTTCTTTCAGTACATTTCTTCTTTTAAGGTTTTTATTTTATTAACATACTTGGGCATGTAAAAAGGAGGGAGCTGAGCGTAGTGACCCAAGGAGAACAAGGCGTCGGCCTCAGGACTGTCTCGGCACCCAAGAACCTACCAAGCCCTTGCAAGGCGACACTTAATCCTTTTCTAACGCTCACTTTTATTTTCGCTCCAACCTTCCTTGTTTTGTTATTTTTTTTCCAGCAAGAAGCCACCCCTAGGAAGACAAGGTATTGGCCCCGGGTCTGACTCGTCCCCAGGAACCTACCAGGCCTTTGCAAGGCAATGATCAATTGTTTATATATTTTCATTCATTTTCTTTTCTTTGATAGGGGTTAGAACCCCTTTTTACACACCTTCATATTTATATTCATCCTGTAGGATGTTCAGGGTTTCTTGGCATCATTATTATTATCTTCTGGCAGGCTTCTCTAACGGCCTCACTACTAACAAGAACTCCTAGAACGGCTGCCTAGCAGGCTAGCAGAATAGGGCCACTAGGACTTCCTTCTAAAACAGGTCTTTCGATGCCTGACAATGTCTTTACAGGAGGCAATGACTACTCCGACCTCCCTCAAACATACTTAGCCTGAACCTGGGACTTTATGCCTTGGTTGCCGGTCCCCAACAAAAATGTATCCCCTCGACAAGTACAAATACACGTATAACAGGAAAGAAAGGTACTCGTAAAGGAGAGGTATCACCTGGATTGGCCACAAGAAGCTTCCATCGCAGCAAAGGCTCCTCCAGGCTCCACCAAATTCCACAAATCACAAAACCTGTCCAGCACAATACTTAAAACAAAAACCCGATTAAACGCACCCGCACTAGACAGGAAAATGGCCCTCTTGGCCTAATGAAATCAAACACGACTTTGCTAATAGATTGGCCCTCTTGGCCTAATGAAATAAAACATGACTTCGCATAACATCCTCCTGGAAATAACTATGATAGACATCAAAGCATACCATTCCCAGGGGAACAGAGGCTCGTAGCCCTAAACTAGGTGCATTAAATTATGACCCATCCCTCCTGCGTATATCGCAAGAGGTGTTCGCATCACATGTCATCTAATCAGTCTGTGGGTCCAAGATAATAAAGGCAGATGAGTCTCGCTTACCCTCTGCATCACCCAGATCAACCATCGTCTGCCAAAGAGGGCATGTTCAGAAAGCATACCCCACAAACGACCAGGTCCTGTCTCACCATCAATAGATATATCGGGACAAGGGCCACAATTAAAGAAGAGGTCTTCTTCATACGCAAAATTAGCCAATGAATCGGCAAACTGATTCCAATTCCGTGGAATCAGCTGAAAAGACACTCTATCAAATTCATCTAGCAGGGCTATGGCAGTATGATGGTACATGCAAAGGATGGGGTTTCGTACCATGTACGTCCCATTGAGTTGATTTAAAACCAACTGAGAGTCCCCTTTCACCAATAACTGGCGGATACCACCCTTCTTTGCAATATTCAAACCCATAATCAGGGCTTTGTATTCTGCCATATTATTGGTAAAATTCACCCCGAGATAAGCAGCTAACTTCATGACAATGCGTCGTCGGGGGTCTCGGATGACAACTCCTACACTTCCTTTTTTGCATGCACCCCTGGACGCCCCATCAAAGTACAAGGTGTACGTCCATAAAGGGTTTACATATCCCGCCATCCGGAACTCTTCTCGTAAGTATGGTAATCGAAATTCAACATATTCAACGGGTGGACTGTAGGCTCCATCCCTCCATCATCATTGAATTCAATAGGGATGCTCGTCAAAATTTGTAGGCAGTGATGGCAGAAGACCTTGATCTCCCAAATAAATGTCCCGCCTTCTTGCTCAGTCACCTTATATCCTTTGCTCCACCAAATGAGCTTTCCCTGATGATACCTCTGTTCTAAATATGGGTGTTCTAAATAAGGGATCAGACGACCCATCAACCTCTATCACGATTTCCTTGCAGATATTTGATTGATCTCTCCTAGACCTGCAAGGGCAGTCATAGTATTAGTGCAATTAGAAATAATAAGGTTTAATCTTATTAAGATTAACCTTATTTTTAAATTCTATCCCCTCAAGGTCAGCTAACAAGACTGTAGATTTATTCTTTCCTATTCTAACGATCCTATAGGGCCCGTCCCATTTGGGCTCTAACTTGCCTGGAAATAATTCACGTCGTGCGTCATAATACAGAACAAGCTGTCCTTTCTTGAAGGTGTATTTCTTGGCTTTGAGGTCGTGTAGCTGCTTCATTCAGCGCTTCGCCACTTCTTGGTGCAATAAGCTCTGTAGCTTAAGCTCATCTAAATGTGCCAGTGTCGTCAATCGCTCAAAAAGTGCGTCTTCATCACTCAAAGAATGATTGATGGCAAACCAAATAGTCGGCAGCTCAATCTCTAAAGGCAAGACACAATCCTCCCCATATACTAACTTGAACGGGGTATGGCCAGTGGCTCGTTTGAAGGTCGTATTATAGGCCCACACTGCCATGTATAACTTTTTATCCCAATCCCGTTTCTTTTTCGACACAATTTTGGACAGGATGCCCACAAGCTGCTTGTTGGTGCTTTCAACTTGCCCATTGGCTTGCGGGTTATATGGGGTTGTCTTGTTATGCTTGATTTGCCAAGTCTCTGTCAAACTTTTGGTCACCTTGTTCAGGAAATGGGTTCCGCGGTCCGACACTAATTCTTTCGGCGGACCAAAACGGCATATTATCTGCTCTAAAAGGAAACTAGCAGTTTCTTTGTGAAGTAGTCAGTTGCTACAATGATGTACCTCTTTTGCGTAGTCGACGACAGAGTAATAGGACCCACAAAGTCTATTCCCCACTTCTCAAATGGAAGTATCGCCATAATAGGGGTAAGTGGTCGTTTCCTATTCTCTCGACTATCATGTCGTTGACAAATATCGCATCTCTTAACGTACCCAAACGCATCCTGGAAGATGGCAGGCCACCAATAACCTGCTCTTAAAGCCTTTTGTGCTGTAAGCCGTCCAGCAAAGTGGCCGCCGCAAGCGGAATCATGGCACTCTTCCAAAATGAATGGCACCTCGTCAGGCATCACACATCGGCGATAGATGTCATCAACCCCTTGCCGATATAATGTACTTGTGATCAAGGCAAACTTTAACACTTGCTGCTTAATCTTCCTTCTCTCAGCTTTAGATAATTCGGATCCCGCCTCTCCCGTCGATAAATAATGCGTTATTGCAGCGTACCAGGAGGGAATAGATGCTGTATCTATTCTAAATAACAACTCCATGTCACTACCTTCAGCCCACAGATTCTTTCGGCTCCCCAAAGTCCACAAGACATTCCACGATGCCTTGCAACCTTAGTGGCTTACTACGGATTTCATAATCGAATTCCTGCAAAGTGATCAACCACTTCGCTAGACGATCAGGCGGCTGTAGCTTATTCATCAATAATCGAAGTCCCTCCACCTTCGTATAAAGCACGACTTTCTCATAAAGAATATAATGCCTGAATTTCTTGGTCCCAAAGACCATCGCTAGACACAACTTCTCCATGTAAGTATAATTGATTTCGGATACCCCCAGCTTCCGACTAGCAAAAGCAATCGGGTGGTACCACTTCTCTTCCCAAATTTGGGCTAAACAGCAGTTGATACTATACATGGTGGCTGCTGAGAATATATAGAACACCTCACCTCTTTTAGGTGCTTTTAAAATGGGCGCTCTTGCTAGCTCTTGTTTCACATCCTCGAATGCTACCTTACAAGGGTCACCCCATACAAACAAATAGCTAAAGGACAATAAATTTGTAAGCGACAATGTTCTTTCTGTCAAGGCATTTATGAATCTACGGTAATAACCAACCGAAGACAGAAAGCTATGAACTTCTTTCGGAGTGCGTGGTGGACCCATGGCAACTATAACTTTGACCTTCTCGGGGTCTGTTGCAATTCCCACCGAACTGACCACATGACCCAGCAGTAGCCCATAAGGTACTCCAAAAACACACTTCCGTGGGTTTAGGGCGATGCAGAATTGTCTACAGCGCTCAAAGCATTTTCTTAAAATGATCAACTGTCTTTCTCTCACGGTGGCAGCCCCTGAGTCATCAATAAACACCTTCAACTCTTCAGGGGATATGTCACCGAATGTCTTATCTACTGTTCGTTGCCACGAACCAAGCGCATTGCATAAAGCAAAGGCCATCACATGGTACGCAAAAGTACCAAATATAGTAATAAAATTCGTTTTCAACTTGTCGTCTTCTACAATTGCCATCTAGTTATATCCTGCAAAGCAATCCATAAACGAATATATCTCCCTACCCGCTAATTGATCCAAAATCTGGTCAATAAATGGCAACGGGTAGTAGTCCTTAACTGTCTGCTTATTCAGCTCCCTAAAGTCTACACATAATCGAATTTGATTATTTTTCTTCTTTCTGATCACAACTGGCGAACACCATTCCGTGTGTTGCACAGGAAAAATCAAACCCGCTTTTCGAAGCTTCTGTAACTCTTCAAACAGCCCGTCCCTCAGTTCGAAAGGCATACGCCTTACTTTCTGTCATACAGGACGACTGCCCTCTTTCAACGGAATTGTATGAACAGCAAGACTAGGAGGAATGCCTCTTAACTCATCATAACTCCAGGCAAAGATATCACGGAATTCCTGAATCAAGGCCACATAGTCCTCCCTTTCTGTTGTACTGAGCATAGAACCTAATTTGATTGGCCGTGAATCATCAGGCGTACCAAGGTCTAGCTCGATAACATCTGCATCTCTTATACGATCTTGGCCCTCTATCGGCTCGTTCAAAGTGATCTGATAGATGTCTTCCGTGGTGGATCCCTCTTTGGACTCATCACTCGACGATGTCTCACTAGCCGATAAATCTTCTAATGTCTCCAATTCTGTAGAAGATAGAGGAGCTCTCTCACTCTGCGGAGACTCAGGATAAGCATCAACCACCACACGCTGGGCACCCCTACCGAATATTAGTCGACCGGCGGGTATATCTACTTGGCAGTCCGCTTGCAAGATCCAAGGTCGTCCGAGTAATACTTGGTAACTTGGACGGCCTGCAAAACGAATCACCCTAAAGTCCAACAGGCATTCTACATTTGCAACAGTGACATGGACCTTAGTAATGCAGCCTTCCGGCTGTCTCAAACTATCATCTGCCATTCTGAGAATTGTGGAGGTATCTTTCTGGATTGCAAGACCCAACCTTTCCATCAGTTCAGAACTCATAATGTTAACAGATGATCCCGTGTCGACAATGGCATAATCTACTAATATCCCATCGACATAGGCTGCAACCCTTGGGCAATGCTTCTCAGCATGCTCGAACCAATCATTACCAACTCGCGCAATACCCAAAGGTTCTACTATATACCCGGTACACAGGATCTTTCTAAATTCCTTGCGTACTCCTGGGGAAAGCTTAATAAGCTGTAGAAGATTCACATTCGGCTTGACTTTGCAAAGAGAGCTTGCCAAATCGAATTCATGATAGTTCGATAGAGTTCGCTTTTCACGCCAAACCATCCGCTCTTTAGGTCGCTGAACCTGCTTTATTGCCTCTTTTTTAACTTTCACCTTCTTCTTTGGTGGTTCCTTATCGACTTTACTTTCTACGGGCTTCAAAGGTCCCCCTTCCATGGCAGAATCCAAAACTTGCGTTCCTTTGTCGCCTTGTTTAGGGTTTCCGTCGACAGGCTTATCCTTGTCCGCTTCTCTACCCTTTTGACCTCTTGTAAGAACAGCTCGCAGATTAGAGGTTTCAGCATCATTAACACATACAGCCTCAATCAAACTAACCCCACTACCACTAGGTAGCTCGTCCACTGTAGTCTTTGGTCGTTGGAGTATTTGTTTAGGCCCATCTTCTCGCTGGGAATCATTTCCTTGTGCACGATGATTAATAGGCCCTGGTTGCCGACTACCTCACTGGAGGGAACTGATCTTACTCCAGCAAGTAGCTGCTAAATGGCCGGATTTTCCACAGATGTCGCACTTAACATTTGGGCAATTTCTTGGATAGTGCTGCCCACCACACCATATGCAACTAAACCTCGAAGGTGCACCCTCATCTGGGTATCTACTTCCTATCAAATTTTGTTGTTTTTTAAGGAAGTTGACATCAATGGCTATTTGCCGATACTGCTCCGTAATCATGTCGGTATAATGCTTCATCATGTCCTTAACCTCGCCAAGAACATTGGAAGCGCTCGACTCATAGCCTTGGTCATTACCATGTCGTTCCATCGGCCTAACAATTCGATTAGGCACTGGTTGTTGAGCCACAGGCATGGTATTAGAATTGACTTCCTGGCCTCCACCATTTGGAGCCATTTGACTGCCCGTAGGCATCGACATGCTAGGGGGAGCTAGTAATAAAGGGACATTCTGTATCATGTTCCCTCTCCCATTAGGGTTAGCCATCGCTATCCCTTGGCCACTACTGCCATTGGCCATCGCCACATTGTTTCCCAATACTAAACCCATGTTCGAATTGCCTCGAGAAGCATAGGCTGCTTGTAGTCGGGATTCCACTTCTTGTGCTCGTGTAATAGCAGTATCTATATCCCCCAAGGGGACACTACTCAACTGCAATTGGATATTAAAGTCCAAACCATGTAGGAAATATTGCAATTGGGCAGCTACGGGGATAGGAATAGAGGTGTCCAACTTACGGAAAACCTCTTTCATTTTCTTCGCATAAGCACGAATATCCTCGTGTGGTTCTTGGCGGGTCACGTTGAGTACACGCAACCAATATTGCCCACCCCTTTCAGGGGCAAACTCCCTTCGAAAAGCTCCATAAAATGAATCAATATTCAATATGGTTCCAGCTTCTAAACCATGATACCATATAGCGGCTCTTCCTTTGAGAGTCATATTGAAGAACATCATTAAATGTCCTTCTTCTTGAATGCGACAGTTAAACATCAGCTTTTGAAACTCCCTAATGTGGAGTTCCGCATCTTCCTCAACTAACCCATTAAAAATGGGTAGCGGGTAACCTAGAGCCGGAAAATCCGTCGTTCCTGCTGGAATTGCAATAGGCTGCGCCATGATGAGGATTGGATTTGCACTAGGAATAGGGGGCGGTGGGGTTACACCTCCCGCACTTGATGTAGACTGGCTTATGGCAGAAAGGGGAGCACTAGAGCTTCCACCTTCTCCTAACTTACTGCTTGTGGCCCCAAGACCACTAGATCCACTCCCTCGTAAGGGTTCAGCACCGCTACGCTTAGGGGAATATCTCCTAAAAATTTCAACACGTCGCCTAGCTCTTTCGTCTCTCTCTTGCTTTTGGATTTCTGCTAGACGATGCTTATCAATAAATAACGGATTAATCACAGTATCCTTTGGTATAAACTACTAGTTGGTCCCTAGACAACCAGGATTCGAGGACCGCCACTTTTAAGCGGCTCCCGGCAGACGCACCACTGATGGAACCTAGAACGGGCCGGCACTGGCTCGTCCACTAGCCGGACCTCTATCTCACGCGCTCAACAACCCCACGGCCTCGCAGCCAGGAGCGTTGATGACACATACATTGCCTTCCTAGACATCTTGCGTTTGTATTACGTCGTTTGTAGTCCACTCTTCTCTGACCCACTACTCCTCAGAGGGAGTCCCTTACACATTGCCTAATGGCATGAAGCACAGACATAGGGGGTCCTCCAACGGCTGAGTGCCGCCACCCCTCTGCGACTCTCCTACACCTTGGGGATTGGCCCCTCGATGCGTCGCTCGACATATAGACATTTCGCACAAAATCCACTCAAGGTACCATTTAATCGTATATAGGAATGTACCATTTTCCTTACTTCTCTTTCCCCTAGACCCCACGACTAGCCAACTAAATTTTCATTTTTGCTACAAGAAGGAACTAAGTGCCACAGCCCATAACCTATTTTGATTTTTTAGTAATTAAATAATGCAAAAAATAAGAAAAAATACAAGGAAAATAGAGAAAAACCATAAAAAATAGGGAAAAAATGCATTTTGGGTGCGGAAAATTAATGATAATTAAGAACAATGTTTGTGAATGTTTGTGGGGACTGAACCATGAGGATTTGCCTCAGTTCATCCCCACCTTCTTGTTCTAGTGCGTCTTTTTCCGCTTTTTACACATAAAATGATGGCAAAATGCCCTATAAATCTATACAACAATGCAACATTTGATCGATGGGAGGGTAGAGTAGTTAAAATGTGTCTCAATGTGGAGTAAAATGATGAAAAGATTTCTGTTTTTGTTTGCATGCCATATAGGTCGGTGAATAATTATAAAATAAGAGCCTAGTAGCACAAGGGTTTCCTTGGTGCTAGGTTCGTGCAATGCCGCATAAGAACGGTAGTTGAAAATCATTAAAAGGATGTTTTCCACATGTGCACAATATTGATTTCCTAACTGTTTGAGCACTTGGCATCTACAATATGCATAAATCATGGAAATATTTAAAGGTATCAGAAATCCTGGATGCACAGCAATTGCTTTCATTAGGACCTTGACCCACGTTGAGTGATTATCATCAACAAGTAATCATGGAAAACAGCAACATAAACAATTTTTAGCCCACATAAACAACATTTTATCAATCAAAAGCCATGAAATCTCAATTTTCCTTTGAAAAATTTGAATTACCGCTTATTTGCGTGTTTCGGGTTTCATGTCCATGACTGCAAATCTGAAAATCAGCAGCACTTCATGCTCATGACGATCACAAATCACCATTTCCAGCCCGTGGAGCAATCCGATCAATGTCGGACAAGCCTCCATCATTCTTTCTTCTTCCTTCCTCTTCCCACATGAACTTGCCTTTAGAAGAGAGAGAGGGAGGAGAGAGAAAGACTGAAATCAGAGATCTTCAAAGAGACCATCATTTGATGGGCGAAGGGCGGTGATAGAGTCAGCATTCAGGAGGGAAGCAAGGGCCAATGTCTGTTGGGTAGGTTGTTTGCAGCCAGGAAGATGATCATCAAGCATGTTGGCGCAAAAATCGGGCGCAGATGGCGCCATCCCTCCTCCACATTTTTTCTCATCTCTCTCCTCCAAAGTTTCATGCTACATTTTAATTTTGGGCTCCCAAGGGTCATGCCCACTTTGGCCACTCTAATGTCCACCTCTTCGCATCTTGACCGTTTCCTTGGCCATTTCCCCATTCGGACTCGGAATCGAGCTCTGAAAAATCCTGGGCATCCGGCTTGGCATCCCGCATTGGCCAGTAGCTCGTGTCAACCCGCACGACTGTTTGAAAAATTATGAAAAATCAACAAGTGTCGCTCGGGCACCTTTAAAGCACTTTGGTGCTTAAAATCGTCCTAGATCGAGCCGCCGCCTTTGACATTGGATATTTTTCCCTTGATATTCATAATTTTTAGCTATTTTTAAGCACTTCCCGGCACCTAAATTCTGCTCTCATTGTCCAATGATCCATGCCCAACGCCTCAAGATCTACGGATCGCTTATTGATTCCACAAGCCTGAAGACCTTCAACTCAAAACTGAAGACCCTCTACTCAAAGACAAGGATTTTCAGCCAAGGCCACAGCTTTTCAAGGCAAACAATGTTCGGGGGGTTTCTCCAGAATAAATCCCTGCAATACCATCCTCCTAAGGGATTGCTTATTGCTTCAAGCGTTTCGGATACTCAAACAACGACCAGCTACATAAGGGGTGCCATCACAAGTGTGAAGGATGCCAAGTATCTTCATGGAGCCTAAAGCATGCCGAAATCTCTCTTGGTCATCGTCATCAACCTCCATCACCCCTCATTCACAAGCACTAGTGTCATCTACCCACCAGTTCCACCTAGCACTAGCATCATCTATCCCGCTACTGTTGAGATATCGAGCTCCACTCGTGATACGCCAGGGTGACCGTTGTGTATTTATGTCACCGACTTGTCAGTTGTAGACGCGGTTGGTACACCGCCCATGAATAATAGCTAGATGACAGCTATCCTTATCTACTCTAGTTCGTGGCTTGGTTAGTATGCCACCTTAGTTAGTTGAGTTTGGTTTGAGACCCATATATAGGGTTCTTCTATTTCTTTGTATGAGACTTCTTTTTGGCTTACACAACTAAGAAGAGGAAAACAGTTTTCAGCCTCCACCTTTTGTGTGTATTCCCCCATTGTGCAAGCAAGAAAGCTACAAGTGAGACTCCTTCCTTCTCTCCCACAATCTTGACATGGTATCAGAGCCTTGTTCGTGGTAAGGAGCTCAAGAAAGCAAGCCAAGCTCGCGGTGTTCTGGTAAGAGGAGCAGTGTTGCTTTCATTTTCTATTTTGGGAGCAGATCTCTGCAGGTAGCACAGTCGGAAATTGCAAGAGTGCATTGTCTCAGGTTGAGACGCCCTTCGCGGTGAAGCAAGAGGGCAGTGTATACTACGGGCGAGGGCTTTAGCCCTCGGTGACCCTGTTTTTTTGATTTGAGGCCATTTCGGGGCCTGTTTTGGAGGCGGAAGTTTTCTACACGCACTCAGGAAAAGGCCCAGTTTTATGCTGTGCGACCACTGTTCTACAGGTCGGTGAAAAGTTACTATAGAAATTGCATCGTATGCTTGTGCACAGAGACATTGGGAGTTACAGATTCATCCTTGTTGCCTGTTGATGCAAAATCGTCACTAGGAAGTGACTGTGTGGTCAAATACCACTTTCGCCAGTTTTGCAGATTTGCCCTTGTGAGGGTGAAGCTGTGTTTTTTGCAGTGACAGAATTTTTTGCAGTATTCTGTAATGGCATCTGATTCTCTCTCACAGATTGTCACTGAAAAGCTTGACAAGAACAACTTCCAAGCATGGAAGTTTAGAATGACGAATTTCCTTATGGGAAAAGGATATTGGGAATTTGTTGTAGGAAATGAAGAAGAACCAATTCTTCATGATGTTCCCAATCAACAGCAAATGCAAGCATTTAAAGCATGGCATGAGAGAGCCAGGAAAGTTATGTACTGGCTGTCTATCAGTATTTCAGACTCTATGATTGTGCATATTCAGGATGCAAGTACGCCAAAGGAGGCATGGGATACTTTGTCAAAAATGTATAGCACAAATACTCAAGCCAGGAAAATGCAGCTCAAGCAAGAGTTGCATAATGTGCAAAGAGAAAATATGAGCATCAATGACTACCACATGAAGGTGAAGAAGATTGCAGATGCACTTGCTTCCATTGGGTCGCCAGTGGAAGATGATGATTTAGTCTCTGTGACCTTGAATGGTCTAGGAAAGGATTATGCACAGTTTCGGACATCCAAGAAACCATGAAAAAGAAGGACCTTATAATGATTCTTAAATCACCTGAAAATGTAGACTTGAGAAGCCAAAATATGAAAGAGTTAGTGAAAGATTTAAAAGGAATAATTAAACCGGATGAAATAGTGGAGACATGTGACAATATGGGTATTAGTCGCGTAGAGGTTATAGTGCTCTCTCTAAATTGTGGTTTAAAAATCTTAAATGTCATAGAATGAGTGCATTTGGTTTGTCTTGGCCTCTTGCAGTTTCAATTGCTAGGACATCTATGAATCATAGGATTCTAGATGTTTTTAGGGAGTATATTTATATAAAAGGATCCATGCCCTATAAAAAACATAAAACAAAGGGCCTTTTTGAATACAACACATTTAATAATATTTGGATTTATCTTAAAAGAGTCCAAATTGCAATGGTCCATATGTATAAATTTACTATCCAAGAATGTGGTGGTATTTTGAAGTTTGTACTAAAATTGGATGAAGCACAGATTCAAAAGGGACAAAAGATGGAAAGAGTCAGCATTTGTATCATGAACAAGGCATTGGATTACAATACCAGCACGGAGCAAGAACAAAAATTTAAGATACAATCCGAGATGGAGCTTTGGTGGATTGGTGTGGCCCAAGTACCAACTAAAAGTCGTGAAATCTTGTAATGGCTATTCTCTCATACAGGTATTCCTGATATTATAAAGTCTCAAAGGGAAGGTGAAATGTTGATAGTCGATGGTGTTGGTAGTTTTAATGTTGAATGGCATATGAGTGCTGACTTAAAAACTATCAAATGTATGCTTGGAGTAAGTAATGGGATCAATACAAAATATCGTTGTATTTATTTCATGGAGAGCAAAAATGTGGATGGCTCATGGGATCCTATTCTCTCGATCTCTCTAAGGAACATTCATATTTGTACATTACATGTAGAGATTAGAATAATTGATAAGTTGCTTAGATTTCATCTTGACTATGCATATTCAATCAAACTAGTATCTTTGTCAGATGACTGCATTGATAAATGTGAGGCTTTACTGTCAAAAATGGGTTTTCATGGAGGTCAATTTCACCTAAGAAAGGATCCAAAAGCCTCAGGGAAAACAAGAGAGGTCTTAGCAGTTGTCTCTATGGGGGGTGCAAAAGCTAGAAGATTTCTAAGAAATCATATTGGTAAATAGATGAACGCATTGTGGGAGTGTTGGAGAGAGTTGTGTGCAATCACAACAAATGTGGCTAGCACACCACGAATTCCATTCCTACAAATGGAGGTTTGGAGACACCTTGGCATATTTTTAAAAATGCTCAGGAAACAAAAGATAACATTTAATTATTCAGAAGAGTATAAATGTTCAATTGTGAATCTTGTTCAAGAAATCAAGGTAGCTTGGGGAGAAGAGGATATTCCTTTCTACTTGGTAAGATGGGCATAAATTTACCTTTTTGCTTTGAAAAGGTTTAATAATTTAAACTATTATTGCTTGTTGGGTTGTCACAACATATTCTTCTTATTCATGGGTCTTATTTTGTGGAAGAGCAAGGGCCCCTAGCAACTTACAGTAGCCAAGATATGGAGAAATCTCACTACCAACCATGTATGTGTTTCTTTTGGAGCACTAGACAAGGAGGAGGAGCAAAAAAAACCAATGCCCTTCAAGAGTTATTCAATTGGTTTTTTCGAAGGCAACTTCAAAGAACACAATAAATGCGGTGGAATCTAAAATACCGATACTATTTTCAAAATGTTACATACATGGCTAGCTTTTAAGAGCCTTTACATCCTCTTCCTACTCGAGAATTTTTCCTCTATAATGTAAAAACTTTCTTCTCTTGTATTCAGTTATGGATTTGATATATGTTTTGTTGCTGCTAAAACATAAGATGAGTATGCAAGGAAGTATCCAACCCTGAAGGTAGAGAAGCCAGGACCATAACCAAATATTCAGATGGCTGTTGTCTTTTCCAAAAACATATAATTCCCAAGTACAACATCCTTTAGGGAACTACCACCAAGTCTCGATCCTTTGGCTCTTCCCAAGAAATTATTCTCATCTGCAGTATCTAATTGTAAAACCAATAGTTAGAATGAAAAAAAATGAAAAAATGTATGTGATTCTACAAAAACAAAAGAATGCATTACCATTTGATTTTCATCACTCTCAAGTTTGCTTGGATTCCATAAGCTAATTGATGTCTCCTTGATATCCTTGCACTCCTTTACATATTCTGACTCCTCCCTTTCGAAATTGGAGATTCCAAGCTTCTCTTGAAATTGGTCAAACTCTTTGTCAGCAGCTAGTAACTCTCTCTCAACATCTTCAACCTTGCTTAAACATAGGGAAAAAGCATTGGATGCATCTATAAACATATCATCAGACATTTGAGTATCTAATTTAAGTAAGTCCTCCTTGGACTCATTTTCAACATCCACTATGCCTTTTGCATCTACAGATGCTTTTGCAATAATTGCCAAGCAATAATCTTCTCTCAAATTGAAAAGAGTTTGGAGATCGGACAATAATATGTATTCCTTGTCTTTAATTGGGAAAGTAGGCAAAGATGGAACTATAAGGCCTGAAGGAATGTCAGATGGCTCATCAACCTCTATAGTGGTTTCTTCAATTACAGTCTCTGCTTTAAAATCAGCAACATCCACGTCCTTTGCAACTAATGCTTCCATCTGGGTGTCTAGTTGCTCCTCAACATCAACTTCATCTACTATCACTTTAAGAAGACAATAACTAGATAATTTTGAGGTTCTTTATGCTTTTCATTAGATTTTAGAGGGTATTTCACAAGGACAAATACAATGAATGTAGTAGACTTAAGCATAAGCCTGCATTTTTTTGGGTGTTAAGAGTATAACTCAGCTGCATAAAATCTATCAAGAGAATGATAACCACATTTCTTGGTAAACAAGGACTTCTTAGTGCCTGATCGTCCAACAAGGGTGTGACCATACTCCTTGGAATCCAACTGAACAATAGGATATGCCAACTCTTCAAACTCTGCAAAATCTTCATTGCAAAATTCCTTTGATAAATTAAGAACTTGATCAAGGTCCCACTATGGATTGAAAATCTCCCTAGCTGTTGGATAGAAAGTAATGTCAATATTGTTTTCTATGAGAAAATCCAAGAGCTTCTCAGAGGCTGTAGCATCTATAATTTGAGAAAGTCCTGGGACCCTCATAGGAGACTTTGAAGCATTTCCCTTCTTTGAAGCCTTCCTTGAACCTTCACCTGTCACTAACATATGAGATGCTATTGAAACATCTGAAGAAATTGACTCCTTTGTCATTGTGGGCTCAAGGACTCTTTTCCCCTTTAAAGACATGGAGGTAGACATGTGTGACATTTCTGTTTCTGACATATTCTTGAATAAATAGCTATGTAGACTAGTTGCCTATACAATGGGGATATACATGTATAAAGCTCTTGAAGTGCAACCCTCACTCCATGTTGGAAGATTGAATTATACGACCCGAATAGAAGCGTTTATGAATCTCAAAACTCCACCATTGTGCCATTCCGGTTTGCAAGTTTGTTGCCATTCCACACATACAACGTGAAAGAAAGAAAGATGTGTGAGAAAACCTTGTGCAAGGACTAGCTAATACGACGCGATTAGAGAAAAGTTAGCACCTTCGTATTCACCTTCTCACGCCTTGTGGAAGGACTTTGGAAATTGAGGAAGAACTTTGGATGAGAAGCGAATACGACGTGATAAAGGGAAAATCAAAACCTTGTTATTTATCTTCTTGTGTTGTTTTTGTGTATGTTTCCTTGGGGATGGACTTTGGTAATGTGCTTTCTCAGGCGTGCATGGAAGACGACTCTGATAGGGGTGGATGTGGTAATTTCTACGGCGAAGTGGAAAAAATGACGTGCGGGTTGGGAACGATATTATGAACGGAGGGGGTGACGTGGATTATGGATGGAGTACATGATGTGGGGCCAATGGAGTGGGTGATGTTGGGGGAACGGGATTATGGACGGATGGGCATCTGTGATTAAGAGGGGGACGGAGATTGAGACACAGAATTCGGACTTGAAAGGAGCTGAGGGAAGAAGGAAACGGAGATGGAGTTGAGGGGAGAAGAAAAAGTAGAAAGTGACGTTGCGTCGAGCAAGGTGGAGAGGAAGACATTTGGTGCGGGAGGAAATCAAGAGGAAAAAGGCATGAAAATTTTTGAGTGGACTTAAATAGGCACAAGGGAATGCTCCAAAAACCCTAATATCATGGCGAATGAGAACATGACATGTGGACATCAACAATCCAAGTATATAAGAACTTCTCATTTGGCAGGAGCGTGAATTCAAACCTTATGTCATGACCGCCGTTCATTCGACAAAACCTTATGTCACGATTGCCGTACGACCGATAGTACTGACGTATCCGATCAACAGAGGTGCCGTACATTCGCACTGCTCATTCATTCGCTATTTGTTGGAAGCTCCCAATACGAAGCCATAACAGGAAAGAAGGAAATTGAATTTGCCTAATTGTGTTGTATTGGGCAAACTTGTGCGAAGCTAGGAAGACAGGTCCAAGGCCTACAACTATCTCAACTTCAATACAAAGCGATAACATTAAATGAGGATGTCAAATATTCGTAATTGCGTTGTATTGAAAATGCAAAGCAGGGAGAAGGGGTTCAAGGAATAGCATCCTTTTAGCTTCCATACGAAGCGATAAGGTCAAAGGATCAACCTCAGATCCACAATATTGTGTTGTATTGGGCCTAGCATTATTTTGCCTTCCATATCACGCGAGAGGAGTAAGTCGCCTTTGTATTCAGCTTCTTGATCGTGCTGTGTTGGTTTCAATGGCCAGGACAAAACAAAATGCAAGGAAGGTGTTGGTGAAGAAATCTTCTGAAGGAGGTGCTGAGCTAACTATTGAGGAGACAGTTGAAGAAATTGTTGTCCCTGTTACACCAGTGGGTAAAGTATATTCAGGTGAATCCTCAAAGAACAAGTCATTTGGTGAGTTTGAGCCCTCAGCTTCTCCTCATTCTCAACTTGCCAAGGAAGCCCCTGTGAGGAAAAAGAGAAAGTCAAGAAGGTTTTACATATAGAGGTTTTTTGCAGAGATCAAGAAAGCTCAAAAGTCAACCAGGCACCTCATTCATAAGGTTGCATTTTTTAGACTGGTCAAGGAGATATCTGATAGGTTGTTCCTTGTTGCTTTTGTGGATGGCCTCAACAAGAGATGGCAGCTATCTGCCCTCCTATGCTTGCAAGAGGTAGTAGAGGATTTTTTGATAGATTTTATGAATGATGCTTATATTGTAGCTACCCATGCACATCGAATTACATTAATGAATAAAGACTTTTGTATGGTTAGCAGACTTAGATATAGGTTTGACAAAGTTTTGAAGCCTCTTCCATCTTGATCAAAAGACATTTGAAATCCTCAATGTTTCACCCATGAGAAAGCATAAAGACCCACCAACACCCAAGATTGAAGAGGTTACCCATTTGTATCCTATAAGGGTTGCAAGTGAGCAAGAATTCGTCATGGAGGAGAAAAGGAAAGAGGTTGGTGGGACCTAAAATAGGCTGGCACTAGCTAAGACACTAGCCAAACCTCATGCCCTCAACAGACAACCCCACCACATCACATGGCCTTGCGGGCCAGGAGCATCTGTCGAGGGATACACTATCCTAAACACTAATCACTTCGCATTTATAGTTTGTAATCCAATGGATGTTTCCTTTTCTCTGTCTCCTCAGAGGGAGAATATACATATATCGGCAATGAATGCCACGTATTACACACCCAAGGGCACCCCATTGGCTGATTACCATGGCCCTACCATAGCTCTCCTACGGCCTCTCGATACGCTGCTTCCACACATAGACACATTCGAAACAAGCTCCTCTCTTAGTGCCAATATATTTAACGTTCCAGGAATGCACTTATCCTCACTTATCCATCCCCTCTTAACCCACCGTCTAGACCTACAATCGGGTCGCTTGCTCTCTCTACGTAGGTCAAGTCCTAAAGAAACCAACTGCTATGCATCCAAGAGCTTGTAACTGATACCATTTAACAATGCTTGATACAAATGTGTATATGATTAAGTGCTCAAACAATTGAAAAACAGCCTCATGCATTGTGCAAATCCATTCTTTTCATGCTTCCATACACTAACGCATAATTACTGCAATGAGAGAAAACATTGAGCCTTACACTCGTGCTGTCCTTCCCTTTATTTAACTTAATGTCATCCTATATGAATAATGCAGCAAATAGATCAGATTTTATAACATATTTCAACACTCAAACTCCGCTCTCTCCCTACCGTTTAGAGTTTTGCTTGCGGTGATAGGTAAAAGGGTAATTTCATGTGTATTTCACACGAAATAAGTAGTAAATACTCATAAGAACATATAAATGGGGATAACCTGAGGCAAACCCTCATGCTTTACCCTTATTATATACTCACAGACACATCCATAATCTTCCATAATTTTTCTCGTCTGTTTTCTATTTTTCCTCTTTTAAAGATCATTTTTTCTCATTTTTCCTTATTTTTCTTATTTATTATCAATAAAAATGGAAGAAAATTAGTATTATTTCAGAGCTGTGGCTCTTGAGTCCTTAAACATCAACCATGTAGATTTAATTGGTGTTTTGTTTCATGCTTTTCCCATTTTAAGCCGAAAAACTCCATTTTTACTCTAAAAACCATGCTTTTCGGGGTTTTTCCATTTGTTTTCCACACTTTAATTATATATTTTTTGATTTTTTTATTATGAAAAAAATATAATTATCGTGTATTTCTCATTATTTTGGGTTTTGAAACTTGTTGCAGATCTGCAAATCAGGGCCTGTTTGATGCTCAGCCGGCCTCCACTTTGCCATCTTCAGCCCACCTTCGGTTTGGAAATAATTCGGTACCCGCCGGACGAGCATTCATCAACCGGGCTTCATTCTTCTTCACACGTAGGAACAGCCCCTTGCAGGAGAGAGAGGGAGGAGAGAGAAAGACTAAAAATCAGAATTTCATTCTCTTCATCATATTGCACATGGTTACCATCAAAATCTTGCCCTCTCTGTATGGATCAAGGATCTTCCCTTCTCTCTCTACATGATTGAGTATCCAAGAGGCACATACATCCCCAAAAAATGGGGTGTCAATAAAAAAACGCCCCTTCCTGCATCATGACATGTTTTTGCATGTTTTCTTCATTTAGAGTTTCATTTCGTTTTATTTATAAAATGTCAACTTTCACCTACCAAGCCCGCGCAAGGCGACACTTAATCCTTTTCGAACGCTCACTTTTATTTTTGCTCCAACCTTCTTTTATTCTTTGTTTTTCAGCTAGAAGCCACCCCTAGGAAGACAAGGCATCGGCCTTGGGTCTGACTCGTCCCCAAGAACCTATCAAGCCTTCGCAAGGTGAGAAACAACAGCTCAAATATTTTCCTTTATGCCCATTTCTATTTTTATAGGGATTAGAACCCATTTTCACATACCTCCGTATATTCATATATTGTCTTTCAGATATTTAGGGTTTTGTCTCTTTCCATCATTATTTTAGTAGGCTTCTCTAATTGCCTCACAACTAACATGAACTCCTAGAACGGCTGCCTAGCAGGTCAGTAGAACAGGGTCACTAGAATTCCCATCTGAAACAGGTCTTACAATGCTTGACAATTCCTTGTAGAAGGCAACGACTACTCAGGCCTCCCCCAGACATATAAAGCCTAATCCTGGGACTTGATACCTTGATTGCCGGTCCCCAACAAACTTAAAGAATGTAACCCTTACACGCACATATATCATTAATTGCTTAAGGGAAAAACCTCAGAAAGGGGATGAAACCACCTGGAATGGCCACAAGAAGCCCCTTCGCAGCAAAGGCTCCCTCCAGCAACTTCGTTAACCTGTATGCTGCAATCACTACAACAAAAAACCATTAATTGTACCCGCACCAAACAGACGAATGGCCCTCTTGGCCTAAAGAAATAGCACATTTCACTGTGAACTAGTTGGCCCTCTTGGCCTAAAGAAAACAAACATTACCAACTTTAAAGTACCTAGCTCTCCTGGCCTAAGGAAATAGACCATTGAAACCTGAAAACAACTGGCCCTCTTGGCCTAAAGAAATCAAGCAAGCCTGCTCATATAGATCCCTCCTTGGAAGAAGGCAGATATACAAACACACACTCCACTCCAAGGGGAAAGACAGGGTGCTGAATCCTAAACTAAATGCATCAAGTTATGACCCATACCTCCTGCATATACAGCAAGAGGCATATGCATAACATGTCGTGGAATCAACCTATGGGTCCAAGATAATAGTGGTAGATGGGTCTTGGCTACTCTTCTCATTACCCATATCAACCATCGCCTACCATATAACACGTGGTCTGATAACATTCCCCACAAGCAACCAGGTCCCGTCTCATTATCAATAACAACATCCGGACTAGGACCATAGTTGAAAAAGAGGTCCTCCTCATAAGCCAAATTGATGAATCTGCAAACTGATTCCAATAACGTGGAATGAGCTGAAGAGATATGCTCTCAAATTCATCAAGTAGGGTTATAGCAGTTTGATGATACATACGAAGGATAGGATTTCGGACTGTATATGTCCCATCAAGTTGATTTAAGATCAGCCTGGGAATCCCCTTTTACTAACAACCACATAATGCCACCTTTCTTGGCAATATTCAATCCCATAATCGGGGCTTTATACTCTGCCATGTTGTTAGTGAATCTCACCCTGAGATAAGCAGCTAAGTTCATTGTAACTCTACGTCGGGGATCTCAGATAACTACTCCAACACTCCCTTTTCTATTAGATTCCATCAAAGTATAACGTGTATGTCCACAATGGGTTTACACAATCAGCCATCAGTAACTCCTCTATTCATAAGTATGATGATCAAAATTCAATATATTTAGAGGATGAATTGACGGCTCCATCCCACCTTCTGCATTAAACTCAATAGGGATGCTTGTCAAGATTTGTAAATAGTGATGGCAAAAAATTTTAATCTCCCACACAAAGGTACCGTCTTCTTGCTCAACCACTTTGTATCCCTTGCTCCACCAGATAAGCCTCCCCTGATGATATCTTTGCTCTAGTTATGGGTGCTCCAAATAAGGGATTAACCACCCCATCGAGTAGTTTAAGCGCTCCTGCAGGTCTCAAATCAACCCCACTATGGACTTGCAATGCACTTAACACGTTAGCATATTTAGAAATAATAAGGTTTAATCTAATTAAGATTAACCTTATTCTTAAATTTCACTCCTTGTAGATCAGCTAATAAAACCGTAGACTTATTTTTACCTCTTGTAAGGGCCATCCCATCTAGGTTCCAACTTTCTTGGAAATAGCTCCCTACGTGCATCGTAATACAGAACTAATTGTCCTTTTTTAAAGGTATACTTCTTCGCCTTTAGATCACGCAACCGCTTCATCCGACGTTTAGCTACCTCCTGGTGCAACAAACTCTGCAATTTGAGCTCGTCCAAGTGGGTTATAGTCGTAAACCGCTCAAATAAGGCATCTTCATCACCCAAAGAATAATTGATTGCGAATCTTATGGTCGGCAACTCAATTTCTAAGGGCAAAACACATTCCTCCCCGTCAACTAATTTGAATGTGGTGTGGCTAGTGGCTCGTTTAAACGTCATATTATACGCCCAAACCGCCACATATAATTTTGTATCCCAGTCCCATTTCTTTTCAGAGACTATCTTGGATAGGATATCCACAAGCTGCTTATTGGTACTTTCAACCTATCCATTGACTTGCAGATTATAGGGGGTCATCTTGTTATGCTTAATGCTCCATGCTTTAGTCGTCAGGCTTCTAATTACCTTATTCAAAAAATGAGTTCCACTGTCTGATACTATTTCCTGTGAGAGACCAAAATGGCAGATGATCTACTCAAGTAAGAAACTAGCAGTCTCTTTAGCATTCTCCTACCTTGTCGCCCGTGCTTTTGACCACTTTGTAAAGTAATCAATTGCTACTATAATGTATCTTTTCTGAATAGTAGACAACGGGGTAATAGGTTCCACAAAATCGATGCCCCACTTCTCAAATGGAAGGATAGCCATAGTAAGCGTAAGTGGACGCTTCCTATTCTCTCGACTGTCATGTCTTTGACATGTATCACATCTCTTAATATAGTCAAATGAATCTTGGAAGATGGACGGCCATAAAAAATGAGCTTGTAACGCCTTCTGTGCCGTCAACTGCCCAGCAAAGTGCCCTCCACAAGCGGAGTCATGGCACTCTTCCAAAATAAAGGGAACCTTGTCAGGTATCACACATCAGCAATAGATATCATCAACACCTTGCTGATATAATGTCCCTATGATCAAAGAAAAATTTCAATGCCTCCTATTTAATCTTCCTCTTCTCGAGTTTTGATAGAGTAGCTCCAGTCTCTCTCGTAGAAAGATAGTGCGTTATAGCAGCATAACACGATGGAATAGATGCCGTATCAATCTTAAACAATGTTTCCATGTCACTTTCTTCAGCCACGACCACTTTTGGCTCTCCAAAATCCACAAGATACTTGACAATGCCCTGAAGCTTCGGTGGCTTGCTCTTAACCTCGTAATTAAACTCCTGCAAAGTGATTAACCACTTTGCTAAACGATCAGGCGGTTGTAACTTATTCAACAAAAATTGAAGCCTTTCCATCTTCGTATAAAAAACCACCCTCTCATAAATAATGTAGTGCATGAACTTCTTGGTCGCAAATACTATTGCGAGGCACAACCTCTCCATATAGGTGTAGTTAATTTCTGATATACCCAACTTTCGACTAGCAAAAACTATTAGATGGTACCACTTTTCCTTCCGAATTTGGGCCAAACATCAGCTGATACCCTACCGATGACAGAAAGCTATGCCCTTCCTTTGGAGTATGTGGTGGACTCATGGCAACTATGACCTTGATCTTTTCAGAATCAGTCGCAATCCCTATAGAATTGACCATATGGCCTAACAAGAGCCCATAAGGAGCTCCAAAGACGCACTTCCGTGGGTTGAGAGCTATGCAGAATTGTTTGCAATGCTCAAAACACTTCCGTAAGATAATTAACTGTCTCTCCCTTACGGTGGCTGCCCCCAAATTGTCAATTATACCTTCAATTCCTCGGGGGAAATGTCACCAAAGGTCTTGTCAGCTATTCTTTGCCACGAACTTGGTGCATTACATAACCCAAATGCCATCGCATGGTATGCAAAGGTGCCAAAGATAGTAATAAACGTTGTTTTTAGCTTGTCTTACTCAGCAATCACCATTTGGTTATACCCTGCAAAGCAGTCCATAAATGAATAGATTTCTCTACCCACTAGTTGATTCAAAATTTGGTCAATAAATAGCAACAGGTAGTAATCTTTAACAGTTTTCTGATTCAACTCTCTAAAATCTACGCAAAGATGGATCTGATTATTATTCTTCTTCCTGATCACAATTGGTGAGCACCATTCAGTATGCTGAACAGGGAAGATCAAACCCTCTTTCCGTAACTTTTGTAGTTCCTCGAACAACCCGTCCCTTAATTCAAAAGGCATATGCCTTACTTTTTGACGTACAAGGTGGGTACCTTCCTTTACAGGAATAGTATGCACAACTAGATTGGGAGAAACAGCCCTAAGTTCGTCATAGCTCCAAGCAAAGATGTTGTGGAACTCCTAAATCAGGGACACATACTCCTCTCTCTCTTCCGAACTGAGCAGCATAGAACCCAATTTTATTGGCCGCGAATCATTAGGCGTACCAAGGTCCAGCTAAATAACATCCGCGTCTCTTATTCGATCATGAGGCTCTATCAGATCATTCAAGGTTATCTGATAAATATCCTCAGTAGTGGACGCTTCCTTGTTAGAAATGCGGGATCTAGAGCATGACATAACCGGAAGCTATGGAGGATGGAAGGAGAAGTGTAGACTCATGATGGAATGGACACTGTTTGTTACACAAGTGAATTAGGTTCCAAGATTGAGACTTGGACTCATAAACACAATCCTGTGTATGTGGATAATGACATTGACACTTTACTGAAATGAAAAGAGTACTATCATTACATTAAGAAAGGAAGCAAGTACAATGCTTTATAGGAAAGTAGGAAACTGCAGTAGGCACCATTGTGCATATGGGATAAGTTAGCCTGCATATCCTTGACCCTGAGACTCCATACAAAGAGGCTGTTTGAGTGTGATTGCTGATTCTCAACACCCCTCCTCAATCACAACTAGAAAAGGCACAAAGTGTGTAGAGGCTGTAATGAGAACCACCTGCAAAGTGTGGGCATACCACAGACATGGCAAAACACCAGAGGCTGTCGCAGAAAAAGCTAAGTGTGGGTACCATAAACATGGTGGACATCCAGAGGCTGTAACAGGGGCCTCACAAAAGTGTACAGGGACTGTAATGCCAAGTTACATAAGGAGTTTACAAAGCTTATGGCAGGAAGCATTAGGGCAAGGAAAATACAAGGCTATTAAAACAGTCTATCAGAATTATGAGAGTACAAGGACTGATGAGTCTTGTCCTTCCGATCCTGGTGATCTTCATCTTCTTCTTCCTTTGCTTCATTTTCTTCTTCTTCTTTGACTGCGACTAGATAGGCCTTTTGGGATCTCTTTCTTGCGTGGCAGAACTTCTCGGTGTGTCCGGTCCTTTTGCAGAAGTCACAAAAGAGCTGATCTTTCTTGCCTTTGTACCTGTTGCCAACATATAATGCATGCTCATCTCTAGAGGTACTTGGTTCTTCTTTAGTTTTTAGCTTCTTTTCTTCTTCTAACAGTGATGCCTGGATATCAACAAGTTCAGGATTTGGCATGTTGATTAAAGTTGTTGATACGTTATTATATTCAGGAGGCAAGCTCTTAAGTAGAACACCGATGCAAACATCTTCATCCATTTTAATGTTGATTCCTGCAAGTTGGGTTAGGAGTCCTTCCATGTAATTAAGATGTGTGGCAAGTGATGTGCTGGACTTCATTTCAAGCCTGAAGAATTCAATTAGGAGACCATACTTTGATGATTTAGATTGTGCACCGAACAGGGTGTCAAGTCTTTTCCATGTATCCTGTGAGGTCTCACAGTTATCCACGTGATGGATATAACTGTCATCTAGCTCCAATTTGATAATGGCCTGGGCTCTGTCATCATTCTTTTGCCAAGTAGTTGCAAGGTCCGCGTCCCGCGGTTTCTTCTCTTTGCCATTTGTGATGGCCCAGAGACCCTTCTTCATCAGGATGAGCTTGATGCGGGTTTGCCAAGTGTGGAATCCGACTCCTTTGAATCGAGCATTTGGCGAGTCTTTGCCCATGTTAGATTTACGGGAACAGTAGCAAATCAACTTCAGACTTTATTAGATTTGAGCAACAGAAGAATTGATTGAGAGACACAAGTGCTAAAAAGCACTAACTGAGTGTCAATGAATACCAAATCTGCAAAAGTCTTTTACTCCAAGTGATCTTCCCCTTCTTGATTTGATGCTGATATCTTCAGATCTGAGTGACAGTACTTTAACGAACTTCAGAGAGTATTGCTCAGTGATTAAAATCACTGTTGATAACTTCAGTGAGAGAAACAGTGAAAAATGTCAAGATTTTGAAGCTTTTGGCTATGGTGGAATTAGGGTTTCTGAGACAGGGGCCTGGTTTTTTGCTTATTGCAGGAGCTACAGTGCATCATTTTCAAAACTTTTTACATATCTAGGAAGCTTATGTCATGGGCTACCAAAACCCCATGGAGATTGTGCAGATCGTGGTCAGTATGCAGCGCGCAGGTGCCGCGAACAGAATCGGCGCAGATCTGGACAGCGAGGTCGAATTTCTGCAATGCTGGAGCCAGGGAGCATCAATGTCATTGATTATTGTGCCAAGATGAAGCGCCTTGAGCAGAGGAACAACTCTCCAGAAGAAATCGTGGGCTGAAATGGCCTGGTTGAAGAGTTATGGAAGCTCCAAGCAAGGTAGGTCCTGTCTGGCTATGGCAGACACAGAACAGAGATTGGGGATTTTCACAATGCTGAGCTCCAGATGGTCCAATGTCCTAGATTGATGTGATACAGGGAAGCTTTATGAGTTGGGGAATAATTTTCCAGAAGGAAGCTCCAAGAGATTTGACCTGTGGAGTGAGATATAAGCAGTTCAATCTGACAGGGTGCTGCTGGCTATGGCTGCCATGGAAGCTTCAGTGAGAGTAGAGTTGAGAAAAGAAGTCATACACTGACACTGAGCTGGATGGAGGTTCAGAAGAATCAAGAGAGGCTGGAGAAGCAATGCCATGCCCAACTGGGCTCTGATACCATGTTAGAAATGCGGGATCTAGAGCATGACATAACCGAAAGCTATGGAGGATGGAAGGAGAAGTGTAGACTCATGATGGAATGGACACTGTTTGTTACACAAGTGAATTAGGTTCCAAGATTGAGACTTGGACTCATAAACACAATCTTGTGTATGTGGACAATGACATTGACACTTTACTGAAATGAAAAGAGTACTATCATTACATTAAGAAAGGAAGCAAGTACAATGCTTTATAGGAAAGTAGGAAACTGCAGTAGGCACCATTGTGCATATGGGATAAGTTAGCCTGCATATCCTTGACCCTGAGACTCCATACAAAGAGGCTGTTTGAGTGTGATTGCTGATTCTCAACATTCCTTAGATCCATCACTCGATGACGTCTCACTATTAGATGGATCATCTACTATTTCTAGTTCAGTGGAGGATAAAGGAGCTCTCTCACTCTGAGGAGACTCAGGGTAAGCATCCACTATTACATGATGGGCACCTCGACCTAGAATCACTCAATCAGTAGTATATCGACTTGACAGTCTGTTTGTAAAATCCAGGGCCTTCCTAGCAAAACTCGATAGCTAGGACGTCCTGCAAACCTTATCACCCTAAAGTCCAGATAGCATTTGACGCTTGCAATAGTAACATGGACTTTAGTGATGCAACCTTCCGGTTGTCTTAGATTATCATCCGCCATACTAAGAAGCATGGAGCTGTCTTTTTGAATTTCGAGACCTAGCCGCTCCATCAAGTCTGAACTTATGATATTGATGGAGGATTCAGTGTCCACGATAGTGTGCTCCACTAATATTCCATCCACATACACTGGAACCCTAGGGCAAGGCTTTTCAGCATGATCAAACCAATCTTCTCCCACTTTAGCTATGCCCAAAGGTTCTACTGTATACTCGATATGCAGGATTTTCTTGAATTCCTTGTGTACTCTTGGAGAAAGTTTAATCAATTGCAAGAGATTCACATCTGGTTTGACTTCGCAAAGAGAGCTTGCTAGGTCAAAGTCATGGTAGTTAGCCAAAGTTCTCTTCTCACGTTGAACCATTCTTTCCTTTGGTCATTGGATCGCCGGCTTTAGTGCCTCTTTTTTTACTTTTGTCTTCTTTCTTGGCACCTCTCTATCCTTCTCGGGATCTACTTTACTGTCAACAGGCCTTAGAGGTCCACCTTCCATATTTGGATTCAGGACTCGCTTTTCCCTAACATCTTGCTTAGGGTTTTCCTCGACATGTTTTACAGTTACTTTATCACCCTCTTTAATCTTTTACCCTCTTGTTACGGCTCATAGATTAGAAGTTTCAGCATCATTGACACATACAACCTCAATAAGGCTAACTCCATTGCCATGAGGCAACTCCTCTACAACAGCCTTTCCTCGTTGCAGTATTTGTCTTGGTCCCTCATCTTGCTGGAGATTATTCCCTTGTGCGCGATGGTTACCAGGTTGTTTACTTCCTTATTGGAGAGAACTAATCTTACTCCAATAGGGAGCAGCTAAGTGGCCAGACTTTCCGCAAATATCACATTTGACATTCGGGCTATTCCTAGGGAAATGTTGGCCACCACACCACTTACAGCTGAATCTTGAGGGGCCACCCTCTATCAAATTTTGTTGCTTCTGAAGGAAATTGACATCCATAGCTATTTGTCGATATTGTTCAGATATCATATCAATGTACTGCTTCATCATGTCCTTAACTTCACCAAGGACATTAGAGGCACTCGACTCGTAGCTGCAATCATTAGTTTGTCATCCCATGGGCCTAACCACTTGATTAGGGATTGGAAATTGACCTACTAGGACAACATTAGGATTCATTATTTGGCCCCCACTATTTAGTGAGGCTGCCTGACTAGCCATGGGCATAGTCATGCTAGGAGGAGCTAGTAACATAGGCAAATTTGGCATAATCTCTCCTCTCCCATTCACGTTTGACATGGGATCCCCTTGACTCCCATTGGTCAAGGCCAAGTTATTACCATTCCAATTTATCCTTGCTGCATAAATTACTTGCAAGCCCGACTCTACTCCTTCTGCTTGGGTAATAGTAGTATCAATGTCGGCCAAAGAAACACTACTCAACTGCACCTGGATATTAAAATCTAGTCCATGTAGGAAATATTGTAACTGGGAAGTTGCTGGAATGGAGATATAAGTATTTAATTTACGAAGAACTTGCTTTAATTTCTTGGCATAGGCCTGGACATTCTCATTTGGCTCTTGGCATGTTACGTTCAAGACACACAACCAATATTGTCCACCCTTCTCATGGGCAAATTCTCTACGGAAAGTTGCAAAGAATTGGGCACTGCTAGTTATGGTTCCGGCTTTGAGACCGTGGTATCATACTACCGCTCTTCCTTTTAACGTCATGTTAAAGAACATCATTAGGTGTCCTTTGTCTTGGATTCAATAATTGAACATGAGTGTTTGAAACTCCTTAATGTGGAGTTCTCCATCTTCTTCTGCTAACCCATGGAAAATGGGCAATGATGCTCCTAATGCCGGCAGATCCGGTGTCCCTGCTCGAATTTCAATAGGTTATGTCATGGCCACTATCGGATTGACAACAGGAGTTTTTGTAGATAAAACTACACCCCCACTTGTTGTGGGCTGATTAACCGGAAGTAGGGAAGTACTAGGACTTCCACTTGCACTTGAAGAGCTACTCGTAACACTTAGGTTACTAGAACCACTGCCTCTTATGCGCATTGGGCTACTCCTTTGAGGAGAATAACGACTTACAATCTCCAACCACCGTCTGGCCCTCTCAGCACGTTCTGCTTTTTGTATTTCAGCTTGATGGTCCTTGTCAGAGGACATAAACCAACTATTTGCCCTAGATTTGAGAACCACCACTTGTTGGTAGCTCCCCGCTGACGCACCACTAATGGGACCTAAAATGGTCTGGCACTGGCTAAGGCACTAGCCGGACCTCATGCCCTCAACACACAACCCCACCACACCACACGGCCTCGCGAGCCAGGAGCGTCTGTTGATGGATACACTATCCAAAATACTAATCACTTTGTGTTTATAGTCTGTAATCCAACAAATGTTCCCTTTTCCTCGTCTCCTCAGAGGGAGAATATACATATATCGACAATGAATGCCACGTATTACACACCCAAGGGCACCCCACCAGCTAATTACCATGGCCCTACCACATCTCTCCTACATCTTGGGGGTTGGCCCCTCGATGCGCTGCTTCCACACATAGACACATTCGAAACAAGCTCCCCTCTTAGTGCCAATATATTTAATGTTCTAGGAATGCAATTATCCTCACTTATTCGTCCCCTCTTAACCCACCGTCTAGACCTACAGTCGGGTTGCTCGCTCTCTCTACGTGGGTCAAGTCCTAAAGAAACCAAGTGTTATGCATCCAAGAGCTTGTAACTGATACCATTTAACAATGCTTGATGCAAATGTGTATATGATTAAATGCTCAAACAATTGAAAAATAGCCTCGTGCATTGTGCAAATCCATTCTTTTCATGCTTCCATACACTAACGCATAATTGCTGCAATGAGAGAAAACACCGAGCCTTACACTCGTACTGTCCTTTCCTTTATTTAACTTAAGATCATCCTGTATGAATAATGTAGGAAATACATCATATTTTATAACATATTTCAATGCTCAAACTCCGCTCTCTCCCTATCGTTTAGAGTTTTGCTTGTGATGATAGGTAAAAGGATAATTTCATGTGTATTTCGTACGAAATAAGTAGTAAATACTCACAAAAATATATAAATGGGGATAACCTGAGGCAAACCCTCATCCTTTACCCTCATTATACACTCATAGACACATCCATAATTTTTCATAATTTTTCTCATCCGTTTCCTATTTTTTTCCCCTTTTAAAGAGCATTTTTCCTCATTTTTTTCTTATTTTTTCTTATTTATTATCAATAAAAATAAAAAAAATATCATTATTTCACAGCTATGGCTCTTGAGTCCTTAAACATCAACCATGTAGATTTAATTGGTGTTTTGTTTCATGCTTTTCCCATTTTAAGCCGAAAAACTCCATTTTTACTCTAAAAACCATGCTTTTCGGGTTTTTTTCATTTATTTTTCACACTTTAAGTGTATATTTTCTGATTTTTTTATTATGAAAGACTAAAACCAATAGAAAGCAACATGTCCATCAATTTTCAGCCCATATGAACATTGCTAACCTCATCAAATGGGAAAAAAGAGCCAGTTTCTTTGAAAAAATATAATTATCGTGTATTTCTCATTATTTCGGGTTTTGAAACTTGTTGCGGGTTTGCAAATCAGGGCCTGTTTGATGCTAAGCCTGCCTCCACTCTGCCATCTTTAGCCCACCTTCGGTTTGGAAACAATCTGGTACCACGCTGGACAAGCATTCATCAACCGGGCTTCATTCTTCTTCACACGCAAGAACAACCCCTTGCAGGAGAGAGAGGGAGGAGAGAGAAAGACTAAAAATCAGAATTTCATTCCCTTCATCATATTGCATGTGGTTACCATCAAAATCTTGTCCTCTCTACATGGATCAGGGATCTCCCCTTCTCTCTCTACATGATTGAGTATCCAAGAGGCACATACATCCCCAAAAAATGGGGCATCAATCAAAAAACGCCCCTCCCTACATCACGACATGTTTTTGCATGTTTTTTTCATTTAGAGTTTCATTTCATTTCATTTCATTTATAAAATGTCCACTTTAAAAAAAACCACTTTCACACCACTATGGAAGGGTTTTCCGCAGCCTGTTTGGGGGTGCAAACGGACTCCGATTTGCGATTTGATTAGATGGATGGCTTCGTGACGTCGAAATCTATAAACCTGGGCTCTATCATGCACTCTTTGGCTCTTGGATCCAGTAGCTGCTTTACAACGCCAACCCTTGCGGGGATTAAATGGGGGTCAAACAACCTCCGATCGACGAACTGAGACTTGCATTGGATTCCTGACGTCGAAATGCATCTAGGAAAACTCTAGCTCGACCATCTTCCACCATTTTATTTTTCATGAAAATTGGCTCTTTATCGCCTCTCAGACACTTTTCGGCTCCAAAAACGAGCTCCATTGCTTCAAGAACAGGTCCAAATCGGGTCCTAAACCCAGCTCTTAGAGGTAATAGAAAATGAGGACCTAATCTAGCAGAGAAAGATTTTGACTCTTGGCCCTGTGAACTATAAGAGGATGGGGAAAGTGTATGGCCAAATGGCCGTGAATTTTTCTGTTAGTCCTAAGAAAGAAGGCTACCTCATCATTTCTCCAGAGGATAAGATCCTATTTGAGAAAAAAGATACTCAAAGTCTAACAGATTCAATAGTTTATTGTTGTTTGAGGTAAGGTCTTTTTCTTTTCTTTGTTTATAATGAATTTTTCCAAAGGTCCTTATATTGCACTCATTTTCTTATTCATTCTTTACTTTGTATACAGGACATATGTTACTTCTCTTAGCATTAATATTGCTAAGAGTATATTTGTTATTTATCCACTTCTCTTAGTGGATTTGTTTTCAAAATTCAATTCAAATATTGCAAGGTTTTTTAAGGACTTCGATAGTGTCATAAAGCATCATATTTTTTTTCCATATATTGAAAGGTATTTTCTTCAACATTCTATCTCTTGATGATTTGTCTTTAGGGTTATTATTTCTCACTTGTGTTTTGGTTTACAAAGGACACTGGAGCCTAATCTATATCGACATTCTTGCAAGAGAGGTCATTTTTATGAATTCTCTTTCAGGAATCCATGGCCAATCAAAGATGCATTGTCAATAAGCACTCTTTATTTTATCTTTATTGGACAAACTTTATAATATTCACTAATAAGTTAATATGTGCAGTGCTATTAGACTTGTTACTACCCACTTGGACATTAGCTTGAAAGCATTGCTGATCCTTAGCGACCTTTCAAGTTTTTTCTTCAAGAGGTCCCATTGCAAAATGATGTACATAGTTGTGGCTGGAGAGTGGTTTCAAATGCTTTGAGGATAATAGATTCAAAGTTACTGAATGTAGAGGGGGTGAATGTAAGTCTCCTGTGCTTTATCCTTTTTATAGTGAAAGTCTCTTGCTACTTCAAATAACTTCTGTGCTTTGTTACAGTGCAGAGACTACCCTGAGGCATACATGTGGTGGATACGAGAGAGGTGTATTGAACTAGTTTTAGATAGGGCGATTACACCGGTGGACCCAGATTCCCCTCTTCCAGCTAAAAATTCCAAAGAATAGGCAGCAATGAAGGGCAAAGGCAATAAAATGGCAACCATCAGGAAAAATAAGTCTCCAAGGTCCAAACAAAAGGGGCACAAAATGAAGGGCATGCCTAAGCTTTCCCCATTGAAATTCAGTCCATCTCCTCTAAAGCCTAAGGAGAAAAGAGTGCATGAGGTAATTAAGTTCTTTCGAGCAACGAAAGAGAACACCTACTAAGAGGAAACTAGTGATGATGGGTGAAAGTATGGAAGATGAAGCAACTTTTTCAAAAAAGGAGAGAAGTCTTAAGGATGGAGAAGCTATAGATCAAGGATAAGCTAAAGATCAAAGAGAAGCTAAAGAATAGCCTTATAATTATCAATTTGTCTATTTGTACTGAAGTAACATTCCCCTTGTATATACATCTGTAGTGCAATATTCTAACCCAAAATGTAATGATATGTCATATTGATCTTACCCATGAAAGACGATTTTTTTTGCATAGAATCATAGAGAATTATAAAGCTTGTACCAAGTCTTTCCTATTAAATTGTACTGCAATTTTGTAACTCATGATATAATGAAATCGTTTTGGTCCACGAACAATGATTTGTTATTCAAAGAATCATTGCAAAGCTTATATCAAGATTTTTGTAAATAGTACTTCTCAATGTGTATAATTCATATTTCTGGCAACAATATTTGTGAGCAAAAGAAAGATTCAAAATTATTTGTACATGCATATTTATGGTCCAAACTCACAACGCTAGGAGGCAAATAGCTCATACATGATACAGAGCTCTCAACTCTTTTTCCAATTATAGCACCATTTACCTTGAACTTATATCCAGGAGTAACATTATCTAGAAACTCCAAGGTGTCTCTTACATCCTTAAAACTCCACTTTGAAGTAATTTTTACCTCTTTTACTTCTTGTGCGGTAACTTGCATTGTAAATTTCAATGTCTTACAATCAATATCTAAATCTAAAGGAAACCAAGAACCCAATCTAAGTTTGTATCTTCTATAATCAAAACCTATGATAAGAGATTGTCGAGATATATTATAGGATAAACCCAATGATTGAGGGCACACATTGCACCTTATAAAGTCACATTTGTGGTCAGATTCCTTGACTTTCCAACATAGACCTAAAAAATTGTCCAAATCTTCCTCTCAAATTTTTTTGTTTAGCCATGAAACCTTCGCCCGTTGTAAACATGCTGTTTTAAAGTAAGTTACAAAAACATGTAAGGGTAAAAACCACGATAAGTGTAATCTTCTTGAGATCCTTCCAGGAGTCATAGCCTTTTGAATATCTTGAGCAATTTTGAGTTTAAAACTCTCCATTGTTGCTTCATCAAGCATCTTCCAATGCAAAGATGAGAGACTTGGTAACTGTGCAGATCTTCAAGGTATCCATACACACCTGTTCTTGAAGGAACCACACATTGTGCATAATACACAAAAATTCCACTTTCATGAAAAAAACTCGCGGTTTGATTAGCATAAATAATGTCTATAAATTCTTTATGAATGGCATGGAATGTTTTGTTGAGGCTCTCCACAGGTTGCCACTCAAAACTTGTTGATGGAAAGATATCTACAACCAACAATCCATTATTTAGCATATCCTTCAAACAAAATCATATACTCACATATATTTTACAACTCAAACTTATAGTGTGCTTGCAGGGAAAAACATTCCCGTGGAGCCAAGTGCATATCTCTAGCCACCTAAACATGTTGCACAAAGCAAACTAGCCTTGAGCCGTGGTTTTGAAGGCAAAGATACGTCCCTTTCAATGATATTTGATATCCCCTTGTTTTGTTTTTTTCACTCTGTGAGAACCCCTGCAAGATGGTAGCATTGTAACCCAATCATTTATAGTAAATGTTTTGGGCTCCCATTCTCAATTTGCGCTCTTGCTATACATGGTGCAAGAGTTTATAGAATGAGAAGGACATCTTGTGGACGCCATGTAAAAGACAATGAGTATGCAGACAATGTGCAGAGAAAGAAACCTAAAGAGAGAGGTTAAGGAGATAGATTAAAAATACTACGAGCACCAAGAACTTTGAAATTTCTCCTAAGAAGGACGTCTTGTGGACGCCATGTAAAAGACAACGAGTATGCAAACAATGTGCAGAGAAAGAAACCTAAAGAGAGAGGTCAAGGAGACAGATTAAAAATACTACGAGCACTAAACTTTGAAAATTCTCCCGATTCTCAAAATGGTCTTAATTAACTTAACTTTGTCATGTCTTTGTCATAGGTTTTGTCAGATTTTGTTAGTTAATAGGGGCTGTTTGGGACTACCAAAACTTGTTAAGGTTTGAAGATTTTGACTAAATAGGAGGCGAGAACCACAATATGAACTCTACTATCTCCAAAGTAGAGGAGACAAGAATACCATATTTTTGTCCATGTGGCAAAATCTCTTTGGCCCTTTCCTTAATCCACGGATTAACAAAAGTGTTGTTTTCAACGTTTTTCAGCCCTAATGAGTGGGGATATTATTTTTTATGAGATGAATAGTTGGTATGCATCTAGTGGTGATGCATTAGATGATGATGATGATCATGATAGTCATATGCAGACAAAAAAGAAAGAATCATGGAACCTTAGTGGACTAGAAACATCATCTAGTACTGTATCTATAGCTAGCCCTTAGTCTCCCAAACTAAGGAGCCATCCTACATCCTTAGGTGTATCTACAAGTGTTGTAGGTAAAGACAAAGGGAAGAAAAAAGTGTTAGATGGTAATGACACATCAGCTAGTCCTTTGGGGTTTGATGGAGATTCACATGGTTTAGAGAGTTTGGATGATGAGCTTGGTATTCCTTTGGTCATCAAGACACCAAGTATATAGAGAGCACATGGTAATGCAAAGGCTCCACTAAGTGATCCAGTGGTACACAAGTTTAGTAGGATTAGATACCCTATCAAAAGATTTGGTTTTAAAGGTTACATAGCTCACCATTATGCTTGCGTGATAAAGGTGGCTGAGGATGTTGAGCCCACTTGTTTTGAGGATGTTGTTGGTCATGCTCATTGGGATATTGCAATGGATGAGAAGATGGATGCATTGGATGCCAATGACTTGGGATCTAGCACCATTGCCTAAGGGCAAGAAAACTATTAGCTGTAAGAGGATCTACAAAAATGCAGATGGTTCTATTAGGAGGTATAAGGGTAGGCTAGTTGGAAAAGGCTATGCTAAAAAATATGGCATAGATTATGAAGAGACATTCAATCTAGTTGTTAGGATAACAATTTCTAGATGTGTGATTGCTTTAGCAGTAGCAGCCAAAGGTTAGAATTTGTAGCAAATGGATGTAAAGAATGCCTTCTTGCATGGTGAATTGCAAGAAGAGGTGTATATGGAGTAGCCCGTAGGTTATGAGGATTTAGAGCATCCCATATATATGTGCAAGTTAAAGAAGGCGCTTTATGGATTGAAGAAAGCATCTAGATTGGAGAGTATCTTATCAACATTGGCTTTTCTATTTATGATGCTGATCATTCAACATCATATTGGGGAATATGGGAATTTCCCATAAGTTTGGGACACGTGGTCAAATCTTTGGATTTGTCATAACTTGAACACTATAACTCCAAATTGAGCGCTCTATAGCTCAATAGATTCCACTTTTCAAGCGCTTTCCAATGATAGGTTACATCATATGTTTTGAGAAACTTATGGGCATGTTATCCGGGTGCCACCTTTTTAGTATTCAAAAAATGGGAATTGGGAGATTCCCAAACTCACTAATATTGTGTTATTCACTTTATGTGAGAAAGAGAGATGCAAGCTTGGCTATCATACTCATATATATATGGATGACTTGATTATTATAGGTAATATTTGTTGAGAAATATGCAATTGTGCTCCTATGATAGCCTCTTTATATAGAGCAATAAGGCAAGAGACATGCAACAACCTAGAAGAACTACCTTGTATCCCATAGGCATAGTGAGAAAAAGTGGTACCATCCTGCAATTATAAAAGAGTGCACTTGTTGGCAATCATTTGAATGTAATGCTATTATAATTTGTACTTTGAGTCTTGTCCATGTCTACTCAAGATGGTGTTTATGATTCCAAGCTAATCTATCTTGAAATTTAATTTACTCAAAGTCATCATGCTTCTTGTCCATGACTTCCAACCACCATAGCTAAACCTTGCTCAAGGATCTGTGTTTCTCAACATGATATTAGAGCCATGCTGAGCATGGTTCAACTTAGCTCACTGTTCCTCCAGCTCCCCATAGCCTTGTTGAGATTTATGCAATCACACTCCTATGATAGCCTCTTTGTATGGAAGAGTAGGACAAGGGACATGCAATAGCCTAGGAGAAGCTGCATGTATCCCATAGGCACAATGTGGGAAAGTGCTACCATCATGGAGCTATTAAGCAATGTACTTGGCTATCATTTTAATGTAATGCTATTGTACTTTGTACTTTCTGTCTTATCTGTCTCTACTCAAGGTTGTGTTTATGAATCCAAGCTAATCTATCTTGGAACCTAATTCACTTGAGAAATAGTCAGTGTGTCTAGTCTCAGTCATCATGCTTCTTGTCATTGACTTCCGTCCTCCATAACTAAACCTTACTCAAGGATCCATGTTTCTCAACATGGCATTAGAGCCATGGTGAGCTTGATTTAGCTCATCTAAGTGTTTCTCCAGCTCCTTACAACCTCTGCTTGTCTCAATGTCACAAGATGACTTCATCTCTCACTCCATTTTCACTCTACCTCTCTTGATTGCCATAGCTAGCATGCACCCTACTCTATTTGAGCTCTTGGATCTCCTCATACAAGCCATATCTCAACTAGCCTTCTTCTAAGGAGTTGTTCCCTAACTCAGGACATTGCCTCTCAACACTACAAGACTCAAGCCCCTACCTTGGCATTGTGTGATTTCATGCTCGCTATCTAGATTTTTACCCTATTTGGTCATACAGATACTACCATTGATAGGAAGAATTGTGATTCATTATGTGAGCTAAGGGCCCTTTTAGGACACTGTATGAGATTCTTCATCACCAAATATCTCAAGCAATGATTGCTTATACATGCTACTGGATTGGAAAACCAGGCCCTGTTAAAAACCCTAAAGAAGAAGCCATAGCCACTTTTCACTAAAGCTCATATTTCCCTTCATTTTTCTCACTCTTCTCAGCTCACTCAAGTGTCTACCACTTTGATCTAATCTTGAGCTCAGTTCCTAGCAAGATTTACACTTCAAGTCAGCAACAAGGAGGGGAGAAATCAACAACCACATCAAGATTCAAGCTAGTATCTTTTGATACTACATAATGTTATCTCACACTGCCATTACTTGTGTCCTATGACACAATTGCTTCCAACTCTTCTGCTGATCAAAACTCAAAGATTTAAGGCTGATACTTAGCCATGGGAATGAAGTTTTTTATGTGGCTACTTGTTATAAAGAGTGACACAACACTTCTTGCTCACTTGTACTACATAAAAGATATTTTTGCTCTACTTGCAAGAGGAAATGAAGTTGCCTACATCCAAGTGCAATCAATGATTTTATCTGAAGACCTTGAAGATGTTTTAGCCACTTTTCTCAGCATGCTAATTCCTAAGTGTTTGACCTCTTTGGTTGAGGGGGACCGAAAGATAAAAGACAAAGAAGAAGCAAGCAAAGTGGAGAGCATCAAAGTGAAGAAGGACAAGGAAAAGAATATATGTTATGCTAAAAGAAAACCATAAGGGCCTATATTCCTTGTCTCCAAAGTTTACTAGACCTTTTTTAGGCCTTGTATGCACTTGTCTTAATTCTCCAAATCATAAGCTTTGTACTCCTCATGTAACTTGTGCACTACAACCTCTACACACTTAGTGAGGCCTTGTGATAGCCCCTAGCTTTATATGGTTGGTTTTTCCATGTCTATACTTAGCAAGGTTCTACTCATGACAGCCTTTGTATACTCGTAATGCTTTTTATGGTTGAGATTGAGGAGGCATGTTGGGATTTATGTAGTCACACTCCTATGATACTTCTTTATATGGAGCAGTAGGGCAAGGGACATGCAATAGCCTAGGAGAAGCTACATGTATCTCATAGACACTGTGTGGGAAAGTGCTACCATCATGGAACTATAAAGCAATGTACTTGACTATCATTTGAATGCAATGCTATTGTACTTTGTATTTTCAATCTTGTCTCTCTACACTCAAGATTTTGTTTATGAGTTCAAGCTAATCTATCTTGGAACCTATTTCACTTGAGTAACAGTCAGTGTGTCTAGTCTCAGTCATCGTGCTTCTTGTCATTGACTTCTATCCTCCATAGTTAAACCTTTCTCAAGGATTCATATTTCTCAATAAACCTTTTGTCAACTCTGCTACACAAGATGATTTCATCTCTCACTCCATTTTCACTCTACTTCTCTTAACATAGCTAGCTAGCACCTTGCTTTGTTGGAGCTCTTGGATCTCTTCAATTAGGCCATATCTCAAAATTTTCCTTCTTGAGGAATCTTTTCTTACTCTGGATAGTTCATTCTATTGCAATAGACCCTGACATTGCTCATCCTCATGCCCGGTATTGCATGTTTCCTCACGATCAAAAATATGCATGCATTGGATCATACATCTCAAACAATGAAAACAAGCCGCAATCCATCCTATGGCCATAGGGCATTTGGAGTTGGTAACTAAGCTCTATCCTCACCAAAAATCAGCCCCAATGGTATACTCCTCAAGCTATTGGAATGAAAAAACCAGGCCCCTCTCAAAATCCTAATTGTGGCAGTCATAGCCACTTTTCTTCAAGCTCATTTCTCCTTTCATTTTCCTATTTTCCTTGGCTCAACCAAGTCATTGACACTTAGACACTTCAAAACAAAAAAGAAGGGGAGAAATCAACAACAAAATCAAGCAATAATATCAAGCTTCAAGCATAGTATCTTTTTGATACTCATTCAGCGTTGTTTAACACTGATAACTCTTGTGTCCCTTGTTGAGACAATCCTTGTCAACTCATTTTCTAGTCTGATCTAATATATTTAGTGTTGCTAATTTATTGCTACTTCTACTATCCAATATGGGCAAAGATTCACCATCATGTTGCTTCAAAGGAATGAGCTTCCACACATGGCAGACAAGGATAAATCTAATTCTCATGAAAAAATGTCTATACTCAATAACCAATGGACATGACTAGAAACCTAGGGATGTAGCTCTTATAGTATTATGGAAAAAGAGTGATGAAAAATCCCAAGAAATCATCAAGCTTGAGCTTGATGATAGTTATATCCACCATGTAGACATATGTGATACTTCTCATGCCACTTGGGAATAGTTGGACACACTATTTGGTACCCAATATAAATCTTCAAAATATGGATTGTTGATTGAGTTTTTAAGGTTAAATATGAAGGCTACTACATCCCTTGCAACTCACCTTAATTATATGGAAAGTCTGCTAACTTAGCTTGTAGGGATTAACTAAAAAATAGAAGAAGACATATGCATTAGAGACTTGCTCAAGAGTCTCCCTCTAGAACTTGGTAATGTCTCCACCACACTAATTAATATGCCAAATCCAAAGCTCGTAAACATCTAAGTATCACTCCTTGAGGAAGAGAAAAAGATCAAAGGTAAAGAAGAAGCAATCACTTCAAAGGAAGAACAACTGCTTTATGTCAGCAGTACAAAGGGAAGAAAGATATTGTTTGTGACTTTTGCAAAAGAACTAGACACATTAAAAAATTCAATCATGCCAGGAAAAGATTGTAGAAGGCCTATCTTGCCATTGTCAAAGAAGAAGAAGACACTCAAGAGCACAAGGACATGCCTCATTAATCCTTCTATTCCCACTATTCAGACCAACTTTGTAAAGCCTTGTACGTAATTGCATTAATGCTCCATTCATAAGCCTTGTAACCCTCATGTAACATGTACACTATAGCCTTTGTATACTTAGTGAGGCCTTGTGATAGCGTTTAGCTTTATATGGTTGGTTTTTCCATGTCTAAACTTAGTAAGGTTCTACTCATGGCAGCCTCTGTATACTCCATGTTTTTATGGTTGTGATTGAGGAGGGGTGTTGAGAAATATGCAATCACACTCCTATGATAGCCTCTTTCTATGGAGCAGTAAGGCAAGATACATGCAACATCCTAGAAGAGCTACCTTGTATCCCATAGGCATAGTGAGGAAAAGCGGTACCATCCTGCAACTATAAAAGAGTATACTTGGAAAATCATTTGAATGTAATACTATTGTAATCTGTACTTTTAGTCTTGTCCATGTCTACTCAAGATTCTGTTTATGAGTCTAAGCTAATCTATCTTAGAACCTAATTCACTCAAGTTATACTCTAAGTCATCATGCTTCTTGTCCATGAATTCCAACCACCATAGCTAAACCTTGCTCAAGGATCCGTGTTTCTCAATAATAGTGATAGTGGAACCACTGAAGTCAAGAACCATTTGAAGAAGAAGTTTGAGATGAAGGATTTGGGTGAGCGAAGGTACTTTCTTGGTATTGAGGTGATCAAATGTGATTATGTATATGGCTTTTCCAGAGGTAGTATGGCTTGGATATATTGTCCAAGTATGGTATGATAGCGTGTAAGCCTATCTCAGTACCATTGAATAAAAATGTGAAGTTAAGTATTGATGTTAGGGAGGAGATAGAAAACTCTACTATGTTCAAGAAAATAGCAGGAAGTTTGATTTACATGACTATTACAAGGCTAGACTTGAGCTATGTTGTTTATGTAGCTGCCTAAAAATCCTCATTTGGATGTACTTAGACATACATTGATATGTGTGAAGTTCACTTTGCATTATGGAGTTTTTTATGAGACATGTAAGGATATATAGGTATTTGGACATACAAATGTAGGTTGGGCTGGTAGCATGCTTGATAGATAATCTACCAACAGATTCATGCTTTCCCTTGGTTGTGCAATACTTACATGGAGCAACAAAAAGCAACCTATAGTTGCTTTATTGAGTACAAAGGTGGAGTGCAGAGGTGCTGCTATGATAGCATGTGAAATGATATGGTTGCAAAAGTTATTGGGTGATTCACATGTGCAGGGAGATGGTCTAGTTGTCATTCACTGTGACAACATGAGCAACATATAGTTAGTTAGGAACCTAGTATTCCATTCTGGGACAAAACACATTGAGATACATTACCACTTTGTGAGAAAGAAGGTACTTGTAGGAGAGTTTGACTTAGTATATGTTAATACATAGGATTTTAATCTTCGACTTGACTTATCGCCTATGTGCCTTTTACGCCTAATCATTTTCAATAACGATTTTCCCATCATCTTACCGCGGTTGTTATTGGCATGGAGTTATTTGAGATCAAATAGCTAATATGTTCACAAAGGCATTGGGTGCAGAGAAGATTCAAAAATTTTGAAGCTTACATAGAGTTGCAAAGAGACAATATATGTATGGACATTGATGATGGACCACCTAGCTAGATAGGTCTACACATCTACACTTAGTATGCTGGTGGGTGGCTAGTGGTCGTTATACGATCCTCACATGGTCATTGAATTATCACTTATTATATTTGGTTTGTTGCACCTACCTACCATTGGTATACTTATAATGCTAGTCGATTATGCACTCTTTGACTTAGTAGGTCAATTTTCTTTATGTTATATCTTATTTATACTTTCTGTATATTGTATTGTGTGTTAAAGAAGAATAAAAAACCAATAAGAAAACGTTTTGGCCTACGTCTCCCATCTTGCATTCTTGAGCAAGCTTTCTCTTGTGTGTATGATAGAGCAATTCTGCAGAGTGTACATATAAAGTATCTTGAAGAATCACATCTGCCACATAGAGATTTATATCCTCCTCATCTAGAATTTTAATTTCACCTTGAATATACATGAAAGAGAGCAAACATACATCATGACTCTTACAAATCGAGTCTACATATACTACTTGCTAACTCTATCTAGTAGTAGATTAGCTGGATGACATGTGTCTGTAATAAAGTCAATCAAACTTAGCTGGTACAATTAGAATAAGTCTCTTTACACTACTTGACTTAGGTTGTAGTACATTGTACTATGTGTTACTCAATTAGAGAAAGCATGATGAATAATGAAGAAGAAGAACATTGAGAGATGTTTGCTCTCTCTTACCCCTATCTCTCTCTCATCTTTCTAACATGGTATTAGAGCCATGAATCCCCATGACTTCATGAAGCTTGAGAAGAATGGGAGCTTGGCATCGGCATTGTGGGAGCTAGAGTCTGAAGACAGGAGCTAGAATAATGAAAAGAGATCTGAAGTTGTCTATAGGAGAAAAGAGAGCTATCCTAGAATGTCCTACAACAATGGCAGCAATAGCCTTGTTCATTGGCACGTATATTGTTCAGGTGCCTACAGCTTGTTGAGACATTTCAACAAGGTTCTTTGCCACTTGAATGAGCTCTATTGCATGAGTATTCAGTGGAAGAACAACATCAAACCAAAAAACGTGGGCAAATTTGCACCGGCTCTAGAATGGGTAAATGGACAGCTTGAAGGGTTGATATGATGCAAGTTATGCAGCTTAATAAGGAGCGAATCAAAGTGAGCATTAACCCCATTTGAACGTGGAAACCATTGTAAACAGGTTGAAATTGTCCATGTACCTACCTGGAATTATGGAAAGTACTCAACCTTGAAATGCTTGTGTTGGTGGGCATAGACAAGTACATGATATGTTTGGCAATGTATTATGCCTTGGAATTTGTGCATTTGGCATGATTAAGAGGGGCTTAGGATTCAATTCTAGAATGCTTTACAAATCTAAAATTTTAGGCTGAAATCTTTCATTGAATATATGAGAGCTTACTCTTGAAGTTTTGGAACATCCTGACACCTATTTGGTACCTGTAAATGCTTGGATGTTGGTACATGAATGCAAGATATTTCGTGGATGTAAATGAGCATTAAATGTTCTGATCTAGACTAAAATATTAATGGTTATAATATTAGACTAGTTGTAAACAAGCTCTGGGAAGAATATTACTGGACTAAAATATTATTGGTTATAATAGTGGACTAGTTGTAAATAGCCTTTGGGAAGAATATTTGGCACTGCTACTTACATACTGTGCAAGCATTGATGCTTGTATGATCATGTATTGAATGCTTGATATAATGGGACATCTCTATGATGTCTTGAGGATGTTTTGGGCTAAGAATACCTCAGTTTGCATAGGGAATTGACTGCTGGTTATTATAGACTGCTTGTCTATCTACTATTGCATAGCTTGGTTGCATACAAGATATGTAGGAGATGTAGTCTACATGAATATGCTATAAAGTCTAGATGTTTTATCATTGCCATAAAATTTTTTGATCTAATTTGAGCTTGGTCTATGCTCATTTGACTGTGTTTTTCACTATTGGTTACTCATCGCCTAATTTTGAAACAACAGGAAAAATATCTAGAAACATTAGGAAAATTGTTCCTGAAACTATAGGAAAATTTTTCTTGAAACTACAAGGAGTCTGATCCCTTGAACTACATGGAGTCATGCATTTTTAGGTTGTATACTGCATTGAATACATAGAGTTGTAGAGAAAGCAAATGTTGAAAGAACTGATAACATAACTCAAATAGTGGGTGACAAATTAGATAGCAACAACAACAATGCTATCAGGAAGTAGCTCAAGTAGCTCAAGTAGCTCTAAAAGCAAAGATGTAACTTTTAACTCCAATTAGGGAGGCCGTGGTTATCGTGGCAAAGGTTCTAGCCGTGGAAGGGGAACTCAACAGCATGCGTCTCAGCATGGACAAGGTCAATAGAGATTTGCTAGTAGAGGTGGTGGATACTCCGAGTGAGGGGGAGATCTCAATCTAGGGGCAAATGATCTTGGCATACTCAATCTAGTCATGAAAATGCAAACAAGGATAAAGATTTCCATTACTGTGGCAAGCATGGCCACATTGCAAAAGAGTGTTGGAAGAAGTAGGCTGATTAGATAGGTAGACAGTAAGGTTGCTATGCATCTTCTAGTCATGTAGAACGTAAGACTGGTGAAAGGCTCTTTGCTATGACTCATGTACACAACAAGGGCAAGTAGTAAGAAAAGTCTGATGATGCCTAGTATATAGATTCTGGTGCCTCATACCACATGCCATCACATGGCAAGTGGTTTATTGAGCAGAAATCTCGTGCTAATGGCAATGTATGTACTGGAGATGGTTTTCAACATAACATAGTACACACATGGATTGTTCCTTTGGTTATGCCTGATGGCAAGAAAAAGCACTTGCATGATGTATTTCATGTACCGTCAATTACAAAGAATTTGTTATCTATAGCTTAGATGGTTGAGTAGAATCTGTAGGTACAATTTAATAGAGGTGGTTGCTTCATAGAGGAGTATGGCAAAGAATGTAGATTGGTTGTTAAAGGCCAGAGACATAACAAGGTCACTGGATACAAACATACCCGAGTTGAATGCTACTATGTTTTCTCATGATGATGAGGAAAGTGTCAAAGACATTGATATATGGCATAAATGGATTGGACATATAAATGTCCAAAAGCTGAAAAATATGCAGTATTAGGAGCTTATTACAGGGCTACCAAGGTTTAAGTATGCTGATTTGGGACATGTATGCTTAGTATGTCAAGTTGGGAAACAAGCCAGGTTTCCATTTGCTAGGAACACACAAAATAGCTGCGAGCCTTTACATCTTGTGCACTCAGATGTTTGGGGACTTGCGCATAATGCATCACTTAGTGGGTCTCGATACTACGTGACATTTGTGGATGACTATAGCAAGTACACATGGATATACATCTTAAAGCATAAAGATGAGGTGTTGGACATCTTTATGGATTTTAAAGCTCATAATGAAAAAGAGCTTAACTATTATGTCTCATGCTTATGATCAGATGGCAATTGACTTGCAGCTATACTCCATAGCAGAATGAAGTTGCTAAAAGAAAGAATAGGGTGATTATGGTGCAGCTAGGGCCATGTTAAATGAGAAGGATATGTCTTTGTCTTATTGGGTTGAAGCAACACTTACGGCTGTATATATTATGAATAGAACACCTACTGTAGGAATACATGAGAAGACACCTTATGAGTAGCTATATGGCTATAAGCTTCACATACGACATTTGAAAGTATTTGGTAGTATTACCTATTTTCATGTTCCTGATGATAAACATAAGAAACTTTACCCTAAAGCAGTGAAGTGTGTTTTCTTTGGATACTCACAAGAAAGAAAGGCATATAAGTGCATTGTTTTGACTATACAAGAGATATTGCTCAACCATGATGTTGTATTTGATGAGTTAGCATCTTGATATGGTGCTAAGAAGGAGATAGTATTTGATGACACTTCATAGGGCATGTATGCTGAAAATGGATAGCAAGGCACTTTTCTATCAGTGGACCTGTTTAGGATGCATCTAATAGCGTAAGTCCTTGGACAGGTAGGCTACACAGCCATGGGTCTCCATCCACCACTAACATGGATACATCAGCAAGGGGGAGAGATACAGGAAAAAAGAAGGTTTTTGATGTTGTTATAAGGTCTTTGAATTTAAGATATCACTCTAGTGAGAGTCTTGATAGTGAGTTTGGCATACCTACAGTGGTTACACATTGAGTTAAGCAGAGATATGTATTGCCTCATGAGAGAGTGGAATCTAGTTCATCTCCATTGTGGAGATTGCATAGAGAAAGGAAGCCTATGGATAGGCTTACCTATAATGGATAATTAGTGAGACATTATGCATATATGAAAGAAGTGCTGAAAGAAATACAAAGAGCCTACATCTTTTGCCAAAGTAGTTAAGGATGAGAACTAGTGCAAGGCTATGGATGATGAATATGAGGCTTTGCTTAAAAATAGAACATGGGATTTGGTTGAATTGCCTTAGGGAAAAGTTCCTATTAGATGCAAGTGGGTCTATAAAGTAAATGTAAGTCTAATGGCTCACTAGAGAGGTACAAAGCCACATTGGTAGTGAAAGGATATGCCCAACAATATATGTTGGACTATGAGAAAACCTTTAGTCCAGGTGCTAAGATGGCAATTGTATGGATTGTTATAGCATTGGCTACATCCAAAGGGTATAATATTTATTAGATGGATGTTGAAAATGTTTTCTTAAATGGTGATTTGGAAGAAGAGGTTTATATGGATCAGTTAGAGGGCTATGTGCATCTTGACTATCCGTTGTATGTATGTAGATTGAAAAAAGCATTGTATGGCTTAAAGAAGGCCCTGTGAGCCTGGAATGCTAGGATTACTTCCTACTTGCAAATACTTGGATTTCAACTAGGCAAAGCTGATCACAACCTATTTACCAGGAAAACAGAGATAGGATATGTGAATTTGGTGCTCTATGTAGATAATTTGGTGATCACAGGTGATGACATAAAAGCTATGTTGCAGAAAGAATTTCAGATTACAGACTTGGGAGAGTTGAACTTTTTCTTAGGCATTGAAGTTATGCATATGCCTCATGGGATATGGATGATACAAAAACAATATGCACAAAATATATTGGAGAAGTATGGCATGTTGGAATGCAAACCCATGGACACACCATTGGAGCAAAATGTAAAGATACCTGTTGATACAGGAAATGTGATAGAGAATGTGACTATGTATAGACAGATGGTTGGTAGTCTGATCTATCTAACTATCACTAGACCAGACTTGAGTTATGCAATTAGTTTGATAAGCCGGTTTATGCAATAGCCAAGGAAACCTTGCCTAGATATTGTGAGGAGGATTTTGAGATATGTGAAGGGTACATTACCTTATGGGTTGTTCTATGAGCATGGTAAGCCTATTGAGCTTACAAGTTATTGTGATGCAGATTGGGTTGGCTATATGTATAATAAGAGATCGACTAGTGAATATGCATTTGGTCTTAGAAGCGTCATGGTCAAGGGGAGTAGTAAAAAACAACCTACTGCGGGGCTATGGCTTCTTAAGTATACAGAAGCAGAATATAGGGGTGCAGCATTGGTTGCGTGGTGTGAGGCTACTTGACTGGTTAAGTTGATGGATGACTTGGGGATTTGTGTGGATAAACCAGCCAAGATGTATTGTGATAACATGAGTAGTGTGCTCCTAGAAAGCAATCTAGTTTATCATGCCACCAAGCCAAAGCACACATATGTGCATTACAATTTCATCAAAGAAATGGTGCTTAGAGGCAGGATAGACCTCATACATGTGAAGATTGAAGACCAAGCGGTAGATATCTTTACCAAATCCCTTGGTAGAGCTAAATTTACTCATTTTAGATCGTTGCTTGGAATACAAGAACTGGCTTGAGCTTGGGGGTGAGTGTTGAGATATGCAAGTTCAGTCTACCTACTACCAATAGTACATTAACTAGATGACATGTGTGTGTACTAAAGTTGATCAAACTTAGCTAGTATAGTTAGACTAAGTCTCTTTACACTACTTGACTTAGGTTGTAGTACATTGTACTATGTGTTACTCAATTAGAGAAATCTTGATGAATAATGAAGCAGGACATTGAGAGCTATTTTCTCTTTGTTGCCCCTATCTCTCTCATCTTTCTAACAAATTGTACATTAATACCCACAAGTCACTTCCATCCTTACTTGCTAATGCTAATGAGGATGTGTCTCTTGCTTAGTTAGATATTCTTTTCTATTTTACACATGCATTTCCTATACACTTTGCAATTTTTCTAGAGAGGATGTGTTGTTTGCAACTCCTTTATAATGCCCCCCTTTACTTTGTCAATGAGAACAGAGCAGTGGAGAGACTAAAGTTAAGAGTGCAGTTTATATTGGCAAGCATATTGATATATACAAATTAGTGGAAAAAGAGAGGGAAAATATTTTACTTTTAAGGAACTATGGAGAGAGAGAGAGAGAGAGAGAGAGAGAGAGGGAGTAGAGTAGAGTAGTTTATTATCATCCACCACGACAGGCCAAATTATGACCCATGGGACCTTTCCAGATATACAATGATTCTCCTCACCCATGGTAGGAAAGGGGTAGCTACAGTGAAAGAATGATCTATGCAGCTTGGTTCTCCCTAAAGCATAACATGCGGGTGATGAGAGCCCCTAAGTTCAGGTTGTGGGGTAACTATTGGGTAATATTTGAATATTAAAATGTATCGCTTGTAACATGTGATCTAGCATTACAATAAAAAGAGATTATGTTGTGCATGTCTCACACTCTGAGAGCGGAGTTTTTAGCTTGGGATGTGCCTAAAATTTGCCAAAAAATCCGAAATTTAGGGGAAAAATATTCAACGTCGAAGGCGGCGGCTCCAGCTAGGACGATTTTAAGCACCAAGTGAAATACGACTCTTAAAAGGCGCCTGAGCGACATTTGTTGATTTTTGATAATTTTTCAAACTGCCATGCAGATTGTCAGGAGTTGCCAGCCAATGCGGGATGTCAAGCCGAACACCCAAGATTTTTCAGAGCTCAATTTGGAGCCCGGACGGGGAAATGGCCACAAAATGGTCAAGATATGAAAAGGTGGACACTTGGGAGGCCAAAATTGGGCATGCCTTTTGAGTTTGGACCCCCCCCCCCTCCCCCCCCCCCCTTTCAAAATTTTAAGCATACAAGATGAAAAAACGTGGAGAGAGAATGAGGGATGAAGGCGCCATCTTCATGCCCCATTTTTGCGCCTCCATGGATGGAGATGGAGATGGCAGGCTATGAGTACCCCATACAACCGATCTTGGGGCCGATCTTCTCCCTCTTGGCCGATCTTATCACCTATCTTCGCCCGTACAATGGTGGCCTGAATGAGGAGAGCCAATTCTAGTCTTTCTCTCTCCTCCCTCTCTCTCCCTTAAGGGGTTGTTCTTGTGTGGATGAAGATAATGAAGAATGGTGGAGGAAAGCTTGTCCGGATGAGACCGGATTGCTTCCGAATGGATGAAGACATGAAGAGTGTTGTTCTTGAAGATGCTGAGCATTAAATGCATGCTGGAAATCAGTCCCGTAATCAAGACCAAGAAACCGAGACCTGAAAATAAGCGGTAATGCTATTTTTACAAAAAAAATGATATTTTTATGCTATTTAGTTTATAAAACTTTGTTCATATGGGATGAAAGTTTGTTATGATATTTTTTGCCATGAGTTTCAACTATTTGCAACCTGAAAATCAGAAAATATAAGGCTACATGGCCGGAATTAGTGTTAAAACCCGTAAAACACGCGTTTTAAGGGTAAATTTGAGTTTTTGCTATATAAATGAGAAATATGATATGTCACACCAACTAAATCTGAGTTTTTGCTGCCAATGAACCTAAGGGCCATAGCCCACAATCAACTTTCATTTTCAGTCATTATTTATTAAAGAAAAATAAGGAAATATGCCTAAAATGGAGAAAATGGGTTTAAAATTGGGAAAAAATAGAAAACGGGCTGAGGAAAATTAGGGGAAATTGTATCTATGTTTGTGCAATGTATAACGATGGCAAAGCACGAGGTTGGCCTCGGTTTGTCCCCGTTTCTATGTTTTGTGCGTATTTATTATTCTTTTAAAAGGAAAAAATGCATAGAAACCCTATCTAACCGATCAATGATGCAAAATGCTAAGAGTTGGATGAAGAGGGGTTGAAATGCTGAAATATAAAGAAAAGATTTGATTTATACATTGCACTTGGCATATAGGAAATGGTTTGAATAAAGAGGATGGTAGCATGAGCATATGGCTCGGTGCCTCCTTTCAACGCAGCACGCGCTAGTAAAATTCATGGAAAGAATGTTTTATGCACCATGCACGATGCTGATCTTTCTTTTGTCTGAGCACATAGCCATACACGATTTGCATTAAGCATAATAATTAAAAGGTATCAGAAAAAAACCTCCTGGATGCATGGCACCTGTCTTCCTTAGGTTGTGACCAACGATGAGCGTGAGAGGATGTCCTAAGCTATAGGTTAGTCGTTGGGTCCTAAGGGGAAATTGTAGTGAGGAATGGTACATCCTAGAATGTAAAATATTGGTACCTTGGGAGGAGTTTGTGCTTGTATGTGTTATATGTTTAGCAGCGCATCAAAGGGCCAATCCCTGCGATGTAGGAGAGCTGCAGTGGGGCTCCGACTATTAGTCGGTGGAGTGCCTCCATATGTGTGTGATCGTGGCATTGCCAATGTGTAAGGGTTCTCCCTTTGAGGAGTTTTAGGGAAACATTGGACTATAAACTATAAATGCATGAATTAAGCTTTAGGGTAGTTTGTCCTTCAGCATTAGATTGACACTCCTGGTCCGCGAGGCCGTGAGGATGTTTATGTGTCATGAGCATGAGGTCCAGTTAGTGCTATAGCCAGTGCCGGCCCATTTCAGGTCCCATCACACTCTATTGACTTAAGTGATGTGTTTGTTCCTTGATTTGTACATAAAATCACTTACTCTTTTAGTAGCTTCAATCAAGATGCCAAATAAGATCCCTCTTAAGTTAATGACCTTTATTTATTTTAAAAATTTAGGAATTACAAATGATATTGGATGCTTGGGGATTATCTAAAAACCATCTCCTATGCTATTATAATATCTTTCTAAGATACTCATTAGTAAGAACTTAGAGATGAAATTGACTATGAGGATTACTCTATCAACAATAATAATACATATTTCTAAAATGTGAGCAATCCATGGTCCATTAAGCAACTCTCTCTATCTCCATCTCTATCTTTGTGTCTCTCCTTACCTCCCTTAAGCTTATATCCCCCCTCCTACCCCTCCCCCTCCCCCTCCCCCCCACCCCCATTTCCCTCCATGCTCCCCCCAAAGATTATACCCCACCCTCTTCCTTCATTTTAAGCTTAGGGGGACAATTAATGGGTACCTAGACCTTATGTATATGCTTATGTACCTTTTGGAAAGACCCCCCTCCCCTACACTTACATGATTCCATAAGTCACTTGTTGCAGTGAATCCCTCAAGTAAAGCTAGAGCATAGTGTGGAGGCAATGTATAAATAGAACATGGTATGATATTTTAGTAGCCTTTAAAGGATAGAGAAAAGCTACTAAAAGTTACAAAATATTGGATAGAAAGATAAAAAGAGTTACTCACTTTCTGGTCTTTTTTAGTGGTGTGCCTTTTAAGTTATCTTAAGATAATCTTAATATTGTTATTTAAATACTTATACTTAAAATATATTTTCATTATAAAATATTCATGATTAATTTGGATATATTCTTGCATCTCATTTAGTTCCATAAAACTAGTTACATCATTACATGAAGATGAAGCATTTGTGTCTCTTAGACTAAAAATTGGTATTTTGATATGTGTGTGTGTGTGTGTGTGTGTGTGTGTGTGTGTGTGTGTGTGTGTGTGTGTGTGTGTGTGTGTGTGTGTGTGTGTGTGTGTGTGTGTGTGTGTGTGTGTGTGTGTGTGTGTGTGTGTGTGTGTGTGAGTAGGTACCAAAATTAAAGCAGAAAAATGAAGCATTTACACTAAAAATGAAGAGGCAACAAAGTTTTCTAAGAAAAAGTAGGTGGTCTGAAATATGTTGAAAGTATTTATTCCTCAATCAGAGTTCATTAAATGGCCCATTTAAAGAGGTGAAACTTTAATATTAAAAAGTGACTATCTGATCTAGAGGCTAAAAATAGAATCCAAGAGGCCAACTTAGTAGAAAATGACACCAGGAATGTAGTTGTAGTTGTACTTTTAGACCTTGAATTCTAGCTCATTTGCCCCTTTGATTTTAGTGAAACCACTTATCAATAGTGTGAACATAAAACTTCATGACACGAAAACAAAGAAGTATACCTTTAAAAAAGGACAATTGATCTTGTAGTACGATGCATGTAGGGAGATTTTTCCTAGAAAACTAGAGCCTATGTGGGATGGTCCCTATAGAATAGTTAGAATAGGTTAAAAGATGTCCACCACATTATTAGCAAACTTACAAGGGATGAAATTTAAGAATAAGATTAATATTAACCATATTAAGCCTTATTATCTATAAGCATACTAATGAGACAAATGCCATTGCAAGTTTATGCCATGTTGATTTGAAATCTACAAGAGAAGTCAAACTGGTTTGATGGGGGGGACTAATCCCCTATTTGGAGTACCAACACTTGAAACAAGGATACTATGAGGGAAGAATTGTTCGGTGGACCAAATGGTGTGAGGTGCTTGAGTAAGATGACGGGATATTTTTTTGAAAAATTAAGGTATTTTGCCCATCACTACTCAAGTATCTTGATAAATATTGAGATGGCAAGCTCAACACATGCGAATATTGAGGATGGACCGCTTGGCTAAATGGGTCCAGACATCTACAATTGGCACGTGGGTGGTCTTTATGATACTCACATGGCTACTTACTTATCACTTATTATACTTAGTTTGTTGCACCTACCTACAACTGACATAATTATAGTGCCAGTTGATTAGTATAGTAAGTTATATACTGTTTGACTTAGTAGGCCACTTTCTTTTATATTTTATCTTATTTATAATTTTTGTACATTGTATTGTGTGCAAGAGAAGAAGAAACTAGCAAGAAAAAATTTTGGCCTCCACCTCTCTTATTGTATCTTTGAGTGAGCTTTCTCTCGTGTGTACGATGTGTGTTTAGCATAGTAGCTCAAGCAAGTCTCCTCACCACATGATTCCTGACATGGCATCAGAGTAGTGCTACTGAGAGAGGATGGTTTTGATGGCTGAAGTGAAGGAGAAGAAGCAAGGATTCGAGAAAGCAGGCAACAAGTAAGAAGCTCTCCCATTCTTCCACTCTCTCTTAGATAGTGCCTCTAGAGGTACCATCAGCAAAGTAGAGCAAAAATCTCAAATTGCTATGAAATTTGGTGTGTGAGTAGAGCACTATATATTTTACAAATTGTGCTCTTTGGGGCTTTCTTTTATCCATCCGAGACAGTTTCAAGCCTCATTTTAGAGCTACAAGGTTGTGGTCAGTAGTTTTAGGGTATATTGCGATTTTGATTGTGTTAACTAAAAGTGGGTGCACATGTTACAAATTTCGAATCTATAAATCTTCAAGTGTTTTTTGGGAAGAAAACACAAGTTTTATCTACAGTCAGGTTGTAGATTAGATGTACTACTGAGCAGTCACACAGTGAAAAAGGCTACTTAGTGTATTGTTATACACTTATTGTGGAAGGTTGTAGAAGACTTATTGTTTTGTATCAACTTTATGATAATGGTAGAGAACAATGGAAACCCCATCATTAAGAAGCTAGACAAGAACAATTATCCACCATGGAAGTTTTATGTGACGAACTTTCTTATTAGAAAATGCCTTTATGAATTCATTTTAGGTAAAGAAAAGGAGCCAGAGCAACTTAGTAACCTTACGACTACAAACGAATTAAAGGTGTGAAAATAATGAAATACAAAGGACAAAAATATGATGTATTGGCTATTTGCAATAATTGATAATACTATGTTGGGGCATATTAGAAATGCAAAAACTTCACATGGATCTTGGACAATTTTTGAGAATATGTTTTTAGTAAATATGAAGGCACGGAAGATTCAACTCAAGCAAGAGTTGAATACCTTGAGAAAAGGGAAAATGACTATTAATGAGTATGTTTTGAAGGTGAGGAGCATTGCAAATGCTTTGGCAATTATTGATGCAATGCTTGATGATGATGATTTCGTTTTATCTACTTTGGGTGGCCTTAATAATGAGAAGGATTAGAAATCATTGATCACTTCTGTATATGTATGGAAGCCATTTCAATATTTTGATGAGTTGGTCTCTCTCTTGATCACCAAGAAATCAATATGCAAGGTGAATCATCTGAAAGAAGTGGTGAATAGGTCCAAGAATTTTACTCAAGTTCAAAAAGGAGAAGGGGCAAATCCTCTTCAAAAGGCTGTGGTATGGAACGTGTTGGTGATAACCAACAAAATAGGTTAAATCAACAATTCAATGAAATGTAGGTTTTAGGAGGCAGTGGAAACTCAAAAGGCAAGGGGAGCTCTAGAGGAAGAGGTGGATGGTAGAATAGAGATTCTGGTAAATTTGGTATTATTTGTCATTATTGTGGCAAAACATGTCATATGGAAACTCATTGTTATGTAAAGAAGGATAATATCCATAGTAGTAAATTACAACAAGGAAATTGTGCATCATCTTCACAATAGAATGAAGACAAAAATGAGCATTTGTTTGTTATGCACCCTTGACAGCCCCTTAAGAAGCCCCTAAATAAACAAGCAAGATGATTATATGTGAAGTCATTGTGTTAAGTAAGGATTAAAAGTGGAGTTGTATATTCTCTTTATCCCCAAAATATCAATATAAAAGACGTTCTATCTTTCCCTTATGTAGTTCAAGTATCAGCTCACCCAACAACCCCCTTTAAGTTACTTGTGGTCTTTCAAATACTACTTCTTAACCCTTATTTTGAACTACAACTCCTAACATATGAAATCGATTTTATTTAGCATTTAAATTAGTGAAAAAAATTATCTAAAAATCATTAATTCACCATTAACTTCCATTAATGCTTTAGTGAAACCACTGATATACACTAATCATTACTTCAATCTTGAAGAGCACTTTATTTGAACATAAAATAAACCATAGAATGTTTTTTTTTCACTAATTCCTTCATTATGGAGACTTATTAAGTTTTCTTTATTACTATGTAAAAAATAAAAATATTAAAAATAATTATTTTTGAGCTCAAAACCGTGAACCCTATGAATAAAATATTCTCCACAATGAATGCAGACCATAATCTGTTTGGAATCAATAAATTTCCTCATTTACTCTTAATATTAACTAATTAATTACTAAAAATACCCAAAATTTACCATTTTCAATCTTAAAAATTAGATATCTCTAATTCTAGAGATCCATTTAAGCTAATAATTGATGAGGGGATCCATCATACTATAATTCAACTCTATTTTTATGTTTCATATTTAATCCTTCACTAGTCTTTCTAGTTTTCTCTAATTTTGGCAAAAAACTGCCATTTTTATCACTAAAATGCTTATATCTATTAATGGCTTCATCTTCAGAATGTAAAATTTCATCCTTAGTTTCATTTCACTATGGTTTTTACTATTTTTTAATTTATTTTCTATTAATACTACTCAAAATTCTTAATATCCCTTAATTATGACCTAAAAATATAGTTTTTAGCCTATTTCACATGATGTTTTTATCATTTTAATCCATCAATGCAATCATTTAACTCCTTTTCGTCCATTTGAAACTCAAAGATCATAAATTCAACACACTTAGCACCAAATTATTCAAACTATACATTTTTCATTCAATCTTTAATAGAACTTTTAGCATACTCGATTGAGAGGAAGGAAGATCTTTAGCCATATTCGATGATGTTGCGCTTGCTCCTCGCCTCCCTTCATACTTAGCAATCTTCTAATCTTCTAATCTCCCAAATTTTTCTCTAATATCTCCTAATGTTTCCTTAATCTTGCTGAAATTTCTCTCCCTACACCCAAGAATGCTCTTCAAGAATGGAATGATGAGGAAGGAGATGGGAAGAGGGATTTTCTGCAACATATGATGTTGAAAAATGAGGCCAATTGCTATAGCAAATTCATCAACATCCTCATGCAATATGGTGCCGAGTTTTTGCTCACTTTCTTACTTCTTTCTCAACCCTCCACTTCCCATGACATTCTCCTCCAACTTCTTGAATATGCTCTTTTCAAATTTTAAGGTTTTCCCACTTGAACCAGATCTTTTTGGCACCCTTTCACATCCTTGGACTTATTTTTTACCTCGCCCACCATAGCTTCTCGACTCGAACTCTATGTATGCATGCTAAATTATACTCACAATTTTTCATGTATGTAAAATGTCTAAGCTTTTCACTAAAAATCTTTCCCCACATCTACTTCTTATTACTCACTATTTTTCCACTCTCGAAAATTTCCCATCTAAAATATCCCAACTCTCTACTTCTAACTCTACCTTAGCATGGTCAAATACGGCTTTAGGATCTTATTTGTATTAAGTTTTTATGAAACATATTGCATAATAGAGAGCCAAAGCCCTTCATTTTGCATGAAAATAGTGTAAAAATAACCCACAATAAGCATTTATCATTCCTCCCTCACTAGATTTAGTGAGCTTTCATGAACTAACACAATAGGAATTGCTATGGTCTCCAAGTAGTACTACTTCAATAGCGGCATCATCCATGAAAGCCTCAAAGCCAATTAGTCGATAACTGTGATGGGAAAAATAAATAATCTCCCCCTCCAAACGTGAGCGCAACTATGAAATCTGCAAAACAACACATAGAAAATACTAGTAGACAGTGAAAAGATTAAAAAACCAACTAATGCTTGGAGTATAAAGTAAACAACCAAAGTAAAGATAGCATTGAAAGAGGTTAAAATAGGTGCAAACTAGCGGTCCCCTTGCTCACTCTCCCCACTAAAGTGCATAACGTAGTTTTATCCATGGCATGTAGTATATCAAGTAGGAATTGCTCTAGAGCCACTAAGCAACAATAATATCTCTAGACATGGTGCGCAAATCGGATGATGTATGCATATGTAGTGAGCGCTGAAAGGTCCCCAAGAACAAAGAACTCTACTTTTTGCTCAAAATCCAAGAGAATAGACTTACACGACATGAAGCAAAAAGACCAGTTGGATATAATCTTCCCCCATGCCTTGCGTGAGTGCTCCACAAATCATGTATTTAATATTTTATTCATCTCCAAGCTAAAAATTAGCCCAATTTTACAATTAGCATGCTTTAGCTTTTGTGTTTTCTTTTTTTCAAATAAAGAATAAAGTGGTTGGGCGTCCTAAGAGTCTGGTTGTGCCCAAATACAATGACCAATACTAAATATTTAAATCGTACATCCATGCACATACAAAATAATAAATATATGTCAAGCACTTCAATAAATAAGCACGTCAAAATAAATATTGGTGCCACACCTAAGACTCACGCCTATAAAAAATGACAATTTCTTCTAAATAACTTGAATACATGCTATCACCTAGTGCTTCCCGCGCCACCACCACCTGCTCTACACATCAATTAAAGCATTCACAATTGTTAGAAAATAATAAAATTAAATCGACAAAAGTGAATACCAAGCAGTCTTCAGCTACAAAATAAATAAATAGGTTGGAACCCTGTCCTAACCTTAATTTAATACGAGTGCGCACTCTAAACTCATAAACGTCCATTAATTTAAATATGTATTTTGCGGAATCACCTGCTATGGAATCACCCACTTGCACATTAAATTAACGTGATGCCCAAAAAGGATAGGCGTCCCCATCAACTTTTCGCACAAGGAATCCACCTTGTGTAAGAGCCTCGACAAATAAATCTAATTTTATGAAATCCACTGTGGAATATGCCTCTTGGCATCATACCCCCGGGGTGGGATAGCAATTGTCCTTAATTGCTATTAGCTCAATGTGGAGCGAGCAGTGAGGGGTAAGCACTTAGGTCACGAGCGTGCATCCATTGGGCCTCTTCAATAGGATGATTTTTAAATTTCACCAAATATCTAGAATATCTATAGCGAGTTCTAATGGTCATAAAGTCGGTATCTAGAATAGTCTCAGGTTCAAGGATTTCAGTTTCTTCTTCTAACAAAGGAGGATTTTCATAGACAGGGTGGATAGGTAATTTGCCTTTGAAAGGTCGTAACAGATTGATATGAAAAGTGTTGTGGATTTTCCAATGTTGGGGTAGTTCTAACTTGAAGGCATTGTCATTGATTTTGTGAATGATTTTGAAAGGTCCATAAAATCTAGGATAGGGTGTTTCTCAACACTTTGTAGTCTTCGCTTTTCAATTCGTAACCAAACATAATCATCAACTGTGAAATTCATAGCTTTTCTTTTCTTGTTTGCTTGTCTGGTATATGATTGTTGGGCTTTCGCAATCATATATTTAACTTCATAAAAAATAGTAGCATGCATATTGGCAATATCATTAGTAGCTTTAACTTTGTTTGACAATGTAGTAGGTGTAGGCAATCTATATCCATAAATGATTTCAAAAGGTGCTTTTCATGTAGCTGTATGTGGAGTGTTATTGTATGCAAACTGAAGTAAATGCAAGTGTGTATCCCATGTTTGTGGTTTTGAAATTGTGTATGCACGTAAAAGATCCAAGATTGTACTGTTTGTAGCTTCTGTTTGTCCATTTGTTTCAGGATGAAATGTAGATGAAAAATCAATCTTTTGCCTAAATTAGCAAACAAAGTAGTCCAAAAATTATTGTAGAATCTAGAATCACGATCAGAAATAATAACTTTTGGTAAACCACGGTTAGTGAAAATAGTTTTCAAAAACAATTGAGCAGCTTGAGATGCAGTTAATGTTTGCTTGCATGGAATGAAATATGATTGTTTGCTGAATCGATCTATAATAGTCCAAATCATATCATGATTAGCTTGAGTGTTCGGCAAACCAATAATAAAATCCATTGAAATATGTTCCCATGGTCTTTCAAGAATTGGTAAAGGCATTAACAACTTAACTCTTTGACAAATTAAACACTCAGATACAAAGTTAGAAACATCAGATTCCATCTATGGTCAGTAAAAATCTTCAATCAATGTACGTAAGGTGGAAATAATACCTCTATGGCCTTGATATGGGGGACAATGAATTTCATGCAACACAAATGATTTAAATGGAACAATTACACATAACCTTTTCTCATAAAACATAAATCCATCAGCATAAGACAATGAATCAATTGGAATCCAGTTATTGGCAATGAATTTATTCCAATCAGCTTGAAAACTATGGTCTTGATCATAGGTATCTTTCATAGGGATAAGGGAATCAAAATATATCACAGAAATATTATGTTGGTCTTCTACTCAAGGCATCGACAACAACATTTTCTTTTCCGGGTTGATATTGGATAAGTGGATGAAAAATTTGAATAAAAGCAGCCCATTTAATGTGTTGGTCAGAGCTTTGTGGCTGACTAAGGAGATGTTTGATACTTTGTTGGTCAGTTTTAATCATGAATTCATATCCCATTAAATAGTGCATCCATTGAGTCCACAAAGCTTGTACTATAGCTAGCAATTCCTTATCATAGGTAGAATATTTAAGTTCAAAGGGTTTAAGCTTGCAACTAGAGTAGTCTATGGGATGGGAATCTTGCATAAGGACAGCTCATATTCAAGATCCACTAGCATCAGTGACTACTAGGAAAAATGGTCTATTAAAGTCAGGGAGTTGCAATACAGGAGCATGGGTTAAGGCATGTTTCAGTAAATCAAAAGACTTTTATTGATTTTCAGACCAATGATACACAATACCTTTCTTTAATAATTTTGTCAAAGGTAATGCAAGCAATGAAAAATTTCTTACAAATTTTTTGTAAAAGTTAGCAAGACCTAAGAAAGAACGTAATTCATGCACATTTTTAGGTATCGGCGAATTCAAAATTGTTTCTATCTTTTTAGGGTCAACTTTAATACCTTTAGATGAAACAATATGTCCTAAGTATTCAATTTGAATTGAAAAATTTCACTCTTTTTAGGGTTTGCATATAATTGATTCTCTTTCAATAATTTGAAAACCAAAGATAAATGTTCATAATGCTCATTCTCATTCTTACTGAATACCGATATGTCATCAAAGAAAAAAATGACACAATGTTGATGCTTCAAAAATATATGATTCATCATACGACTGAATGTGGCTGGTGCATTAGTTAAACCAAAAGGCATAACAAGGAATTCATAATGTCCAAATTGAGTTCTAAATGCAGTTTTGAAAATATAAGATGTGTCCAATCGTACTTGATGGTATCCAGATTTAAGATCTATTTTGTTAAATATTGCAGTCCCTTGTAGTTTATCCATGAGATCGTCTACCCTAGGGATCAAATATCTATTCTTGGCAGTGATCTTATTTAGGGTACGATAATCAATGCACATCCTATAGGTGTTGTTTTTCTTTTTAATTGATAGGACACATGCACCAAATGGAGAACTACTGGGCCTAATGAGTCCTCGGGTTAATAATTCTTCAACTTGAGTTTGAATTTCTTTCTGTTCAATTTGATTATGTCGATAAGGTGCTTTACATGGTGGTTGAGAACCTGGAATTAAGTCTATTTTATTATCTTCAGGAATTGTGGGTGGTAAACTAGGTGGTAAGTTAGTAGCAAAACAATCTTTAAATTGTGAAAGAAATTGTGCATGCTTTGGATGCATCTTATTTTCCTTAACTTTGATTTCATTCACCTAGATTAAGTAGGATTTGCTACCTTTCCTTAACGCACCTTTAGCATGTGTATGACTAAGCAATGGAAAATTATCAAAAGTGTTCATACCATGCAATGTGATTTGTTTCCCATGAGAATGAATCTTCATTGAATGCGTGGAATAATCTATATCAGGATTATACTAATAACGCCAAGGTATTCCTAAGATAATGTCACTAGATTCTAGAGGCACAACTAAGAAATTTTTACGTTCAACATAATCACCAATTTTAATTTCTAAGTCATGCA